>NC_042957.1:70592219-70953469 GCF_901001165.1 Salmo trutta | reverse complement strand
AATTCATCCTGCCACTGCTTCAAAGTTCTCTCTCTTCCTTACCCCATCTCTCTCTCTCTTCTTTCTTATCCTTTTCCTCCTCTCTCTCCATTTCCCTCTCTCTTTCCCTTTCTGTGCCATGCCTAAATGTGTTCCCAAACTCTCATCCCCCTGGCTGTCCTTCTGGTGATGTGCCTGTCTGTCTTTGAAGTGACTGTTTGATGTGATGACTTGTTTTCTGTTTTTCACATATCTCTGAGTATTGTAAATATTGTATTCCCTGCTGAGTGTCATTTCTGTACTACATATACCTCTGAATGTAGCCCATCTTTTTCCACACACATATGTCTTTTAGGAAGAGCCAACTGATTAAACAAAGGGAAGCAGTGGTTATTAGGAAGAGCCAACATGTTTTCTACCAATACCCATCCTATTGATAAGTCACTGTTAGTTAGGCTGTCTGAATGGTAGTCTATTTCTCTGATATACTCCTGTTGCTCCATTAAGAGTGAGGATATACTGAACCAAAATATAAACGCAACATGTAAAGTGTTGGTCCTCATGTTTCATGAGCTGAAATAAAAGATCCCTGTTAGTGAGCATTTCGCCTTTGCCAAAATAATCCGTCCACCTGACTGTTGTGGCATATCAATAAGCTGATTAAACAGCATGTTCATTACACAGGTGCACCTTGTGCTGGGGACAATATTAGGTCAACGTTGTGAACAGTGTCCCATTTTGGCGATGGGGTTATGGTATGGGCAGGAATAAACTACAGACAACAAGAACAATTGCATTTTATCAATGGCAATTTGAACGCACAAAGATTCAGTGACGAGATCCTGTGGCCCATTGTTGTACCATTCATCTGCCGCCATCACCTCATGTTTCAGCTTGATAATGCATGGCCCCATGTCAAATGAATCTGTACACAATTCCTGGAAGACTAAAACTGTCCCAGTTCTTCCATGGCCTGCATACTCATCAGACATGTCACCCATTGAGCATGTTTGGGATGCTCTGGATCAATGTATGACAGCGTATTTCAGTCCCTGCCAATATCCAGAAATTTCGCACAGCCATTGAAGAGGAGTGAGACAACATTCCACAGGCCACAATCAACAGCCTGATCAACTCTATGCGAAGGAGAAGTGTCGCGCTGCACGAGGCAAATGGTGGTCACACCAGATACTGACTGGTTTTCTGATCCATGCCCCTACCTTTTTTTTAAGGTATCTGTGACCAACAGATGCATATCTGTATTCCCAGTCATGTGAAATCCATAGATTAGGGCCTAATGAAATGTATTTCAATTGACTGATTTCCTTATATGAACTGTAACTCATTGAAATTGTTGCATTTTAATATTTTTGTTCAGTTTTGAAGGAGCGTGCAATTGGCTGACTGCAGGAATGTCCAACCGGCCTCACAACCCTTCATTGTTTTAGCCAGTTAGAAATGTGGCAGTTCTTGAAAAGGATAGGCCTAGAGCAACAACCCAACCCCTGGAGAGAGTTGCAGATTTACAAAATGAAGAGGCTGTCATTCAATTTGGCACCCTTGAGACTATTACCCATAAATACTTTCACAGTGGAGCTCATTTGTAGCATTTCATACATTGCTCACCTCAGTTGAGCTCACAAGCATTATGCCAACTGTAGGCTGTTTATTACATCATTCAAGCCCAAAACCGAGAGAGCCTTAAAGGATCACTTCACTTAAACTGTATTTAGATATTTTGTTCATTATTCCACTGTTAATACATTCCCAAAACAATGTGCATGTCACAAGATAGTTTTTGCTCTGTAGTGAAAGTGCTCTATGATGAAGATGCGTTCAGAGTGAAATATCAGTTGAAACAATGGCTAAAACCAGTGGGGAAAAAACTCCTAACACCAATGTTCTTCCTTCGCATCACTGACTCAAACATCAGAGAGAAGTTTGTTTGCTATGTGCTGAGGGAAACTCTGCTCATAGACACTGAGAGCGAAACCACAGCGTTTTCCAATCAGTTAACTGGGCCCCGATTGAGATGTAGCCTGCACCCTACAAAAGGGTTTGATTTGCGGAGCGCCATTGGATCCGCTGTTGTATTTCAGCATATGAGGAGTGTGCAGGGGCTGGCGGCCTGGGAGAACCTGGTTTATTACAGCTGATCTGTGCTGAGGCAGCGGCCATATGTCGCTCACCGAACACTCTGTAGAGCAGCACATAGTCTGGGTGATGATTAACAGAGGAAAAACAGGGCACTTCACTTCCTGCTCTATTCACTCTGCCTGGGTCTGTTTAAAATACTGCTGTTTTAAGAGGGAGACAGAGAGGATGAAAGAACAGAGGAGGAGATGAGAGGGGTAGATAAGGATAAGAGAGGATGTGGGACAGGAGAGAAGATTAGAGGAATGAAGATGCCACTGAGATTTTATCAACCTGACCTGGCTAGATCTCTACTGCGTCTCTCCTTCCATCACCCCTCCACCATCCATCCTTTCCTCCCCTCCTGGGATGACATGATCATCCTTCAGACTGAGGCCCCGGGCCCCTGTGGTCCCCCAGCTAACATGATTACACTAAACACATCAACTCTATAACATCATCAGGCCCCAGAAAGAGAGGAATGTGTGCAGCAGGACCCTCACTCATGCACACACACACACGCACAGGCACCGAATTCAGTATTGCTATCTGACCCAAATTAAGAGGAGAAGCTAATTTCCAGATGCCCAGTCACACTCTCATCTCTACTGGCCAAACACCAACATGTCGAGACAGAGAGCTTTAATCCATTTATCATAATCAAGGTTTAATGAGAATCTGATAATAATTCTGAACAAAACAAATTACCAGATGTGCAATAATGTCTTGGTGACTTCCTTATGGCCACTTGTGTCCCTGATGTCTACCTGTGTTGTGACTTTGGGTCGGCCTCTTAAGTGAATGGAGTTATCATGGTTGTCTGGCTGGAGGTCTGATATCTCCTGTAGTGAACATCGGCATTGTGTACAGCAGTGATTCTTAACTAACCTGGAGTATGGCTGGAACAACGTGGCTGTAACAACGCGCTGGAACACACCAATATGTTGTGACCAGGGACGTTATGAGGGAGGAGATTGGGGGTTGTGCTGAAAGACTATTGGACTGTTTTGTCTCTCTGGGGAAGTGCGCTGGAAACTGTCATGTTCAGTTTGTCCTTGTTACATTGAGACAAAGGGAATGTTCACTTACTGTTTGACCTTCCTTTGTGCAGCTTTGTGGGATGTGTGTTAAAACCCCTTTCATTCAGTTTGTCCCTCTTGCTGTGCTGTAGGTGATGCTGGTGGGAGACTCCGGGGTGGGGAAGACCTGTCTGCTGGTGCGCTTCAAAGATGGAGCCTTCCTGGCAGGAAGCTTCATCTCTACTGTGGGCATCGACTTCAGGGTGAGTGGGGATGGATAATACATGGACACACACACACACACACATTTCTATAAAAAGGGTAACATTCAATCAATGTGCTTCATACCTCATATTTGTATCTAAAATGGGTCCATTCCTGGCTGAACGTTTTAATAGATTGTTTCCAGAACAGATCTTTTCCTGTGTCTTTATGCCCTCTGGCTGGAAGTGTTTCCTCTGTGGATACCCGTCTCTCTGGAAGACATATCGATTCTTAAATTAGTTTGACGTGCTTTCATTTAGGAACCGTCCCCTGCTGATTGGCATCTCCTCCCCTGTGCCAAATTCACGGCCCCCCATGGGCAGAGAGAAATACATCTAGGAATGAATCTGGGTTCTGGAATTTAATTTCCAATGAGTATGGGGGGAGGGGGGGGGGGGGTTGTTTGTGTGTGTGTCAGTGGAGGCTGCTGAGGAGAGGATGGCTGATAATAATGGCTGGAATGGAGCGATATGTTTGAAGTATTTGATACCATTCCACCTATACTGTTCCAGCCATTACCACGAGCCCGTCCTCCCCAATTAAGGTGCCACCAACCTCCTGTGGTGTGTGTTTGTGTATCTGTTGGCGTGTATGTGTGCCTGCATTTGTGTGTGTGTGTGCGTGTTGTTCCTGGTTGGTTTCTCCTTCATTGTATTTATGTATTGCTTCTTGATGTAATGCTACTGCACTGCTTTTGTTAATCTCTTTTCAGTACATTTAACTGCAGACTCTATAGACTCAAGGCTAGTGCAAGCTATAGCCCTTAAAGCCTTTCCTTTAGAGTGGTCACACATGCTGTAGCATTATCTGACTAGCCACAGCGGCTCTGAACTCCTAACATAAAGGCTTACTGCCTCGTCTGCTCATGTCATATTGATTGAATATTTAATTGTGTTGCTGCGCTGTGAGACCCTCATGATTACTGTTTCACCCTCAAGGTTCTCCCTGACTCTCCTCTGCATGGCCTCTTGGTAAACCGTTCCTCTACTGGATCTCATCCAGCTTGTAAAACCTTTGTGATTCACACCATAAAACCTTCCCATTCAATCCTATTAAATCTATAATATTTCAATGCCATTATATTTCAAATTCTTTGTCATTATTACCCTCAAGGTTCTTCCTGGCTCCCCTCTGCATGGCCTCTTGTTACAGTACAACACTTCCTCTACAGCAGGGCTCATCAACTAGATTCATCCAGCATGTAAAACCTTTGCGATTCACACCAAAGAAATTGAATGAATATAACTGATATTCTAGTAATTATATTTCTATGTTTCACTATTTCTCATAAAATGGTCACAATTGTGGCTTTTGTTGATTCTCATACTGCATGAACCTAGATATAGCAGGCATAGAACCTTCATATCTCTACTGGGCCACACCATTTTTGCACCATTAGTTGTATTCTATATGTCATGCTGTAGAAACCATTCCCTCTGGCCATGTTAGTGCCTTCTCCATATACTGTCATAATGTGTTGCAGGACTTGCTAAAAGCAACCATAACTTATGTATCAGCCTCTATGTTGGCTTTAGGTATGGGATGGATGTGTGTCTACGGTCTAAGTATGTGTGTATATGCAGGAGAGGGAGAAGAGTATTAAAATCTATAATTATCGGTAAATGATGGGAGGGTTTGCTGTGGCAGAAGGCCATCCACGGGGGGGATGGCCTTCTGCTTTTGCCCATAGGGCTCTGGTCAAAGGTAGTACTCTATGTAGGGTAGTGCTCTATGTAGGGTATCAGGTGCCATGTCGGACACAGACCAGGAGATTGCTCTGTGCTTGATTGCTCTGGCCTCTGGAGTGCCTGGATCATGACAGACCCCGTAAATTATTTCTCAGCCTCCCGTCAGCAGGTCATGGACAGCATCAGCAGGTCATGGACAGCGGCTCTGAATGGGAGGTGTGTGTCTGGTCCCATATTGTGTGTGTGTGGGCGTAAATGACTTTAGACTTCTGCTATTGAAATGTTTTCAGTTGAGCTCCCAGAGACCTGGTGAAATGGACTTCTGATGCTTTCTTCATCTCACAGTTCAATGGCGTTCGTAGCAATTTGCATTGTGTATCAGATAGCTTTTTCAGTGAGGGATATGTCTCCTTTTGTATCATAAAAACACCACACACACACACGTAGACAGACACGCACGGGAAAACGCCGACAAACACACATATGCATGCACACACACAGACACTAATCTGTCATTTTGGTAAAACATACTGGTGGAAATACTTTTCTTTGTAACAGTAACTTTTAAATAGACCAGGAAGACACAGCTGTACATTGCACTAGTTCAACCACATACTGACCCATATCTGTATTAATAGGTTATGTTTCCATGACGACGTCACAGCATTGAGCGGTTATATAGAGGTCTACTGAGTGGCTCAGTTCTCTTATCTTACAGAAGACCTCAGCAACAAACTTCAGAGTGAAATAATCTGCTGTTCTAGAACTTTGTAAAGACTTAAGTTGTCATAGCTCCTCTAGAAGTTCAACATCTCTGCTGTTCAGGAATGTCTTTGAGTTACATCCTTGTTCCTCCAGGAAGGGCAGGTGTAGAGAAATGCACCCAGGGACCCAGGATGTCGATGGGCATGGAGATTGTGGGCATCGTCCTGGGAGTCATAGGATTAATCACCACCATTGTAGTGTGTGCACTCCCCACCTGGATGGAGACAACCTTCATAGCAGCTAACTTTGTCACCACGGAGGTGGTCTGGGATGGCCTGTGGATGAGCTGTGTGAAAAGGAGCACGAGCCAGATTCAGTGTGAGGTCTACGACTCCATGCCAAGCTCCGCATGGAGCTCCAACCTGCAGGCCACCAGAGCCATGACCATCATGGCTATTATCCTGGGGTTTCTGGGAGTCATGGTTTCCATGGTCGGGCACAAGACCACCAACTACATTAAGGGCAAGATATCCAAGTTGATAATTTTAACAGGAATATTCTTCATCCTGGCTGGAATTCTCATCCTCATTCCTGTCTCCTGGAAGGCCAGGGAAATCCTCAGCGACTCCTCCAATGAGTTGACCGGAGAGAAGTGGGAACTGGGGGGAGCGCTCTACTTCGGCTGGGGGGCTGCAGCCTTTCTCCTGATTGGAGGGGCCATGCTTAGCAGAACTCTGTATACAATCTACCTACCTCATCCCCATATTGTTTTTATTTACTTTTCTGCTCTTTTGCACACCAGTATCTCTACTTACACATCATCTGCTCATCTATCACTCCAGTGTTAATCTGCTAAATTGTAATTACTTCGCTACTATGGCCTATTTATTGCTTTACCTCCTCACGCCATTTGCACACACTGTACAGTATATAGACTTACTTTTTTTTTCTATTGTGTTATTGACTATACGCTTGTTTATTCCATGTGTAACTCTGTGTTGTTGTTTGTGTTGCATTGCTTTGCTTCATCTTGGCCAGGTCGCAGTTGTAAATGAGAACTTGTTCTCAACTAGCCTACCTGGTTAAATAAAGGTGAAATAAATAAACACAAGTGGAACAGAGGTCGCGGCCATCACCACAGGGGTCATAGGATGGATAATCTCCATGGTGACCTGGGCATGTGCTTTAGGAATGTTAGACCTTCTGCAATACAGAAGGGAACTGATTTTATCCTTCTTCTCCATTATGCTCAGGCTGATATTATTTTTAGGGCTGATATTCTTCCTCTACAGATCAAAGTACACTAACTGCATCAAGAGGAATCCGTCTAAAGCTGAAGTGATTAACCTTGTCGGACTATTGTTCGTCATGGCTGGTTTAGATCAGCTGATCTTTACCTCCTTTGTTGCCTTCGACTTGACACAACTTGAACCCTGACAACATCCTGCAGAGTAATGGCCTTGTGTTTTCAGCCAAACCCATTAGGTGGGCTGCTTCAATGCTTCTAATAGGAGGGACTATACTTTGCTGCTGCTTTAAGAAGAAAATATTTAAGAAAGAAAAGCAGAAGTTGACCATTGACTGTATTGACCTAAATCGTGTCCTACATGATCTTTATTTATCTTAACCTTACCACTTCTGTGTTTGTGAATCTGAGAGCAGCAAATAGTTGTAAGCAATTAGATGATTGGTGATGGAAACGCTTCATGGTCTGTACCCACACTGAACCCTGCAGGGTAAGATTGCCCACCACTTGTCAAAACACTTGAAAGGTAGATGTAAGCATGTTGTATAGGGCTGACTGAGGTGGGATGTTTTATAGGTGGTGGAACTGACACCAAAATCAATTGCTTTTCCATTATTATGAATAATAAATGCTATTAGTCAACTCCTGTGCTGTCTCCTGACTTCATTTGTTTATTGGGTGGAACTATGTTCTTCCTCATAGCTCAGGTTGTTTCTGGACAGTGACAACATGTCAGATCAAGGTGTAGCTGTAGACACTGGGGGTTTTAGTTGATCACACAGATGTATATTGAACTAGTTGTTCAGCTATGTGGGTATCAACAACACTCTCTCTCTCCAACTGTATCACCCTCTCCCCCCTTCTATATTTTCTCTTTCCTACCTCCCTGACTCTCCCTTTATCCCTCCATTATGTAACTGTTGCCTCTCTGGTGCTCCAGTGTCAGGGCTGGGTTCATGTCCAGGATGGTGCAACTCAATATTAGGAAGGTGTTCCTAATGTTTAGTATACTCAGTGTGTTCTGCCTCTTTAAGAGCAGAATGTTGATTAATGTCCAACATTCATTTAAATGTTGTTAGATTTTTGTTGTGATTATGTAAGCTTGATTCAGCTCCAATTTTCTATTGGTTTAGGAACAGGCATACGCTCCCAGGAGGGTTATGTTTTGGTTTGGTTACATAAGAGAGAGAGACACAATTAATTGCATCAATCAGTGTTTTTTTTATTCATTCATTTCTTATATAATCTGCGTACTCCGTTATTAAGAGGAACATACAAAAATGTTTTATTGACGAGAAAGAGGCAGTGGCTGCTGCAGCTGCCTGGCACATTTTCAAAAGGAAAGACAACATTTCAATGATTGTCGTTCGTATAATACATTTTCCTTTATGAAATAGGCCATCAAACTACTTATGTGACAGTGAATGAAAGGATGGGGGGTGGGCTCTTCTAGTCCATATTTAGTCTCAACTGTGGTTACTGGGGCAATGTTTTTGCAGCAAGATTAAAACTGGTTTCTGGTTTCAAGGCTTTGTTATTACGAAGAATGCTAGATGCATAATGTGTCCAGATTTCACCTGATTCCAGGCACTTTATGATGCGTCTCCAATATCCACATGGTTTATTAGTCAGTAGATTGCCATTTCCACATAACATGGTGTGTGTGTGTGTTTGCATTTGTGCAAGCGAAAGTGCAATATTCCAATGAGAGAAATTGGAGGAAGCTAAGTCATTGTGTATGCATCTGAGGCTCTCCAACCACCTGTCTCTCTCTGAGTTCGGTTAGTCTGTTGTCTCACCAAAGCACGTCAATCAATCACTTTATGGACAGACTCAGTTGTTCCAGATGTGAACAATATGTATTAGACTGTCAGACGCTCCAGTCAGGCTCATCAACTGTTACCCACAGATACAAGCAATCAACGTTTCAACCCATTAATATCAATGTGCTGCACACACACACACACACACACACACACACACACACACACACACACTGTTCTCCTCACATTGTGATTGTTCTCATCCATCATTGTCTGAGAGTTGAAACATAGTCACGTCACTTCAGTTATTCTCCAGATTGCTCTTTGGATATTTATATATCTCATTGCTGAGAATAATATGTGTGAGGAGGAGTGGGACACGGTGTCACTGCTGTTGAATCCCCAAAGATACTGGTGGGGAAATGGAATCATACAGTATCTCATCAACAGCAGTAAATCCCATGGCAACTCATTACAGCAGAGATAAACTATACCGTCTTGCTGAATTTGATCAATTTGGCTTGGTCTAACTGGTATTTGTTCAGTGCAAACCAGGATATAAATAGCATGTTTTATTTGAAATACTTTAGAAGCATTTGATTTAGTTTGTCTGGTATAATGGAACCAATAAAACAGTCCTATCAGGTAAGTTAAATCAAGCGCACCTAAAATATTTCAAAGAAAACAACATATTTAAAATGTTCAACCCAGGTCTGCACTCAGTGCACCGAATACTATCAACATTAGCATTTACCCTTACATGTCTTCAACTTGAGCGAGAGGGGTTGATCATTCCCATGACAACTGATATTCCCATGACAACCATAATGGGTCAAGGAAATGTCCCCATTGGATGTCAACCAACAGCGGTGGGTGCGTACGTCCTCTTAAAAGGCATTGACGGAAAGGAAGGATGAGAGCATGAAAAGACACAAAAGGGAGAGGTGGAGAGCAGATTGTATAGAGCAATATCCTGTTTCTCTCCTCTTCTCCTTCCAAGCCAAATAACAACCTCTTCTGATGGGCTCTGTTTATTACTGATTTGTTGTTGAGCGTTAGAAAGACGCTCTCCCTCCCTCCCTCCCCATTTCTTTGTATAATCTACCTCCCCTCTTCTTCTGTGTAGAAGTAATCTCTCTCAATCCTACTGCTCTCACTGAAACGTACAAACGCTAGTCGGATCCTGTTGGAAAAAAAATGGAGCTTCTAAGTGCATAAATCTGTCAGGGAGGGAACAGAGTGACATCTCCTGGCATTATACAGCTACGTCCCAAATGACACCCTGTTCCCTATTCAGTGCATTACCTTTCACCAGGGCCCATAGGGACACAGCCTAGATTTATGCCTTTCGGGACAAGACAAATGTTCTGTTTCATCATGTATGAAGTCGGTTGGTTAAAAGGTATGAGTGGAATTGATGGAAGCTCATGTGGATCTGAGATCATAGCTGGGGTTCTGGGCCCGTATCCAGAGAAAGCGTGCTGATCTAGGAACAGATCCCCTCCTGTCCTTGTAATCATATTCGTTATGACCTAAAAGGCTGAACTGGTCCCAGAACAGCACTCCTATTCTGAGACAACCCTGGTGGTGTTTCTTGTTATGCATCCATATAGGCGTTTGATAGTCTTCACAGAGACCAGTGTTGTTAGTGGCGGTCCACAAGAAACGTTCCCAATCACCAAGTCCCATTGATTAGACTATTGATAGCTCTGTCCTTGTTCTCATTCAGGTCCTGCTGGGTATGTCAGGAGCTTGACCGCTCTTGTCCTGACACTGTCACCATATGTCTCCTCAACTGTTGTCATGTACAGTGTCCTAAGTCATTTGTTGTTGTCTCTCCTTGGTTTAGTGCATGAATGTCTTTCTATTGACCGGTGTTATTGTATTTATGTACACCTGTGCGTGTCTGTCGATGCCTGCGTGTGTGTGCATCACCATCTCTGATTAGAATGCAGGGCCACTGTTGACCTCGGTGGCTGTCATCCCTTCCCCTGATCCCAGCCTTTCTGAGCTTGTGTGTGTGTAATAGTTCAGTCTATATCGACATGCGTGGCACTTCTAATGAGCTGTGGTCTGTCTGTGGTGACAGGTCATACATTTACATGTCAGTCATTTAGCAACTGCTCTTAAATGCAAGTAAAACTAAATGCATGCTCTTCAACCGATCGCTGCCCGCCCATCTAGCATCACTACTCTGGACGGTTCTGACTTAGAATATGTGGACAACTACAAATACCTAGGTGTCTGGTTAGACTGTAAACTCTCCTTCCAGATTCACATTAAGCATCTCCAATCCAAAATTAAATCTAAAATTGGCTTCCTATTTCGCAACAAAGCATCCTTCACTCATGCTGCCAAACATTCCCTCGTGAAACTGACTATCCTACCGATCCTTGACTTTGGCGATGTCATTTACAAAATAGCCTCCAACACTCTGCATCCAATTTGCTGAGTAATCTATCACAGTGCCATCCGTTTTGTCACCAAAGCCCCATATACTACCCTCCACTGCAACCTGTATGCTCTCGTTGGCTGGCCCTCGCTTTATATTCGTCGCCAAACCCACGAGCTCCAGATCATCTATAAGTCTTTGCTAGGTAAAACCTCGCCTTATCTCAGCTCACTGGTCACCATAGCAGCACGTGCTTCAGCAGGTATATTTCACTGGTCACCCCCAAAGCCAACTCCGCCTTTGGCCGCCTTTCCTTCCAGTTTTCTGCTGCCAATGACTGACTGGAACGAATTGCAAAAATCACTGAAGCTGGAGACTTATCTCCCTCACTAAATTTAAGCGTCAGCTGTCAGAGCAGCTTACCGATCATTGCACCTGTACATAGCCCATCTGTAAATAGCCCACCCAACTTCCTCATCCCCATATTGTTATTTTTATTTTTTTGCTCCTTTGCACCCCAGTATCTCTACTTGCACATTCATCTTCTGCACATCTATCACTCCAGTGTTTAATTGCTAAATTGTAATTATTTTGCCACTATGGCCTATTTATTGCCTTACCTCCCTAATCTTACTTCATTTGCACACACTGTATATAGATTTTTCTATTGTGTTATTGACTGTACGTTTGTTTATTCCATGTGTAACTCTGTGTTGTTTGTGTCGAACTGCTTTGCTTTATCTTGGCCAGGTCGCAGTTGTAAATGAGAACTTGTTCTCAACTGTCCTACCTGGTGAAATAAAATAAATAAAGACACTTTTATCCAGAGCCACTTACAGTTAGTGTATTCATCTTAAAATAGCTAGGTGAGACAACCACATATCACAATGGTAGTACATTTTTCCTCAAAGATGTTATCAGCAAGTTACCAATAGGATAACTATTGCCCTCCCCATCTCTCCCTTGGGGATAGATTACCTGGATCGTGTTCATTAGGGCATACAATGGAAAACGTTTTGTAGTGGGAAAATGAAAAATGTTTCTTATTGGACAAGTCTGGGTAGTCCCTCTCTGTTTCAATCCATTTACATGTGTTTGGACCGACTGGACGCAACCCTGATGGCTGACATCAATGCCATAATCCTCCTGGCATTGGCTCCTCCATCATGGACGAGGAGGCTAGAAGTGATACGTCTAGCTGCTTGTCCTTAGACTACCCCACATATAGGTCAATCTATGGCCCTGAGTTGTTCCTGACCACTTGGACCGGGCCAGGAACAACTCTGGGCCCTTATAGGTAATGCCTCTGACCTGTTGGCCCTAACACACCCAGAAGAAAAAACACTTACCGCAGGGAAACATTTTTTTATCCGAACAGTTGCAGGCACTACGGCACTCTAGTGTCAGCTAATTAATATTACTTTAGCGGTCCCAAAAAACTTTTAGTGCCTGCAACTGTACATTGTATCTGTCAGTGGAGCTTTTATACATTGGAGGAATCACAGAGAAGCTTTGTCTTAGTGATGGACTGTACGGAGTCCAGCCATAGAGATGGACAATGGGCACCCTCGGCTATCTTTGCCATTGATTCTTTCTGCAGTCTAAGTGAGGTAGGTGTCTCTGTGATCTAGGACACCATGGCCACTCTATAGATGCTAGGTTTTGCAGTGTGTTCGGGATGTCTCAATGTTTGTTGCTGTTAGCATTGCCCGGGTCTGATTTAGTAACTTGTCGAGTGAGATACTGACTAACAGAAAAAGAAATAGACTGACTGACATCTGTGAGAATATCTGGTGCCTTATGTGCAGTTTATAGGATCGGTATATCATGTTCCTGTGGTTCTTGAATGTTGCAATACTTTGCAGAATTGGAACATACTCAAGTATCAGGTGTGTTGATTACCAAGTTGCTCTTGCCATAGATCATCAGTGGCTCCAGTTCCCCGGCACCTCGGGGCTTCAGAGTACGGAGTGGATGAGCAGAGGGCCTATTGCATAGAATCGATCTCTCCTCCCTCCTTTCTCCCCTTGTTCAGATGAGACAGAACTGAGCTCAGCACATTCTGACAGGGAAGTTGCAGCTGGTTAATGCATTGGAGTGTATGTTAGGTAGCCATGGGAACCAGATCTGTCTGTGTTCTCATTCTACTCTTTACCAGGTGCAACTCCTTGTCATATGCCAAACATGTATGTTTAGGTTATGTTTTGGTATGTTTAGGGTGCATTTTTAGGTCATTCTGCTGGAATTAATTGTGACAGGATTAGTGGAATGTTGACTTGTAGGTGAGTGCACTAGGCTAGTGTATGTGAGAGGTTTTGTGTGTCTCTCTATCCCCATGAGTATAAAGGCATTGCTTTGCACCTGCAGGGTCAGTCTAAATGTCACGCTCACAGTTAGCCTTCCTCTTCCTACTCCTCATCCTCTAATCTCTTACATTATTTCCTCCTCTCCCGGGTCACTCAATCTATCACCCCCATAAATGCTCACACACACACTACAGAAGTGTCTTCCTTATTTCCCCATTCACTTTCTAAGGACACAGTACATTTTGACCCAACACAAGACATCATTTCTCACCTCAGTGATATGCAGTTTGGTGGAAAATAGAAAAACAGTTGTGCCATTTCACCTCGCAGCCGGATGCTTTAAAAACGAGACATTGGCCTCAGCGGGGTGGGTCAGATATGAGTGAGTGTGCGTCTCTCTCTTTTTCCTCCTCGCTGTTTCTCTCATTCCTCCTCGCTGTCTGTTTCTCCTCCTCCCCTCATCTTTCTTTCCCTCCCCCTTCTTTCTCCCCATCACACTGAGCTGTGCCTGACCTTCAACCACTGTTCTCCTCTCCTCTCCCCCTCTCTGCACCTGTCCCCAGGCCACATCGTCTGCATGTTAACAGAGAGCGAGCGAGAGAGACCCACCCCCTCTGGCGTCCCTGCTGTATTAACTTTGATCAAAGGGTAATGTGCTGATTGGAGGAATGAAGCGCTCCACACTCTCTCTTTGCAAGTCTATGGGCCAGATGTCCCCTCCCCTTCCGAAATTCTAAAGATGCTAACAACTGCGAAATTATGATTTAAATTTTTTTTTTAAATTTATTTTATTTTATTTTTTTCTCCAAAGAACCAGGGACGAAAAACCCAAGAACCAGAACTGATGCGGCTTGTTATCTCACGTATCATGACAGATCTACCATTTATGTTTTCGTAGTCTGTCCATTAGCCTTAACGAGACATAAACCTCTTTGAGAAGATGCTATACAGTAGCTACAACTTATGAATAACTGTTGAGCACAGTTGCGGGCACTAAAACATTATTTTTTTTGTAAGAAATAGCCAGGGATCAACACTAGCTCATGCTTGCGTTTGACAGGTCTTAGAATGTAATAATGTCATCTTAAAGCATTATATCCAGTGACTTTAAATACCTGTCAGCTTCAACGACAGTGTTACCGAAGTTTCTAAATGTGGTTGTAGAGATATGAATGCAACTGATTCTGTCTGGGTGAATATCTTTTAATCATAGTGAACTGTACAGACGCCAAATCTTAATTTTATCATACTGAAATGCAAACTTTTAGTGTATTAGAGGTTTAAAAAGGCTTCTAAAGTTTATACTTTCTGCTTTAAAATATCAGCCTTGATTTTTCTCTAATAATTTTTTTTTATCAACCCCTATAAAACATTTCCATGAATTATAATCCACAATCCAATTCACATTTCCTGTTGCTGCAGGATTATTTTCCTGCTGTGTGAAACTGGCTCAAATTAAGATACGGCATCTGTATCCAGACAGCAGCCTTCCCAGGGTGGAGAAGGAGTAGGTGGTGTGCGTGTGTTTGTTTATGTGGAGGACTGTGCAACAGGTTTGGGTGTGTGTCACTCAGTCTGTTGAGGCCAAAGGGAGAAGCCAGTGATGTTGCATGCTGTCTCATTAACTGAACCACTGAGCCAGTCTTATGGAGGGAGCGGATCACTGAACCACTGAGCCAGTCTTATGGAGGGAGCGGATAACTAAACCACTGAGCCAGTCTTATGGAGGGAGCAGCTGTCTAGGCTGGTCTAATCTATAGCACTGCCATGCGCGGTAATCAGAGAGCATCAGACTACAAACACACCACCACGCTCACACACGCATACTGTAAACATGCAATCGACACTCACAACACACACACACAGATACTGTAATCAACAGACACAAAACTCTCTAATGTAGACAGACTCAACATTATAACGAGCGCCTTTTAAAAGCCTAATTTTTGTCTGTCCAGGGTGCTGCACTACCGATTGAATCCCAGCCTTAGAAAGCTCAGGAAGAAGCAGCTCCACTGTCTTTCAATTATTCTAAGAGCGGTGTGTCTTGTGAGTGAGGTGTGTAAAAAAAAAAACTCGGTAGAAAACCAGAGGAGAAAATAATTGTACTGTAGCGTTCAACATGTGGGAGGATGATAAGAAGCAGGCAGTGAAGTAGACTGATTAACCATCATGAAAACCAGCCAGGCAGTGAAGTAGACTGATTAACCATCATGAAAACCAGCCAGGCAGTGAAATAGACTGATTAACCACCATGAAAACCAGCCAGGCAGTGAAGTAGACTGATTAACCACCAAGAAAACCAGCCAGGCAGTGAAATAGACTGATTAACCATCATAAAAACCAGCAAGGCAGTGAAAATCGACTGATTTTAAACGAGGCTTACTGAAGTTCCTCTCTGGTTTGATATTTCCGTCATAGAGGAGTTGTTTACTGGCACCGCTGTCAGCTCTCACAGGAGGACGCAAAGCTGGGAGTGTGTGTGTGCCTTTTTAGTTCCTTGTAAGACCAGCCCGTCCCCATCCTTTAGCTAGAAGATATTGTGTATGTGTGTGCGTGCCTGTGTTTTCTCTATTATCCTCTCACTTGTTTGAGGGTTTGTGAAATTATAGACCCAGTCTTAATCACTTCACAGAGTGACAGTAATGTTTATTCTAGAGAATTGGATTTAGATTAGTTAGGGCTTTTATAAAACACGCACAATCGGAAAATAAGTCGTCTAGAGACAGCTTCTGTTTGTGCTTCACTCGAGACGGGAAGATTAACTTTATAATTGTATCACCATCATCATCATCATTAGCACCGTCATCATCATTCAGCATAATAGGATGTAAGTCCTGCTTTTTACTTTGGACCGACTTAGCAGCAAGTTTGTCAGAGCTATTCTCTATTGTGGTGCATCAGGCTGAATGGTAATATCACACTGCTACATTATGGTCCTGTAGAAGAAGACATGGAAATAGTAGAATATAATGGTGCTACATTGTGCTCCTGTAGAATGAAGAAGATTGCAGAACAGCAGAGATGTTGAACTTCCAGAGGAGATCCTGGAGCTATGACAGCTTCAGTCTTTACAAAGTTCTAGAACAGCAGATTCGTTCACTCTGAAATTTGTTGCTGAGGTCTTCTGTAAGATAAGAGAACTGAGCCACTCAGTAGACCTCTATATCTGCTCAATGCTGTGATGTTGTCATGGAAACACAACCTATTGAGGAAGTTTGTGCTTGATATCCACATGGCTGAAAAACAAGTGCAATATACAGCTCCACCCAATGAACACATTAAGTTAGGAGTTGAATAATAACATTTTATTGTAAATAACTGTCACTTTTTAGGCGACCCAACCAAATTCATACATAAATGTGTGTTATAGACCTGTAATTTTCATTGAAAGCAAGTCTGAGTGGTATATGTTCTATTTGCGCTATTTCTATACTTCCCGTTCTTACATTTTGATTTGTGTCTTTTACTTTTGGTTTTGTACACCAGCTTCAAACAGCTGAAAGTACAATGTTTTTGGTTATGGAAAATATGTTCCACGGTGGTTTAGATGGTACAATGTTTCTCTACACATAAACTGAAATTAGGCGAACTATTCACATTTCAGATTTCTGCATAGTGCAACTTTAAAGCAGCAGAGTATTTTCCCTCCTATCAGAAGCAGCAAAGCATGGTCCCTTCTATCAGCAGCAGAGGGCATTACTCCGCAGGAAGTTGTCCGGGTTTTGTGTTAAGTCGAGGGCAAAAAAGAAGACCGATTTTAGCTGGATGATACCAGCCATGATGAACAATATTGCGGCAGAGTTAGTAACTTAAGCTTTAGATACTCCAGCTGAAGTAGAGCGCTCCCCCCAAGTTCCCTCTTCTCGCTGATCAACAATTTGGAGTCACTCATGTCATCATGGAAACAACCTGTTAATTCAGAATTGGGTCAGTATGTGGTTGTGGTTTGTATCCATAGCTGCAGCACCCCTTTGATAAATCACAAGAAAAAAATATAGATATTAATAAAACATTTGTACACTAGGCCTTTATTGCGCCTGCATGAGCGTAGGAAAAATACTCGCCAACAAAACATTTCCTTAGCACATTAGGTCTACTTACCACTATGTTTAGCCAACTGTACAAAGTTTTTTTCTACCGGTAGCTTGCAAAGTAAATATGATCAGCCAATAGTACATCGGCAAATACACCCCTCTGCTGCTTGACAGGCAGAGCCCAAAAAGGATGGGAATGTAACCTAAACCACTCATACTTGTCAGGTATAATTCACTTTAATTTTATACCACTCAAATATCCAATTAATAGTGGCCGTTATGGAGCGATATCGTGAGGCTCAGTGGAGGCTGCTGAGGGGAGGACGGCTCAAAATAATTGCTGGAACGGAGTAAATGGAATGGCATCAAACACATGGAAACAATGGGTGTTTCTCAATATGCATACTACCATGCTCCACACTCTCATGCTCCAAGTGAATTCCCCAAGGAGGTTCTCTTGAGTATGTTCTTGTGTGGAGAACGCATAACATTACATTTGAGAAGCACTCGCACTTCCCCTACTATATTACCTTACGCTGCATCTCCTCATTCACTGAACCTTCTTCCATCCATTTGTTGGTAGCTAGCTAAAAATTATTTGTGGCTATCTGGCTAGCTAACAGTAGTAGCTTGCCAGTTAGCTCTATTGACTTACTATGGGCTTGGGACCTACGCACACTACAATGGATATTGGAACCAGGTAACCGTGCCAAAATTAACACAGCATGTATTTATAAACGTATCAAGATAAAATATTTTACTTAGGCAATATATGAAATGTGAATAGGCAACATTTCATTGCGAAGTCAGTTTATTTTCTCTCGCTTCATATTTTTTTTTACAGTTGCATCATATTTCTTTGCATACTTTCTGTTGAAGGTTGCATCGATGCATGCTTCAAAATATGTACAAATGGAGTGTGCATTCGAGAAGTGCCCTGCATGCTCCGTTTCGCATACTTTGATTTTGACTCATACTCCAACCCTCCGTGCTCCAATTTGCGTGCTCGGACCACAGTAGAATGCATTTTGAGAAATCTCATGTGTTTTGATGTACAGTGCCTTCGGAAAGTTTCCATTGATCATCCTTCAGATGTTTCTTCAACTTGATTGGAGTCCACCTGTGGTAAATTCAATTGATTGGACATGATTTGGAAAGGCACACACCTGTCTATATAAGGTCTCACAGTTGACAGTGCATGTCAGAGCAAAAACCAAGCCATGATGTCGAAGGAATTGTCCGTAGAGCTCTGAGACAGGATTGTGTTGAGGCACAGATCTGGGGAAGGGTACCAAAACATTTCTGCAGCATTGAAGGTCCCCATGAACACAGTGGCCTCCATCATTCTTAAATGGAAGAAGTTTGGAACCACCAAGACTCTTCCTAGAGATGGCCGACTGGCCAAACTGAGCAATCGGGGGAGAAGGGCCTTGGTCAGGGAGGTGACCACTCCTCAGTAAAAGGCACGACAGCCCGCTTGGAGTTTGCCAAAAGGCACCTAAAGGACTCTCAGGCCATGGGAAACAAGATTCTCTGGTCTGATGAAACCAAGATCGAACTCTTTGGACTGAATGTCAAGCGTCACATCTGGAGGAATCCTGGCACCGTCCCTATGGTAAAACGTGGTGGCAGCATCATGCTCTTGGGATGTTTTTCAGCAGCAGGGACTGGGAAACAAGTGAGGATCGAGGGGAAAGATGAATGGAGCAAAGTACAGAGGTCCTTGATGAAAACCTGCTCCAGAGCGCTCAGGACCTCAGGCTGGGGGCGAAGGTTCACCTTCCAACACGACAATGACCCTAAGCACACAGCCAAGACAACGCAGGAGTGGCTGCGGGACAAGTCTCTGAATTTCCTTGAGTGGCCCAGCCAGAGTTCGGACTTGAACCCAATCGAACATCTCTGGAGAGACCCGGTAATAGCTGTGCAGCAACGCTCCCCATCCATCGTGACAGAGCTTGAGCGGATCTGCAGAGATGAATGGGAGATACTGCCCAATTACAAGTGTGGTAATCTTGTAGCGTCATACCCAAGAAGACTTGAGGCTGTAATCGCTGCCAAAAGTGCTTCAATAAAGTACTGAGTAAATGTTCTGAATCCTTATGTAAATGTGATATTTCAGATTATTTTACATTTGCAAACATTTCTAAAAACGTGTTTTTACTTTGTCATTATAGGCTATTGTGTGTAGATTGCTGAGGAAAAAAAACAATTTAATAAGGCTGTAACGTAACAAAATGTGGAAAAAGTCAAGGGGTCTGAATATTTTCCAAATGCACTCTATTTGATACAATTCCACTAATTCTACTCCAGCCATTACCATGAGCCTGTCCTCCCCAATTAAGGTACCACCAACCCCCTGTGGTGAGGCTACCCTTGTGTACCTGATTGTGACATTTTATTAATAAGGACCTATTAAATGACATGTAGGGCTATGTCATGAACCAGCAAAGTTCTAAAATGGTGTGATAATGGCAGCCATTTTGGTCAGGGAGAAATCAGAACCATTCTAATTGGAATGAATGGCAGTGGAGTCATAGGCAAAGCCAAACAGAATCTTGGGGGATCTTTTTTCTATTTTCTGTGGCGATTTCTTCTGAAAATCTGCATAATTCTGTGGAAAGCTTTTTTTGCCTCTAGTGTAGTAACATTATTTAATAACTTTGGGAACAGGGATTTATGTAAATATATGCTTAATTATGTGTATTAGATGTCAATGAACCTACAGTTATCCTTCTACTAAAGCTCAGTCAAAAATAACCTCTACAAGACTCAACCATTTTATTGTAAATGTTTCCTTATGGAAAGATATGACATAAATAAATAGGGCATCGTCAACAAAGTGCAAAGGCATATAAATACAAATAATACATTGATGAATCCATCTGTAAATTGTGACGTACAGCAGATCAGCCACCAGGGGGAGACTCGTCGAGGCCTGGTAACAGATGGAGTATACATCACAAGGCGATGGCTCCATCTGCTGGACGTGCCAGGTCTCGACGGGCTCTCCAGCCAGGACTAATTGGGGCTGATTGGGAGCTGGTGAGTAATCAAGGGCGGATTGCTCACCAGCTGTGCAAGGCCAACATCATGACGCCACAAGGAAGCTGCCAGATGACGGTGGGTGTAGTGCCAGAGTTGCCGGTACCTCTCCGAGTAGGACGGGATTGTCCTCTGTTCGCAGCCTTATGGGGGCACGAGTTGAAGAAGGTACGAGCTGACCGAAGAAGAGAGCGGGGACGACCAATAACCTGCGTGGCCCGGAAGCAACCGGTTAACCAGCAGGTGTCTATGGCTCCGGAGTCGGAGTCGGAACCCGAACCCCCTGGGGAACCCCTGGAGGAGTCCAGCCTCCCCCTCCTCGATTTCGAGGGGCCAGTCGAGACCCCCACTGGGGGCCAACTGAGAGGACAATTTGGGACGGCCCAGTGGGAGGATCCGAATTTGAAAGCTGCCACCACCCAAGTGATAGCGGTGGATGGACAGCTACTTTCGGGGGTGAGTGACTGGCGATACCCCCATTTCCAAATTAAGAATAACCTTTTGTATCAGGTGTCGCGCCAACAGGGGGAACTTCGAGAGGTATTGTTGCTGCCCTGATGGTACGTAGGAACTGTTCTTCAGTTGGCCCACACCCACCTGTTGGGGGTGCACCTGGGAATGGAGAAGACCCGGGAACGGATTGCCGCCTGGTTCCACTGGCCCGGGATGAGGAGGGCCGTGGAAGACTACTGTCGCAGCTGCCCGGAGTTTCAACTCACAGCCCCGAAAGCACACTTCCAAAACCCTCTGGTCTCCCTGCCGATCATCGGGGTGCCCTTTGAACGCATTGCCATGGACATAGTTGGACCCCTGGTAAAGACTGCACGAGGACACAGGTACATCTTTGTAATAGTAGACTATGCCACCCGGTGTCCCGAGGTCATTCCCCTATGGGCGGCGGTATCCAAGGGAATTGCCCAGGAGCTGTTCCACCTCTTTAGCCAGGTGGGCATCCCGAACGAGATCCTGACAGACCAAGCTACAGAGTTTATGTCCCGCCTCATGAAAGAGTTGTGTGCTTTCCTGCAGATCAAGCCGATCCGGACCTCCGTTTTTCACCCGCAGACGGATGGGCTCGTCGAGCACTTTAACAAAACGCTCAAACTGATGCTGCGGAAGGTCATCGAGCAGGACGGGAAGAACTGGGACCAGCTACTACCCCATCTAATGTTCTCAATCTGAGAAGTACCCCAATCCTGCACTGGGTTTTCCCCGTTCGAACTATTCTACGGGAGGAGGCCACGTGGCCTACTGGACCTCGTTGAGGAGGTGTGGGAAGCCCAACCGACCCTCTTACGCAGCGTGGTAGAGAATGTGGAGACGATGCGGGAGCGGAGGACAGCCATATGGCCAGTCGTGAGGGAACATATGGAGAAGGCCCAACGCGCCCAAGCCCAGGTCTACAATCGGGGAGCCCAGCCCCGAGAATTCCAGGTGGGAGATGGGGTGTTGGTATTGATCCCCCCCAGTAAGTTCCTGGCAACATGGCACGGTGAAAAGCTCTAGTTTACATTGCTGCTGACAGCCATTTTGAGAGAAATGTTCACGCCAATATGGCGAGTTATGTTTAATGAGCTTGTTATTTTATGTTACTGATCTGTTTTTCCCGCTACAAGGCGGACTATCCACTTGCATTTCCTAGATAATGTTATAATTTTGAGATGCTTGTACTGATAGAACTCTGCGTTTACACAGTTCAACAACAAAGCATTGTGTACTGTTTACATCCACACTTTAGTTAGACTTTAGTTGTGGCTTGGTGGTAATTGACTTTAGTTGTGGCTTGGTGATAATTGACAGGTCCCAGCTTCAATTACCACGTACGGCAACCGGGGAGACGGAAACCCCAACAGATTTACCACGTGAACCTGTTGAAGAAGTGGCACGAGAAGGACAGCCTTGGCCATGTTATGGTTGGGACCCAGGACGCCAACGGTACAAATGGAAGTCCCGTTGAATGAGGACCTCGACCCGGCCCAGAAGCAAGAGCTCAGGGAGCTTGTCGATCGGAACAGGGCGGTCTTCTCCGAGAAGCCGGGCCGCGCGACCCTCATTGAACACCACATCTGTACCCGGCCCGGGGAAACGGTACGAAAGAGGCCATATCAGATTCTGGAGGGCCGAAAGGAGGCCGTGAAACAGGAAGTGGAGGCTATGCTGAGGATGGGGGTCGTGGAAGAGTCCCACAGCGCATGGTGCAGCCCCATCGTGTTGGTGCCCAAACCGGACGGTAGCCTCCGCTCCTGTAATGATTTCTGGGGGGTGAACGACATCAGCTTGTTCGACGCATATCCCATGCCGAGGGTGGACGAGCTCATCGACCGATTGGGAAAGGCCCGGTACATCAGCACCCTTGACCTGACCAAAGGTTAATATCCTTTCTTCCACCTACCACCTGGGCTGGATCTAGAACAGTTAGTGACTTGATCCAGGTGAAGGCAGGGGTGCTTCTCCAGTACAGTCTGCAGCTCGATTGAGCATGCTGCCATGGCATACTGGAACAACTCAGGCTCTCCTGCACTGTCTTCCTCTGGAAACTGCCCCAGCAGTTCAGTTGTATGAGGGCGCCAGCCGTCAGCCCCAGCTGTTCTGCCATTCTCAAACTGCATTTGCAGGTCCTCCAGCTTGCTGGCGACGTTGTGAGCTGTTGGCACAGAGGTCTCCTTCAGCTTACTGGCTAACCTGACAATCATCACACTATGCTCCACAATGAACACTGCCTGGGCCTTCTGCTGGGTCTTGTTCCCTCAGCAGCTCACAAAGGTCCTGGTCACACTTCGTCGTTTCCGGTAAGGTCGTAGTGAAGTCGGTGAGCACATCCATGTAATCTGCCAGGTAATCCACAGCACGTATCCAGGAACCCCACCTGGTCTGCACAGCATACACAGGCATCACAGTAGAATGGACATTTTCAAGCATGAATGATCTCAGCTCCAGATAACGCTGGGGTGCCTGACAGAACACTTTCTTCACCAGAGCACACAGCCTGTTCATGTCCTCCAGGCTCAGGAGATGGGCAAAGCAGGTGACGTGTCCGGAGTTGTGGAAAAGGCCCTTCAAGATGCTGGTGAAAGCCTTCTTCATGTAGCTAGCTGAGTCGCTTACAAAAGCCCACACATTATTAAAGTCAACCCCATTGTTGTTGAGATAGGAAATGACAACTTGGGACACAGTAGTAAAGTTTACTTTATCCAAGAAAGGCAGATCTGCTACAACAGGTCGTTTACACACCGGCTGGTGTAGGATGGCGAGTGCACATCTTCCAAAGGCATCGATCGTCTCAAGGATTACATAAATGTCCTTTCCCTCTACAGTATCTTTGATGTCCTGCACATAGAGCTCTGGCAAGTATTCTGTACGCAGATGGGGTGGCGCTGGGATAGACCCTCCCTGCTTGCAGTGCTTCTTCAGAAATGTGAAGAACTCGGGCCCCTTCTCGAGGTATATCTGCTTTGATTAATGATCTTGAGAAGTCCAAGATTAACTCCTTTCTCTCAGCTGTGGAGGGCATCTTTAACAGACAGGAGGCCAGGGGCTGTGTTCTTGTTTGGACTGGAAAACAATTTAGGAAAAAAAATAACAATGGTTCATTTGGTAAATTAAGAATTCTCAGGTTGAGTTCAATAGCAGGCCTACAATAGATCTCAGTCTTTGAAGCTAAGCACACTCTCCTGAAGCCACACACTCTCACACACACACACACACACACACACACACACACACACACACACAGACCGCCCATAAACCTGACAGAGAGGCCTGGAACACATAGAAACAGACAGACAGCCCATAAACCTGATAGAATGTCTCACACACAAAAACATTTTCAAACAATGATAACAAAAAAAGTCACTAAATATGTCTGTGACTTGCTGCTTTTGTCTTTCCTAACTTGTCACTTGTTTTGATAGCTCCATCACGTCACTTTGGCTAATTTGTTAGCTAGCTAACATTACTTCCGCATTACTTCAGCTAAGTTAGCTAGCTAGCCTAAATGATGTGATAGAGCTGGAGTGACAGCATGGAAAGCTTGCCAGGCTAATGTTAACTAGCTCACTTGCCACTCTATGTAGATATAGACAAAAATGGATTTGTCAAGAACAGATATTAGCTAACTACAACAAACCTACTAGCTAGTTAATATATCTGTCGCTAGCTAAAGCATCCAAATGTTTACCTTATCCACTAGCCCTCCTATTTTTCTGTCGGAGTGACCTCAGGTGCTCCACCTCAGTTTGACACCGACTGTAATCGATTGAATGCTGACAGACTTTGCGGACAAGTACTCCTCCATCCTCGTACAGTTCAGCTGGAAACTCCCTGGCCTTGTCCCTGGCTGTTATTCTGGTCGCCAAGTATTTACTCCTCAGCTCCTCTACTGTTAATCTGTTATTTTTGTTGATACTTTTTTCCTCAGACAGCTGTCATTCATCCACGGAGCTGTCTGCACCCTGCACCTCTCACTCACAACTTTTCGTTGATTTGAGATACATCAATGAGGAAAAAATGTTATTCAACAAGTCAATTTTATTTAACTTTGCTATCAGCTGGCAGCTTATTTTTAGCTTTAGAATCCAATGCATTTAATTGGAAATTCTGCGGATTTTCGTCGGAATTCTGCATGCGCAGATTCCGTGCGGGTCTTGTCATAGGTGACGCATTTCCTGCTTTTACTTATGCAGGAAAATAAAAGTAAGGCATGTGATATATATTTATTGTCAACCTAAAATAATCTCATATAATTATAGTTCATACAGGTTTTATACCAACTCTGTATAAATAGCATCTAAAATATACATTGAGTGTAGAAAACATTAAGGACACCTTTAGTTTAATCCAGGTGAAAGCTATGATCTCTTATTGATGTCACTTAAATCCACTTCAATCAGTGTAGATGAAGGGGAGGACCAACTGACCTACTCCCTGACCAAAATGGCTGACATTTTATGCTGTCATAATAACATTCATGTCCATTCTTGTATTCTAATTGCTAATTATATGGCTTTGACTGCCTCGTCTATTTCAAAGTTATAGAGAAGTCATAGAAAGGTATTTTTTCACATCTATGTTTCACCTAAATGACTGACTGAGACACTGAACACACTATATGGAACAAATGTTTACTGTGTGTGTGTGTGTGTGTGTGTGCGTGCGCGCCCCTGCTTATTTGGGTAATGATAAAATCGTATTGTTTGATCCACTGTCATCTGGTTATAAACTCAGACCACCTACGCCTTCATAAGAAATGTTATCCCTGTCCAGGAACAACCCCTGAGCTATGAGGAAGTACATAGTTCCACCCAATGAACAAATGAAGTTAAGAGACAGCACAGGAGTTGAATAATAACATTTTATTATAAATAATAATGAAAAAAGTAATTCATGTTAATGGAAAAGCAATTCACTTTGATGGCAGTTCCACCACCTATAAAACTTCACACCTCAACCAGCCCTTAAACAACATCTACATGTCCCTTCAAAGAGTTTTTAAAAGGAAGTGATAACTGTGAGTCTGTTTCATGCATCGCTGAGTCAAGACAAGTAGTTGGCAATCTTACCCTGCAGGGTCCAGTGTGGGTACAGACCATGAAGCGTAGCCATCACCAATCATCTAATTGCTTACAACTATTTGCTGCTCTCAGATTCACAAACATGTAAGATACGGTTTAGGTCAATAGAGTCAATCCTCAACTCAGGCTTTTCTTTTTTAAAGCAGAAGCAGCAAAGTATAGTCCCTCCTATTAGAAGCATTGAAGCAGCCCACCTAATGGGTTTGGCTGAAAACACAAGGCCATTACTCTGCAGGAAGTTGTCAGGGTTCAAGTTTTGTGTCAAGTCGAAGGCAACAAAGGAGGTAAAGATCAGCTGATCTAAACCAGCCATGACGAACAATAGTCCGACAAGGTTAATCACTTCAGCTTTAGACGGATTCCTCTTGATGCATTTAGTGTACTTTGATCTGTAGAGGAAGAATATCAGCCGTAAAAATAATATCAGCCCAGGCATAATGGAGGAGAAGGATAAAATCAGTTCCCTTCTGTATTGCAGAAGGTCTAACTGTCACGTTCTGGCCTGTAAAGGGGTTATTTGTTATTGTAGTTTGGTCAGGACGTGGCAGGGGGTGTTTGTTTTATGTGGTTTGGGGTTTGTTGGGTTATGTTATTATGTAAGAGGGGTGTTTGTTTAGAGTGTTTCGGGGTTTGTTGGGCTATGTTCTATGTTAGTATATTTCTATGTTTATCTAGTATGTCTAGTTCTATGTTTAGTTAATGGAGTTCACCATCAATTGGAAGCAGCTGCTCCTAGTTGCTTCTAATTGAAGGTCCTATTTAAGAGAGGTGTTTTTCTGTGGGATTCTGTGGGTAGTTGTCTCCTGTTTAGTGTCTGAGCACCTGACAGGACTGTTAGTGGTTTTCAGTTGTTTTTGTATACGTGATTTGTTTGTTTTTCCTTCTTCACATTAAAAAGAAGATGAGTACACACGTTCCCGCTGCGTTTTGGTCTGATCCTTACGACACCCGTTACACTAACTTTCCTAAAGCACATGCCCAGGTCACCATGGAGATTATCCATCCTATGACCCCCGTGGTGATGGCCGCGACCTCTGTTCCACTTGTATACAGAGTTCTGCCAAGTATGGCCCCTCCAATCAGGAGAAAGGCTGCAGCCCCCCAGCCAAAGTAGAGTGCTCCCCCCAGTTCCCACTTCTCTTCAGTCAACTCATTGGAGGAGTCACTGAGGATTGCCCTGGCCTTCCAGGAGACAGGAATGAGGATGAGAATTCCGGCCAGGATGAAGAATATTCCTCTTATAATTATCAACTTGGTTATCTTGCCCTTAATGTAGTTGGTGGTCTTGTGCCCGACCATGGAGACCATGACTCCCAGAAACCCCAGGATAATAGCCATGATGGTCATGGCTCTGGTGGCCTGCAGGTTGGAGCTCCATGCGGAGCTTGGCATGGAGTCGGGAGACCTCACACTGAATCTGGCTCGTGCTCCTTTTCACACAGCTCATCCACAGGCCGTCCCAGACCTCCTCCATGGTGACAAAGTTTGCTGCTATGAAGGTTGTCTCCATCCAGGTGGGGAGTGCACACACTACAATGGTGGTGATTAATCCTATGACTCCCAGGACGATGCCCACAATCTCCATGCCCATCGACATCCTGGGTCCCTGGGTGCATTTCTCTACACCTGCCCTTCCTGGAGGAACAAGGATGTGACTCAAAGACATTCCTGAACAGCAGAGATGTTGAACTTCTAGAGGAGCTATGACAACTTAAGTCTTTACAAAGTTCTAGAACAGCAGATTATTTCACTCTGAAGTTTGTTGCTGAGGTCTTCTGTAAAATAAGAGAACTGAGCCACTCAGTAGACCTCTATATTTAATGTAGTAATTTTATGTCAAAATGTACACTGCTCAAAAAAATAAAGGGAACACTTAAACAACACAATGTAACTCCAAGTCAATCACACTTCTGTGAAATCAAACTGTCCACTTAGGAAGCAACACTGATTGACAATACATTTCACATGCTGTTGTGCAAATGGAATAGACAACAGGTGGAAATTATAGGCAATTAGCAAGACACCCCCAATAAAGGAGTGGTTTTGCAGGTGGGGACCACAGACCACTTCTCAGTTCCTATGCTTCCTGGCTGATGTTTTGGTCACTTTTGAATGCTGGCGGTGCTTTCACTCTAGTGGTAGCATGAGACGGAGTCTACAACCCACACAAGTGGCTCAGGTAGTGCAGCTCATCCAGGATGGCACATCAATGCGAGCTGTGGCAAGAAGGTTTGCTGTGTCTGTCAGCGTAGTGTCCAGAGCATGGAGGCGCTACCAGGAGACAAGCCAGTACATCAGGAGACGTGGAGGAGGCCCAAGGAGGGCAACAACCCAGCAGCAGGACCGCTACCTCCACCTTTGTGCAAGGAGGAGCAGGAGAAGCACTGCCAGAGCCCTGCAAAATGACCTCCAGCAGGCCACAAATGTGCATGTGTCTGCTCAAACGGTCAGAAACAGACTCCACAGGTGGGGGTTGTGCTTACAGCCCAACACCGTGCAGGACGTTTGGCATTTGCCAGAGAACACCAAGATTGGCAAATTCGCCACTGGCGCCCTGTGCTCTTCACAGATGAAAGCAGGTTCACACTGAGCACGTGACAGACGTGACAGAGTCTGGAGACGCCGTGGAGAACGTTCTGCTGCCTGCAACATCCTCCAGCATGACCGGTTTGGCGGTGGGTCAGTCATGGTGTGGGGTGGCATTTCTTTGGGGGGCCGCACAGCCCTCCATGTGCTCGCCAGCGGTAGCCTGCCTGCCATTAGGTACCGAGATGAGATCCTCAGACCCCTTGTGAGACCATATGCTGGTGCGGTTGGCCCTGGGTTCCTTCTATTGCAAGACAATGCTAGACCTCATGTGGCTGGAATGTGTCAGCAGTTCCTGCAAGAGGAAGGCATTGATTCTATGGACTGGCCCGCCCGTTCCCCAGACCTGAATCCAATTGAGCACATCTGGGACATCATGTCTCGCTCCATCCACCATCGCCATGTTGCACCACAGACTGTCCAGGAGTTGGTGGATGCTTTAGTCCAGGTCTGGGAGGAGATCCCTCAGGAGACCATCCACCACCTCATCAGGAGCATGCCCAGGCGTTGCAGGGAGATCATACAGGCACGTGGAGGCCACACACACTACTGAGCCTCATTTTGACTTGTTTTAATGACATTACATCAAAGTTGGATCAGCCTGTAGTGTGGTTTTCCACTTTAATTTTGAGTGTGACTCCAAATCCAGACCTCCGTGGGTTGATAAATTGGATTTCCATTGATTATTTTTGTGTGATTTTGTTGTCAGCACATTCAACTATGTAAAGAAAAAAGTATTTAATAAGATTATTTCTTTAATTCAGATCTAGGATGTGTTGTTTAAGTGTTCCCTTTATTTTTTTTGAGCAGTATATATCAAATGAGATTTTGTTTTACTACAATGTAAAAACAATTTAAACTGAGCCATTTTGGTTTAAAAAGCTGACTCTTCCAAATGAAAAATTGATTGTTTATGTAGTATGTCTAGTTCTATGTTTGGTCAGGACGTGGCAGGGGGTGTTTATGCCCTGGTGGGAGATGAGACCTGTCTTGTGCCCTCAATACTGTGACGTTATCATGGAAACATAACCTATTAATACAGATATGGGTCAGTATGTGGTTGAACTAGTGCAATGTACAGCTGTGTCTTCCTGGTCTATTTTAAAAGTTACTGTTACATAGAAATGTATTTCCGCCAGTATGTTTTAATAAAATTACAGATTTGTGTGTGTGTGTGTGTGTGTGCGTGTGCTCTGTCTGGGGTAGCATTTCTAATTAGTGAGATTGAGCTGTTCCACCTGCTGTCCTAATGCCACCAGGATGCAAAGAGGCCAACCCTGAAGAGGAACATGAATATTTAACAACACTTACTGGAGGGAGGGAGAGATGGTTATATTTTGCTCAGTAATTACTGACAGACCCACAGGGTTCTAGGCTAGACTGGACTGTACATCTCCTCCAGAGCAGCTTGTCAGAGAGCACAGTAATGGGGAAATAAACTCAAAGACTGAGGCCCTCTGAGAGATGGGAAGGATGGAGGGAGTAGAGGGAGAAGGCGGAAGATGGGAATGGACAGGTAAGGAGGGGGAGAGAGGAGGGGAGAGATGTGGCAGAGGGAGAAAGATTGAGAAGAGAGCGTGAGAGATGGTGAGATTAGAGGACAGGGAGAGGGATGGAGAGAAGGGGTAGAGAGAGGATGAAGAATCGTGTGGGTGTGTATGTGTGTGTGTGTGTGTGTGTGTGTGTGTGTGTGTGTGTGTGTGTGTGTATATAGATAGATATACTTGGCTGAGATATTTAGCTTGTTATGGCTGTACAGAACAACAGCAGACTCTAGCATCATAAGTATATATCGTATACACGTTGCATACAGTATTTACCAGCCAGAGGACTGAGGATTTACTGTTTTGCCCCTGTGCCTGTTCAATCCCAGTGTGTCTTAATTTAAGTTACGTGTAAAAGGCTATTGGGACCTGTCTTGTGGCCTGGTGGGAGATGAGACCTGTCTTGTGCCCTGGTGGGAGATGGGACCTGTCTTGTGCCCTGGTGGGAGATGAGACCTGTCTTGTGCCCTGGTGGGAGATGAGACTTGTCTTGTGCCCTGGTGGGAGATGAGACCTGTCTTGTGGCCTGGTGGGAGATGAGACCTGTCTTGTGGCCTGGTGGGAGATGAGACCTGTCCTGTGGTCTGGTGGTAGATGAGACCTGTCCTGTAGTCTGGTGGGAGATGAGACCTGTCTTGTGCCCTGGTGCTAGATGAGACCTGTCTTGTGCCCTGGTGGGAGATGAGACCTGTCCTGTGGCCTGGTGGGAGATGAGACCTGTCTTGTGGCCTGGTGCTAGATGAGACCTGTCTTGTGGCTTGGTGCTAGATGAGACCTGTCTTGTGGCCTGGTGCTAGATGAGACCTGTCCTGTGGTCTGGTGGTAGATGAATAGTGGTCTGGGAAACTAACTCTCACAGTCTCACATCAGAATTAGATGTCCATCCATGTTTCTCAAATGTCAAATGTTGAAGTTGTTGCAGATGTCAAAATTAAAATTGTGAGTGAATGGAGTGAATGCCTAAACTTTATGGTAAGGGTGTGTGTTTGTGTATCTGTGTGTCTTTGAGCGTGCACAGTACCGTTTGGCAAACCCTGACAGGTCTCCAAAAAGGAGAGGAGCAGAGAGGGCCTTCCTATCTCTGAGGGCCTCAGTCTTTGAGTTTATTTCCCCATTACTGCTCTCTCTGACAAGCCGCTCTGGAGATGTCTAGCCTAGACCCCTGTGGGTCTGTAAATAAGTTATTTTGCTCAGTAATTACTGTCTCTCTCTTTCTCTCTGTGTGTCTGTCTGTCTGTCTCTCTCTCGGTGTCTCTCTCTCGGTCTCTCTCGCTATCTCTCGGTCTCTCTCTCGGTCGGTCGCTCTCTCTCGGTCTTTCTCGGTCGGTCGCTCTCTCTCGGTCGGTCGCTCTCTCTCGCTCTCTCTCGGTCGGTCGTTCTCTCTCTCTCGGTCGGTCGTTCTCTCTCGGTCGGTCGTTCTCTCTCGGTCGGTCGTTCTCGGTCGGTCGCTCTCTCTCGGTCGGTCGCTCTCTCTCGGTCGGTCGCTCTCTCTCGGTCGGTCGCTCTCTCTCGGTCGGTCGCTCTCGGTCGGTCGGTCGCTCTCTCTCGGTCGCTCTCTCTCGGTCGCTCTCGGTCGGTCGGTCGGTCGCTCTCGGTCGGTCGGTCGCTCTCGGTCGGTCGGTCGCTCTCTCTCGGTCGGTCGCTCTCTCTCGGTCTTTCTCGGTCGGTCGCTCTCTCTCTCTCTCGGTCTTTCTCGGTCGGTCGCTCTCTCTCGGTCTTTCTCGGTTGATCGGTCGCTCTCTCTCGGTCGGTCGCTCGCTCTCGGTCGGTCGCTCGCTCTCGGTCGGTCGCTCTCTCGGTCAGTTGGTCGCTCTCTCTCGGTCGGTCGCTCGGTCTTTCTCGGTCGGTCGCTCTCTCTCGGTCGGTCGCTCTCTCTCGGTCGGTCGGTCGCTCTCTCTCGGTCGGTCGCTCTCTCTCGGTCGGTCGCTCTCTCTCGGTCGGTCGCTCTCTCTCGGTCTTTCTCAGTCGGTCGCTCTCTCTCGGTCTTTCTCGGTCGGTCGCTCTCTCTCTCTCGGTCGCGCTCTCTCTCGGTCGCGCTCTCTCTCGGTCGCTCTCTCTCTCTCGGTCGCTCTCTCTCTCTCGGTCGCTCTCTCTCTCTCTCGGTCGCTCTCTCTCTCGGTCGGTCGCTCTCTCTCTCTCTCACTCAGTCGGTCGCTCTCTCTCGGTCTCTCTCTCGGTCTCTCACTCGGTCGGTCGCTCTCTCTCGGTCGGTCGCTCTCTCTCTCGGTCTCTCACTCGGTTGGTCAGTCTCTCGGTCGGTCGTTTGCTCTCTCTCGGTCTCGGTCGCTCTCTCGGTCTTTCTCTCGGTCTCGCTCGGTCGATCGGTTGCTCTCTCTCCCTCCTCCACTAGTACTGTATTATCACTGTTAATTCATCTCCTCCACTAGTACTGTATTGTCACTGTTAATTCATCTCCTCCACTAGTACTGTATTGTCACTGTTAATTCATCTCCTCCACTAGTACTGTATTGTCACTGTTAATTCATCTCCTCCACTAGTACTGTATTGTCACTGTTAATTCATCTCCTCCACTAGTACTCTATTGTCACTGTTAATTCATCTCCTCCACTAGTACTGTATTGTCACTGTTAATTCATCTCCTCCACTAGTACTGTATTGTCACTGTTAATTCATCTCCTCCACTCTGTAGGAACTAAAAGGCAGGAAAGCTAAAAGGGCTTACTCTCCTATCAGTGTTTTCGTTTCATACCTTGAAGGGCCTTCAGTCAGTACATTGTGAAAACACTTGCCTTAAATCTTGTATTATAAATGCACTCTCCGCAGCTCTTCTGAGAAATATGCCTGGGATTTATTTATATATTAAGTGCAAATAGGAGAGATCTTTATCCAGCTTTTACTGTAATGGAAAATAGTCTATCAGGTAGTATAATTGTATTTTGTAGGCAGGCTTTTGTGTGTGTGTGTGTGTGTGTGGGTGTGTGTACAGTATATATGTATGGGGATGGTCTGACTGGCGCTTTGGAAATGGAAAGGACCTGAGAGAGGGAGGGAGGTTCCCTCACAGAATCACTCAAACTAAATAATGTTCAGTCATGTGTTTTTTAAACATTCTTAGCCTGTAAAACAGTGTTAGATTGATCCATGTGTCTGATAATGATTGATGCGAGGAGAACACAGCTTCTCTCAGCCCCAGTAGATTGACAGATCAATTGACCATCATACAATACCTGTTGGCAGTGCCTCCACAATCAACTCTTTGAGAGAGAGCCCATTGGAGTCCTGTGGCAGTTTCAGCTGCTCTAATGCCATCAGGCTGAGTGGACCTAGACATGATACATGATGATTAGGCCTAGTCATCCCATCTATCAGTGGATTCTAGCGAGCTGTATCCTAAACCCCACAGGGCACCACTTTACAGTGTGTTTTCTCTGGGTCACTGAATATTCAACAAGCCTGAAGCACGATGTGAGCTGTCTTTCATGACAGAGACACACAGACTCCACCCATGTCTTAGACTGTGATTACTGAGAGGAACAACCCAGAGTCGTGTTCATTAGGGCACGCAATGGAAAATGTTTTTAAACATTTTGCAACGGGCAGTGAAAATTACCTTTTTATGTTTTTTTTTATTGGACCCATCCAGGTAGTCCCTTCTTGTTTCAGTCTGTTTTCTTCTGTTTGGTGCCTAATGAACACCACCACTGAATATGTATGAGTCCTCTTCACTAGAACCCTGGGAGGGTAAATCAACAAGTCATCAAAGATTGTATCTTTATCAGTAGTGCTCTGTGTGGGCGAAGTAGGCGATCTTGAAGGAGTAGAGCATCTTTGCTGTTTCCCCGGGGAAGGGAAAGCAGGGGGGTCAGGCGCATCTCACAGCAACAAGGGATAATCTGAGACTGTTTTCTGAGCGTCACCATGGGGTTGCCATGGCGTTAGTGATGAATCAGACCTGAGTTTTGTTTGTGCTTTGATTTGCTTCATTGTAATGTTGATGTAAGCTTGTGAACAGAGGTGAGATCACAGAGATTGAATAGTTTTATCTTTAGAGGGGAGTCATACTGTAATTTATATATGCCTTCCCTACCTCGGTACACAGATACATGCAGATACACAAGTATACACACTTTTAAAGATGTTAATTGATGAGGAGGAACTAGGAAGTGTCCCCTGATAAATTGGATACAGAGATTAACTGAGTTTATTGGTAAGTTTGTTGTGTAACCATGGATATGGAATGGCTCCCGGAAGGGTCTTTGAGAAAAAACTAATTGTGTGAATCAACTGTTTTTGTTCAGGATTTAAAGAGTAAGGTATAAAAAAAAGATATGTTTAATATCATGAATACTTACTGTACCTTTGGTGGCTTTTATTTTATTGACCTAAAACATCCAATCCGGTATTCAATCTGATCGTGCTTGTCGACAATGCACCATTTTAAAGGTCATTTCTGATCAAGCTGACATATGCAGCATTTTACTGTGAATGCAATCTCCGCGAAAGCAGTGACATTGTCTTTTAAAAGCTGCATTGTCGGCAACGTGCGATCGATCATATTGAATCCCAGGCCTAGTGACAGTAATTCTGCGTAACTCAAGATACCAGTTTGGAGATTTCACAGGACAATGCCCTGTAGAATAGTCATATTGACCTGTGATCGATGGAAGAATAGATGACTTCCCAGAACTGTCTGTGGTATTTAACCTTGCTGTAGCCATGAGCTGAACTTTGCCATTTGTCACTTTGTGGCTGTAGGATCTTAGTGAACATCCACGTTGAGCTGAGTCACTGATGGCTAAGTTCCAATATCCACACTAGCGTACTACTTAGAATGCATGGTCAATATACAGGTAACTTCCAAAATAACGGAAACACGAGGAAATGAGGGATACAAAGTTTATTAAAATCAGGTGCTTCCACACAGGTTTGGTAACCTGAGTTAATTAAGCAATTAACATCCCATCATGTATAGGATCATGTATAAAAATGACCAGTTCCCCATTATTTTGGGTACCATGGCTAGAAGAGATCTGTGAGGAGGTGTCTCAAAGGAGCATAGTGCTTTAAAGTGTGTGTGTGTGTGTGTGTGTGTGTGTGTGTGTGTGTGTGTGTGTGTGTGTGTGTGTGTGTGTGTGTGTGTGTCACCAGATATTAACCCAATTGAACACCAGTTATGGGAGATTCTGGAGCAGGGTTTTCCCACCACTATCAACAAAACATCAAATAATGGAATTTGTCGGGGAAGAATGGTGTCTCATCCCTCCGATAGAGTTGCAGACACTTGTAGAATCTATGCCAAGGCGCATTAAAGCTGTTCTGGCTTGTGGTTGCCCAAAGCCCTATTGACACTTGGTGTTGGTGTTCCTTTCTTTTTGCAGTTACATGTACATTGCTTCCTTCACTAAGTGGTATGGAGGTGTTGATCTTGGGAAGAGCCATGCTGACTGTATGCAGGCTGTTTCTGGAGGGAGGAGTGGAATGCAGTGGAGCGCATCACTAGAGAGCTGGGTTATAGAATAAGGACTGAGAAGATGAGAGAGGGATAGGTGAGAGAAGGAGAGGAGGGGGAGGAGGAGGAGGAGGAGGAGGAGGGAGGGAGAATAATGGGGTTAGGTAAGAGGAGGAGGGGGAGAGGGTGAGGACCCAGGTTAGGTGAGAGGAGGAGGAGAGGGAGAAAAACAGGGTTGGTGAGAGAAGGAGGAGAACAAGGGGCGACAAGGAGATCCTCTGGAGGAACAGGCCAACGTTATTAACAAAGGGACCTGGAACACTGCATTATTGATGGAGGGAAGAGGAAGAGACAAAGGAGAGGTAGACAGGTGGAGGCTTGCCATCAGGAAGGAGAGGAGTGAAGGGAAGGATCTCTCCATCTCTTCCTGATTTGTAAAGTATGGGGAGAAGTTTCTCACACACTGTAGCTGCACGAACACACACGGAGAGAGAGAATGTCATCTACATTTTGATTTGGTTATCTAAGCTATTTAAGTACAGTGCATTTGGAAAGTATTCAGACCCCTTGACTTTTTCCACATTTTGTTACGTTACAGCCTTATTGTAAAATGTATTAAATAAAACATTTTCCTCATCAATCTACACACAATACTCCATAATGACAGTGAAGATAGGTTTTTAGACATTTTAGCGTGTTCAGACCCTTTGCTATGAGACTCGAAATTGAGGTCAGGTGCATCCTGTTTCCATTGATCATCCTTGATGTTTCTACAACTTGATTCGAGTCCACCTGTGGTAAATTCAATTGATTGGACATGATTTGGAAAGGCACACACCTGTCTATATAAGGTCCCACAGTTGACAGTGCATTTCAGAGAAAATATCAAGCCATGTGGTCGAAGGAATTGTCCGTAGAGCTCTGAGACAGGATTGTGTTGAGGCACTGGGGAAGGGTTCCAAAAAATGTATGCCGCATTGAAGGTCCCCAAGAACTCAGTGGCCTCCATCATTCTTAAATGGAAGCAGTTTGGAGCCACCAAGACTCTTCCTAGAGCTGGCCGCACTGCCAAACTGAGCAATCAGGGGAGAAGGGCCTTGGTCAGGGAGACCACCAAGAACCCAATGGTCTGACAGAGCTCCATAGTTCTTCTGTGGAGATGGAACCTTCTGGAAAGACAACCATCTCTGCAGCGCTCCACCAATCAGGCCTTTATGGTAGAGTGGCTAGATGGAAGCCACTCCTCAGTAAAAGGAACGACAGCCCGCTTGGAATTAAAGGACTCTCAGAACATAAGAAACAAGATTCTCTGGTCTGATGAAACCAAGATTGTACTCTTTGGCCTGAATGCCAAGCGTTACATCTGGAGGAAACCTGGCACCATCCCTACGGTAAAGCATGGTGGTTGCAGCATCATGCTGTGGGGATGTTTTTCAGTGGCAGGGACTGATGCTCCCCATCCAACCTAACAGAACTTGAGAGGATCTGCAGAGAATGGGAGAAACAGACCAAATACAGGTGTGCCAAGTTTTTATCGTCATACCCAAGAAGACTCTAAACTGTAATCGCTGCTCACAGTGCTTCAACAAAGTACTGAGTAAAGGGTCTGAATAATTAATTTGCAAAAAATGTAAAAAATCCCGTTTTTGCTTTGTCATTATGGGGTACAGTATTGTGTGTAGATTGAGGGGAAGGAACAATTTTAATATATTTTAGAACATGGCTGTAACATAACAAAATGTGGAAAAATTCAAGGGGTCTGAATACTTTCCGAATGCACTGTATGTCTCATTAATGACCATTCATGTATTCCTGCTTACCTTTTCCAGAATAAAGTGCTGAACATTGACAGACTGAAGGTGAAGCTTCAGGTAAGAGCCTTATAATGGATTCTATAATCTGTCCTTATTTCTCAATCCTCATCAGTGTGATGCCCAAACTATACAGCCCCTGTAACCCCATCAGGCGTGGCGTGTGCGTGTGCGTGTGCGTGTGCGTGCGTGTGCGTGTGCGTGTGTGTGTGTGTGTGTGTGTGTGTGAATTCCCATCTCTCCTACAGTGATGTATCAGGGTTATCACCACAGATTAAGTGCACAATCAATAACCTCATTTTTTTGTCTAAATAACTAATAAAAATAATTAGGATTCAGTAGTTATATCTCCATGAATCTTCTACACTAAGCCCAATGTTCTCCTGACCCCAGTCACTCACTATAGAGGCTCTCTGTTTCTCTGTCTGTGTGTCTTTCTCTTTCGCTCTCTCTCTCCCTTTCTCTCTCTCTCCCTTTCCCTCTCTCTCCCTTTCCCTCTTTCCCTCTCTCTCTTTCTCTCATCCTCCTCTCTCTCTGGCAATTCAATTTAAGAAGCTTTATTGGCATTGGAAGCATATGTTTATATTGCCAAAGCCACTACATTGGATTTGTTTGTTTTTTGTGGGCTGTGTGCACATAGCCTGGCTTCTCTTGAGAAAAGGGAGGGGGGACAGTAGCAAATGCTGAAGGAGATTGAGAGGCATAATTAGCAGAAATTCCACAGAGGTTGGACGAATGGGGTGACAGGGCGGAGGCAACCACTAGTTTATATTCATGAGTATGACCTTATGCCTGCTTCAACTACCTGCACAGCATGCTGGGAAGTCACTAAGACTCCATATTCCTTATCGAGCTTTCCCCCCAGTTTGAATACTAGTTCAAAACTTTCCTAAAATCAATTCTAAATTGGTCCTCTACCCCCTACTTTAAGTTAAGTGAGAGCTACAGTGAATGCCATTTGAATTTTTGTTTGTGAGACTTTAAATCTGTCTTACCTCCAAAGGAGCTTTAAGTAAAGCAATGAAACAGTGGTAGTGAAGTGATTCATTCCTATAGAGGTGAATCCTAACTTCCCATTGACATCACTGCAAGAGTCAGTGACAATTTGACTTGAGAACTTAGAATTCACCCCAATGGGAAATTATACATTTACCTTTAATAATAATAGTTCTCCTTCTTTCTCCAGATCTGGGACACAGCTGGACAGGAGCGTTTCCGCAGCGTCACGCACGCCTACTACCGTGACGCCAATGGTGAGACAGACACACACACACTCACACACACTTCCTCTTTTTCTCTCACACACTCAGACAAACACACACTTGTGTGATTCTGTCTCAATACCGCTCCAGCTGCTGTGGTGACAGAAACATTAAGAAACAAGCTGCATTATACGTTACTTAAAGTGCTGCTTAGTATGCTGAGTTTCATAACATTTAAATGCAGATTAGGATGATATGTAAATTAGCTGAACAAAATGTATGGTTCACTTATTTGTGTACATGTCTGTGAGCATACAATTTGATTATTACCATTTGTCTTGAAGGCGTGACTGTCTTTAAATTAATCCTCTTTTTTCATTTTTATTCTGGATGGGTGAGTGGATGGGTGAGTGGGTGGGTGGGTGGGTGGGTGGGTGGGTGGGTGGGTGGATGGGTAGATGGATGGATAGCATATTCACATGGTGCATGTTTCTAACGTTTCCAGTCTCCTTAAAGGCATGTGCTCACCTTGATTCGGTCTTATTTAGCAACATTTGAAATTGTTTTTTACATCGGATAAAAGCCGCGAAACAGAGCTACAAAATTGTATATTATTCACTGCATATGAGGAACAATTGGAAAGTAGTTCTGCTTTGAATGTTGATAAACAAGTAACCTCACTTTTGAATGTTTTGGTACCTACTGGAGAGCTCTTCTTTGTCTACACCCATTCAGCATCGTTCACACCCTCTTAAGCTTTAGCTCCACCCATCTCTTTAAGGGTTGATCTGAGCATTCTGTCCTAACAGCAGTCAAAGCACCCAAGCTAACTGGCTAACAGTTGTCGCAGTGACATTCTATTAAAATGGACACTTGCATAGTGGAGTCTATTGTTAAGACATGTAGCTAGCTAGCTAAACAATGAACCATAATCACAACTCATGACGTTACTACTAGGTTCAATGTTAGCTAGCTAACATTAGGCTATAACAAGCAAAGCAAATGGCTCTGAGATACGAATAATAAGATCATACATGTAACATTGGGGCGGAAAGTAGCCTAGTGGTTAGTATTGGACAAGTAACCGAAAGGTTGCAAGATCGAATCCCTGAGCTGACAAGGTAAAAATCTGTCATTCTGACCCTGAACAAGGCAGCTAACCCACTGTTCCTATGCCATCATTGAAAATAATAATTTGTTCTTAACTGACTTGCCTAGTTAAATAAAGAAAAAAGAATTAGCTAGCGAGCCAGCCAGCTAACTTTAGCAAGCTAGCTAACAGTACACTTTAACTTGGAATGAAAAGACTATGTCAAAATTAGAAATGTGTAATATCTGAAAATGTAGATAGCTAGACTATCTTACCAGTGGTCTGAAATCGGAGTAGCTAGCCAGAGCGGATTTACCAGCTACGTCTATCAACGGTTGTCGCAGTGACATTCTATTTTGTTGTAGCTAGCTAGCTACCAACCACTGGTGCCACTGGTGTCCACTCCAGGTGGTATTGGAATGGTTTTATAAAGAGAAACTCCTCTCCTCCGGCTAGCCAGATTGACATAAATCTCCACTAAAGCAGTACCGGGCTGGACTGGCCTGTTCAGCAGGGAAACAGACAGAGAGCATGCTGACCTGTCCTCTCTAGAGGCTTTATTAGAACAAAAGGTATTATATTCAACATGGAAAAGGTTACATTTAGATATGGACATCATCATTGTCATCATCAACAGCAGTGTCTCCTTCATCTTCATGTCCTTATCATTATTCATGGTCATCATCATCATCATCATCATCATATTTGTCTTCTTCTTCATCATTATCATAATCACCACTCTCATTATTGTGGGGGTGTGTGTGTGTGGCTCCCGTGTAGCTCAGTTGGTAGAGCATGGCACTTGTAACGCCAGGGTTGTGGGTTTGATACCCACGGGGGACCAATACAAAAACTTATGCAATCAGTACCGTAAGTTGCTCTGGATAAGAGCTTCTGCTACAGTAAGTGACTAAAATGTATGCTCCAGCTCTCCACTCAGCCATTTGATCAGGTATGTGGGGTGTATGTTTTAGCCTCTACACCCTGTCACATAAACACTTCATCCACATCAACTGAATGTGGTTATAACCCCAAAGCTTTTGCTTTTGATATGGTTCCCTGGGACGTTTCTGTAACCCAAACAACTTCTCAGCTACCCTGCGAGATAGGAAGTCAGTGGCTGCTGCCCAAATAACACCCTATTCCCTATGTAGTGCACTACATTTGACCAGGTCCCATAGGGCTATGGTCAAAAGTAGTGCACTACATAGGGAAGATGGTGCCATTTGCGCCGCACCCAGTTCCTTTTGAAGTCAACGAGGCACAGACATTAGTCGAGGGACTGCTTCAGTGATTTCTACAGCTTTAGTAAAGCAAAGACAGTCAAACCCCTGGCAGCCAGTCACTGCCTCCCACAGCTCGGCAGATCTCAGCAACAGCAAAGAGTTCTACTGTACCACTTCACTTTTTCAGTGCTGAGAGTATTGTGTGCAGTGCATAAAAAGTTTTCCAGAAATAATAATAACTCTCTCTCTCTCTGTCTCCTTTGTTGCCTTGTCCGTGTGTTTTGGGTCATTGTCATGCTGGAATACCCATCCACGACCCATTTTCAATGCCCTGGCTGAGGGAAGGAGGTTCTCACCCAAGATTTGACGGTACATGGCCCCGTCCATCGTCCCTTTGATGCGGTGAAGTTGTCCTGTCCCCTTAGCAGAAAAACACCCCCAAAGCATAATGTTTCCACCTCCATGTTTGACGGTGGGGATGATGTTCTTGGGGTCATAGGCAGCATTCCTCCTCCTCCAAACACGGCGAGTGATGCCAAAGAGTTGATGCCAAAGAGCTCCATTTTGGTCTCATCTGACCACAACACTTTCACCCAGTTGTCCTCTGAATCATTCAGATGTTCATTGGCAAACTTCAGACGGGCATGTATATGTGCTTTCTTGAGCAGGGGGACTTTCTTGCGGGCGCTGCAGGATTTCAGTCCTTCACGGCATAGTGTGTCACCAATTGTTTTCTTGGTGACTATGGTCCCAGCTGCCTTGAGATCATTGACAAGATCCTCCCGCGTAGTTCTGGGCTGATTCCTCACCGTTCTCATGATCATTGCAACTCCACGAGGTGAGATCTTGCATGGAGCCCCAGGCCGAGGGAGATTGACAGTTCTTTTGTGTTTCTTCCATTTGCGAATAATCACACCAACTGTTGTCACCTTCTCACCAAGCTGCTTGGCGATGGTCTTGTAGCCCATTCCAGCCTTGTGTAGGTCTACAATCTTGTCCCTGACATCCTTGGAGAGCTCTTTGGTCTTGGCCATGGTGGAGAGTTTGGAATCTGATTGATTGATTGCCTCTGTGGACAGGTGTCTTTTATACAGGTAACAAACTGAGATTAGAGCACTCCCTTTAAGAGTGTGCTCCTACTCTCACCTCATTACCTGTATAAAAGACACCTGGGAGCCAGAAATGTTTCTGATTGAGAGGGGATCAAATACTTATTTCCCTCATTAAAATGCAAATCAATTTATAACATTTTTGACATGCGTTTTTCTGGATTTTTTTGTTCTTATTCTGTTCAAATAAACCTACCATTAAAATGATACACTGATCATTTCTTTGTCAGTGGGCAAACGTACAAAATCAGCAGGGGATCAAATACATTTTTCCCTCACTGTATATCCTCTATCTCTCTATCTATGATCTCCCTCCATTCTCTCCATTTGAGGAGAACCCTGTCTGGCAATGAGACAGATAAGAGAGACAGGACATCTACCAGAAACAAATAGCCCAGTGGAGAGACACTACTATAGCCTAGCCTACACCCGCTCTACTTAGACAGGGATGTATGTGGAAGTGGCTAAATTAATCATCCTTGTTTTTAGATGGTGAATAGCCTGGTCCCAGATCTGTTTTTGTTGTCTTGCCAGCTCCTCCCAAACAATGACCTCAGGAAATGGCAAGACGGCACAAACAGATCTGAGATAAAGCTAGAGGGAGAACAAACACTCCCCTCCTCTGTTTTCTCATTACCCTAATCTTTCATCATCTTTCCCTAATTGTTTACCATCCTACAGAAATCTACAGTCATTGCTCAGAAAGAGAGAAAGTAATTTAATATTCTCCCATGTCTTTTGGGTGAAATATCACAGCAGCAAGATTTGTGAGCTGTTGTCACAAGAAAAGGGCAACCAGTGAAGAACAAACACCATTGTAAATACAACCCATATTTATTTATTTTCACTTTTGTAGTTGAACTATTTGCACATCGTTACAACACTTGAAATGTCATATTATTCCTATATGTTTCCCATGTCAATAAAGCCCCTTAAATCGGAGAGGGAGGGAGAGAGAGAGAGAGAGAGATTTGGGAAAAAGACCGTCCTCTCTCTCGGAGTGGCAGCACACTCAGCCACAGAGGAGCATGATAAATGAAGTGTGCGGTTATCTGAGAGAGTCAGTCGACTTTAAGTCTCTGGTTTGTCCAACAGAGATCAGTCTTTTGTAGTTGTAGCTTGTTATTATGGATACGCCGGATACGGCAGACGTACCAATGGTCGTTTGATAGGGAAACGTTTTCCAGAATGGATCTTTCAGAGTACCACCCGTTAGTTTTCAGTCATGTTTACCAGACTAAAGTACTTAAACAGCTGCGGACTGAATGTTCCTGTGTAGCCTTTAGTTTTGTAGAGATGTTCTCTGTTGAAGTTTCAGAGTTCTAGCCATTACATCCCTCTCAGCTCACACTGTTGGACTCGTTGGTTTAATGTACATTTTGTCGGAAGTGGGTTTTATACACTTCTGGGAAAAGGGGGTGCTCCATGACGCCGCTGTAATGTCTGCGCTCACTTGGGCGTGGCCAAGTGACTTGGTTAAGACTTCATATGAAAAACAATTCTCTCATTTAGAAGGCTAACTTCACATTACATCTTCTCACAAATAGTTTCATATTTAATCATATACGTTCCCCCGCATTTGGATGTGACCCTGACAACTGGGAAATATATACATTCAGAGATAGTTATGTTGTTATACTGTCCTTCGTTAGATACCCAAACAACTGATCTCACAATTATTCTTCAAGTACCCACGGACCACTCCAACTGCTTGGATTTACAGAAATATTGTTTAATTCCCCACTTTTGGATGATGGAGTTTTGGCGGGAAGAATGTCTTTGTTCTACAGAGTAAATCCTCTCTCAGTACTGCATGACCGTCATTAAATGGCCATCTTCCCCTCTGCGGGAGAGAGAGGGCGCTGTAGAGCGGACCCACTGCAACCTGATCCTTCAGATTCTCATCTCTACCTCCATCTCTCAGTATCTCTCTTCTCATCTCTACCTCCATCTCTCAGTATCTCTCTTCTCTTCTCTACCCCCATATCTCAGTATCTCTCTTCTCATCTCTACCTCCGTCTCTCAGTATCTCTCTTCTCATCTCTACCTCCGTCTCTCAGTATCTCTCTTCTCAACTCTACCCCCGTCTCTCAGTATCACTCTTCTCATCTCTACCTCCGTCTCTCAGTATCTCTCTTCTCATCTCTACCTCCGTCTCTCAGTATCTCTCTTCTCATCTCTACCCCCGTCTCTCAGTATCTCTCTTCTCATCTCTACCTCCGTCTCTCAGTATCTCTCTTCTCAACTCTACCCCCGTCTCTCAGTATCTCTCTTCTCATCTCTACCCCCGTCTCTCAGTATCTCTCTTCTCATCTCTACCTCCATCTCTCAGTATCTCTTCTCTTCTCTACCCCCATATCTCAGTATCTCTCTTCTCATCTCTACCTCCGTCTCTCAGTATCTCTCTTCTCAACTCTACCTCCGTCTCTCAGTATCTCTCTTCTCATCTCTACCTCCGTCTCTCAGTATCTCTCTTCTCATCTCTACCTCCATCTCTCAGTATCTCTTCTCTTCTCTACCTCCGTCTCTCAGTATCTCTCTTCTCATCTCTACCTCCATCTCTCAGTATCTCTTCTCTTCTCTACCTCCGTCTCTCAGTATCTCTCTTCTCATCTCTACCTCCATCTCTCAGTATCTCTTCTCTTCTCATCTCTACCTCCGTCTCTCAGTATCTCTCCAACTACCTCCAGGTATTGTCTTAATCAATTTAATATCACACTGTCTGGATCAGTTTAATGGGTAACTATATATCACACTGTCTGTGGATTGTCTATCATATAAACAGGAGCATATGATATGTTTGTTAGGTCTTTTGAAATATGTATTATGTAAGAATTGCTTGTCATAAAGGATATATCTCAAAAGTAATGTTTACACATTTTTAGGCCTTGTCCTCTCTGAGCCTGGGCAGGCTGACTGGCTGTGTAGGGCAGGCCTGTCTTAATCAGGCCCGCAGAGAGCAAGAAGGATAATGTACTCTGTGTTATGTGCCCTCCTCAATAAAAATGAATAAAGGAACTCTGTCAACCGTGAACTAATTGGGAAACCACAGGTCCGAGAGGCTAAGCCTAAAGGACAAATTGGAAAGTTAGCCGAGAATTAGTTTCAAATTATCTCTTTGTTGTCAATGGGTCCTGCCAGGCCTGCTAATTCACTACCATTTTCTCTCTCTCCTCTCTTTCTCTGTCTCTATCTTAGCTCTCCTGCTACTCTATGACGTGACCAACAGAACATCTTTTGACAACATAAAGGTAGGACTCTCCATTTCTCTTCTTCTTTTCTCTTCCCCTTTTTTTGTTCTAATAAGCCCTGAAAATAGCCTGTAATAAGCAGACCAAGTGCTTTCATAGAACCTATTTGGCTAATTATTGTGTTAGAAGCTTTCTAAGTGACTTGGAGGTCTGTTTGATAATGGAGAAAATATGTCTGTCTCTCAAGTGTAATTTTGTAACAAAGCCATAACAGTGTTATGATATATAATTATATTGCGTGTGGGAAGGATGTAAGATCCTGTCTTTTCTTTATCTGCTGCTGCTGCACCTGTCAGCAATAGGGAGAGGGGGAGAGATTGTACCCTTGTGTGTGTGATTGACAGTGTGGCTTTAGCCCTTGGGGGGCTGTTAGTCCCGGCTGTCTGTGTGACTCAGTCTCCCTATAGGCTGCCTCAAGTACCATCCGTCTGTCTGTCTGTCTGTCTTTGTCTGCCAGCATGCCTGTCTCTCCTCATCACCAGAGCTCTCAGCGGAGCCTCTAACAGTGTGCTGATGGCCACTGAACGGATGTGGCTCACAGGGCGTGTTTCTGTCACTCTGTGGTATTGCCTCAGACCTGTGATTAGTGATTCTACGAGATGGAAAAATCAGGTGTTGTTCTGTGTGCTCACCATGGACCTTGTGCTATTCACTTTCAAGTTTGATGTTTTTCCTAACGTCAAAGGTTTTTAGGGAAGCCTATGCAATTTTCTGAAAAGATATGGTAAAGTTTTACTCCAAAGCATCAACACTTGTGGCAGTCATTGGTACATTGATATGTATTCATTGTTTCCCTTACACCTCATGCCCATGAACTGGACCTGCTGCCTACCAGACCTGGGTTCAAATACTATTTGAAATAATAGTATTAATAAGATGTGCTTGATTGAGCTTGTCTGTTGCAATGGAACCAAAAGAGATGTCCCATGTAAACCCCGCCCACCTGGTACTCCAGACAGGCAAAGGCAAACGCTCAAGGTATTTGAAAGATTTGAAATAGTATTTGAACCCAGGTATGCTGCGTACACTACATTACAGTACAAAGCCTAACTTGAGATGTGCACACTTAACTTAACCCCTTAGAGTTGATTGACGCACTGTTGCATCAGTTGAAGTTGCATAACAAAAAAATCCCCATCAAAATATGTCAGTTTAAGCTAGAGATATCAGTTTTTTTGATATCAGTCTCAATCTGAGGTGAATGGTGGCAGAGCTAGAGTGGTGTTTGTCAGACCATGAGACATCCCAAAAATCTATCTTCTCACGTAAATGTCTGTAGCGTCCGAAAGCTTTGACCTACAAACTAGGACCCCTCTATGGAAAGATCAGACTCACGAACATGATGTATTCTCAGATTTGCTCTACGACCCCCATAAGTGTCAGGAGTCTGGTCTGAAGTCGATGTGCCAACTTCTGTTTGCCAACTTGTGTTTGGCCCTCAACCATTTGGGCTACAAACTAATGGGACCCCACAAGTGTCACGGGACTCGTCTGAAGGTAACCGGTACCGGTTTTTAAAAAACAATGGAAGTATGAAGGTAGTGTTGTGCCTACCCAAAAAAAGGAGGTTAAATATGTGTAAAAAAATCTATGAAACAAAATATTTCCTGAGATTTCTTATATCTCGTAGATATAGGACATGTACACTTCAAATCCTTTTTTGCCATTCATAAATGTGTTATTCAATGCGTAGTAAAGGCCAAAATCTATATTTTATCAAATAATTGCTTCATATTTATTTATTATTATTATTATTATTATTATTATTATTATTATTATTATTATATATATATATATATACACACACGTAAAGGGGTCCTAAAATTGAAAAATCAAATGGCGAAATACTCCATAGTATAACCATCCTAAAACAATTCCATATGTCAGCTTAGCACCCCTCCCCCCTCCGTCTTTGACTCTAAAGAAATTACATGTTAATCATGCATTCATGCCAACGGAAGATTTGCTTGAAAACTCTATTCACATGTAAGTCCCTCAAGTTAGGATTTCAGGCCTGTTTTCAACTAATGTGTTCAACTTTAAATGAAACTGAACACAATGAGCAGGATTGGATGGCTGTAGCCAGGATATGTCTGTTAGCTCTGGATGAAGAATGGTTTGGCCTCCTTCTGGCAGCAGCAGCAGGAACACTGGTCCCAGATAACAGGATGAAGAATGGTGTAGATAAGAATTACCCAACCACTCACAAAGAAGACATTCATTATCTACAAGTTATGTGATTTATTGCATTGCAGTCCAAGTCCTGTTTTTCTGGTGTATGAAGTAGGGTTCTAAAATGTCGGTATCTTTCCCACAATTCCCAGGTTTTACAGAATTCCACGTAGGAGGATTATTCTCGCCTGATTCCAGGAATGTTTCAACCAGGACCTCTGGGAAGCCTGGACATTTTGTGAAAGAGAGTCATTTTGCAACCCCAGTGTGAATTAGATATGAAGGATTGTATAGTTCATACCAGTGGGATCTTACTGGTCAAAAGGACTATTATAAGGTGGGGTTACAGGCTTGTGTGCTGCTTATAAATATAATAGAGCTTGTATTTCTGTAGTGTCCCATGCCTCTATATTTGTGCCATCACTTGCTATAGCTTCATTAAAGGACTCTTCAAAGGGCTTTCTTACTGTACATGCTAACTTGCATGGGAAGGCAATTTGGTTCATTATGCCAATGGCTACCGAAATCTCACCACCCACTGAAATAAATGTCTGATTGCGAGTCGTCTTTTTAAAATTCCTTATTTTTATGACTCCACACACACATTTTCTCCAAGCCTCGTGAAAGGGTGCTTAGAATGGAACATGGGAAGAAATGTTAACAATTCTATCATCATTTATACAATGTGTGAACTCTAGTCAGGGCCAGGGCAGAACCATGGGATGAGCCATGAAAGTGAATAAAGGAAAGGAGTGGAATAGAGATGAAAGTAAGAGAAGTGCAGAGAGTTGGGAAGCAAGAGAGTGAAAGGATGAAGGGGGGAGGGATGAGGGAGGAGAGAGAGATCCACATATGGTGTGATTATAGCAGGCTCATGCTTCACCCATTTTCTGACAGACACTACCAGCCCAGTACTCACTACTTTAGAACTACACTCTTACAAAAAAGGGTTCCAAAAGGGTTCTTCGGCTGTCCGCATAGGATAACCCTTTTTTGTTCCAGGTAGAACTATTTCGGGTTCCATGTAGAACTGTCAGTGGAAAGGGTTTAACATGGAACCCAAAAGGGTTCTTCCTGGAACCAAAAGGGTTTTTCAAAGGGTTCTTCTATGGGGACAGCCGAGGAACTGTTTTAGGTTCTAGATAGCACCTTTATTTCTAAGAGTGTGACATCTTCTATGTATTATAGTGATTTAACTGTACCCTACTGTAACAGTTGTTTTGTTGTGTGTTGATGTTGAAGGGTAGGATTGCCTCATTTGTTAGAGCAAGACTTACAATGCTTTTAGTGCCATGGGTATGTTATCAATGACATCTGCAAGTCATTTACATACTACGTATACTATTTATCTAAAAGCATTTCTCTTCCCACTATATTCCCACGGGGGACCAGTACAGAGAAAAGAATGTATGAAATGTATGCATTCACTACTGTAAGTCGCTCTGGATAAGAGCGTCTGCTAAATGACAAAAAAAATATGAAAAGGGAGAGGTAATTTAGCAGAAGCTTTTATACACACTTACCTAATGACTGCGTACATGTTAGTATACGTATGTGATCCCACTAGGAATCAAACTCACAACCCTGGTGTTGCTAGCACCACACTCTTACCAACTGTGCAACACAGGATCTCATGTCTGTGTCCAGAATGATGTGCCAAACAACCTGGTGTTGTTTCCACAAAGTTGTCTTCCTATACAACAGAAGGTGTGGTTATTCTTAACAGCCATGGGAGATGAGAGTCCTTTAGAATAAGGGATTTAGAGAAGAGAGGACAGAGGGATAAAGAGAGAGTTGTTCTTGTTATTGCCACTCACTTCAAAGAGAGAAATATGGTTTGGCCATCTGCCCAGAGATGAGGACTATAAAGCCAGGTTCTCCTGGAGAGGCAGCTGTGTCTCACCCTCAATTACTGTCACTACCACTGGAAATGAGAACGAGAGAGAAGCCATTCCATCTCTCCTCTCCCTTCTTCTCTCCTCACCTGACATGAACTCTCCTATTTTCCTTTCCTCTTCACTCTCTTCCTCTCCTCCCTTTCCATCTCCTCTCTTTTCAGATCCCCTCCCTCTCCCATCTTCCCCTCCCTCTCCTCTCCTGTCTTCTCCTCCTCTCATCTCCCTTGCCTTGGCATCCTCATTCAGTCACTGAAGATTACAGCTGCAGTGACACACTGACGGGCTGCAGATGCCCAGCGGTGCTCCACTGCCTAATGACCATAACGAGAGCTAATACATGTTAATTAATGCTAATGGTGATGAATACCAAAAAACAGGCCGAAGAAGGAGCGAGAAACGGGTAGGCCAATCCTTCGATCCTCTATCCCCCTAACCCTCTATCGCCCCCCCCCTGCCATGCATCAGTCTAGCCCCAGATGACATTGGAGAGGCACACACATCAGAACCACAGGAGACTGAGAATGGCCCTTGGGAGAGCTACTGATCATGCACAGTGTCCTTCAAAACTAACTGACTTTAAACTGTAAGGGAGTGAATGTTATTTATAATAAGGATTACATGGAGAATACCGGACCTCTCTGAAATGAAAATGGATGGTCCTCCATTCAGCAAAATATATTTGACCTAAACCCTCCCTGAACACTTGACAAATCCCTGAACACTTGATAAAAAACAAGTGACCTTCCCGTATACCACTAATAATAATTAAAACTATGTGGATAGCAGAGAACATGTCTACCGTTTACCCTCCTTGGACAGACCAGAGCCTTAGATGTGCGGTTTTGGAAACTGTTCTTTGTTTTGCAACCATTACATGGCAACGCAGGAATTTAGATCTTTTTTTAATGGTGTACAGGGCAGCAGGACAGAAGGTTGTGGGTTCGCAGACCACCGTGGACAAGAGTAGGGGTAGAAAGACGGTGGGTAAAATGGGTAAAATCACTGAGGAAGCCAAGCCAGTAAAAAATCCATATTTCACCCTATGTTGTGATGTCCATTTCTACGCCATCGTGATATACAATAAGGCCATGACAACAAAACGTGACAGTACCCCCCCCTTAAAGGTGCTAACCCCGGAAGCACCTTACAAAAACAAACCACAACCCCAAACAACAAAACAAAATTTCCCCTCTACTAAAGGGAGGGAAGGGAGGGTGGCTGCCATCAACGACGGCACTGTGCTACACCCCCCTCCCCAACCCACCTATATCAGGAGGTGGCTCCGGTTCTGGCCGTTCTAGGCAGTCGGGCCACTCTCGCAGTTCGTGGCAGTTTGGCCAGTCTGGCCGCTCGGGGCAGTCTGGCCGCTCGGTGCAGTCTGGCAGCTCGGTGCAGTCTGGCAGCTCGGGACAGTCTGGGCAGTCTGGCAACTCGGGACAGTCTGGGAAGTCTGGAAACTCGGGACAGTCTGGGCAGTCTGGAAACTCGGGACAGTCTGGGCAGTCTGGCAACTCGGGACAGTCTGGGCAGTCTGGCAACTCGGGACAGTCTGGGCAGTCTGGCAGCTCGGGACAGTCTGGGCAGTCTGGCCGCTCCGGCAGTTCAGGGCAGTCTGTCCGCTCCGGCAGTTCAGGGCAGTCTGTCCGCTCCGGCAGTTCAGGGCAGTCTGGCCGCTCCGGCAGTTCAGGGCAGTCTGGCCGCTCCGGCAGTTCAGGGCAGTCTGGCCGCTCCGGCAGTTCAGGGCAGTCTGGCCGCTCCGGCAGTTCAGGGCAGTCTGGCCGCTCCGGCAGTTCAGGGCAGTCTGGCCGCTCCGGCAGTTCAGGGCAGTCTGGCCGCTCCGGCAGTTCAGCGCAGTCTGGCCGCTCCGGCAGTTCAGCGCAGTCTGGCCGCTCCGGCAGTTCAGCGCAGTCTGGCCACTCCGGCAGTTCAGGGCAGTCTGGCCACTCCGGCAGTTCAGGGCAGTCTGGCCACTCCGGCAGTTCAGGGCAGTCTGGCCACTCCGGCAGCTCCGACGACTGTTGACTGGCGGGCAGCTCTGACGACTGTTGACTGGCGAGGCTGGGTTTACGCACTTGAAGGCTAGTGCGGGGAGCGGGAACAGGACGAGTCGGACTGGGTTGACGCACTTCCGGGTCCGCACGAGAAACAGGAGCTGGAAACCCAGGGCTATGGAGGCGCACAGTCGGTCTAGATCTTACCTCCTGCACAACCCGCCTTGGCTGGATGGAACTAGTAGCCCTGTACGAGCGGGGTGCTCGTACAGGGCAGACTGGGCTGTGCAGGGGCCTGATGGTAGCCGTGCGTAGAGCGGGAGTTGGGTAGCCTGGTCCTCGGAGGCGTACCGGCGACCAGATGCGCTGCGCAGGCATCCTCCTACCAGGCTGGATGCCCGCTCTAGCACGGCACCTGCGAGGGGCTGGAATAACTCGCACCGGACTGTGCGTGCGTATGGGTGAGAGAGTGCGCTCCTCAGCGAAACATAGCGCTCTCCACCCCATACACTCCTCCATATAACCACGGGTAGCTGGCTTCCGGCTCTTCCTACGCCTAGCCAAACTACCCGTGTGCCCCCCCAAATTTTTTTATTGGGGGTGCCTCTCGTGCTTCTCCCTCAGCGCGTCCATGGCCTCGTACCTCCGCCTCTCTGCCTTGGCTGCCTCAATTTCCCACTGCGGGCGGCGATAATCCCCAGCCTGGTGCCAAGGTCCGGCCCCGTCCAGAACTTCCTCCCAGGTCCACTTCTCCCGCCAGTCCAACTCGAAGTCCCTCTGCTCCTTCCTCTGCTGCTTGGTCCATAGTTGGTGGGTGATTCTGTCACGGTTGTCGTCGGTAATGGAGGACCAAAACGCAGCAGGTATGTGCAGGCTCATCTTGATTTTTAATAAATACAAAATGAACACCAAAATAACAAAGAACGAACGATCAACAAAAACAGTCTGGTAAGGCACAAGGCTAAACCCAGAACAATCTCCCACAAAATACAAGACAAACACACCCAACTAATATAGGACTTCCAATCAAAGGCAACACCAACCAGCTGCCTTCAATTGGAAGTCCAACCCCAATTAACTCAACATAGAACCACACACATTAGACTAAACATGAAAACCAAACAGTGCCCAAAAACCCCGGAATACTTAAATCAAATGCCCCTTCAACAAACACACCACCCCGAACCACATAAAACGAATACCCTCTGCCACGTCCTGACCAAACTACAATACCAATTAACCTTATACTGGCCAGGACGTGACAGTGTGCTTAGGGTTGTTGTCTTGTTGGAAGGTGAACCGTCACCCCAGTCTGAGGCCCTGAGCAATCTGGAGCAGGTTTTCATCAAGGATCTCTTTGTACTTTGCTCCGTTCATCTTTCCCTCCATCCTGACTAGTCTCCCAGTCCCTGCAGCTGGGAAAACATTCCCACAGCATGATACCGCCACCAACATGCTTCACCGTAAGGATGGTGCCAGGTTTCCTCGCTTGGCATTCATTTACATTTACATTTTAGTCATTTAGCAGACGCTCTTATCCAGAAGGACTTACAGTAGTGAATGCATACATTTCATACATTTCTTGCTCCGTACTGGTCCCCCATGGGAATCGAACCCACAACCCTGGCGTTGCAAACACCATGCTCTACCAACTGAGCCACACGGGACCGTTCAGGCCAAGGAGTTCAAACTTGGTTTCATCAGACCAGAGAATCTTGTTTCTCATGGTCTGAGAGTCCATTAGGTGCCTTTTGGCAAACTCCAAGCGGGTTGTCATGTGCCTTTTACTGAGGAGTGGCTTCCGTCTGGCCTCTCTACCATAAAGGCCTAATTGGTGGACTGCTGCAGAGATGGTTGTCCTTCCTGAAGGTTCTCCCATTTCCACAGAGGAATTCTGGATCTCTATCAGAGTGACCATCTGGTTCTTGGTCACCTCCCTGACCAAGGCCCTTCTCCCCCGACTGCTCAGTTTGGTCTGGCGGCCATCTCTGGGAAGAGTCTTGGTGGTTCAAACTTCTTCCATATAATTGTTTTGTCAAGGGAGGCCAAATACATGCTGGCATTAATCAATGAAATGCTACAGCGGCAACATGTCATACTCTTTTGTTCCAGACAGCATCAGATACATGGGCTACACATATTGAGACAGAGGGGCGCTGTTTCCCTCTGATGATTTCTCAGGTGATATTCAGCCACTTGCAAATCGATGGAAAATTCTGAAAACCCAGAGAGCGGAAAGATAAATTATTTTATAATATTTGTTTTTTAATTGGTGAAATATTTGGAAGTCTGGCTTCCCTTGGCATCTATGAATACACGTTGCTGTGGAAAGCTGTAAATGTGTTACGTGCGTTGATGGAATGATCGGACCAAGGTGCAGCATGGTAGACGAACATTTTACTTTTATTAAAATGAACACCGACAAAACAACAAAATACAAAAACGAACGTAAAGTTCTGCAGGCTATACAGCAGCTATAAAAAAATCAAGATCCCACAAACTAAGGTGGGAAAAAGGCTGCCTAAATATGATCCCCAATCAGAGACAACGATAGATTGGGAACCATACCCGGCAAACAAAGAAATAGAAAAACTAGAATGCCCACCCAAATCACACCCTGACCTAACCAAATAGAGAAATAAAAAGGCTCTCTAAGGTCAGGGTGTGACAAAATGAATCTATCATTGTATTTGCAGGTCCAAGAAAAAATAGCCTTTCATAAACATTCCATGCAATTCTATGTCATTTGACATATTAGCAGAATATTTTTTTATACCACACAAATTAATGAAATTACGGACTAAGAATGGACAGAGAGAGAGGCTTAGGTGTTCATCTTATCATATTTCTCCAATGCCAAATCAGTGTGTCTTGTTTGCAACAAAACTGTCCCTGTTTGCAAGCAATTAAATCTGAGACATCGTCAGGAATCTGAGCACCACCCCAGACAGAGTAGTCCTACCGACGCAGAAAATTGTAAGCTTTAACTGCTGGCTACTCTTCTTCCGTAGCTTAACCCTACGAGTGATTACTTCCCAAACAAAGTCTACTTTTTGTCTCCTCGGCTATATGTATCGGAGTCACGTCTGTCCCAGGTATTTTATAGCTTATGGATCATTTGATTGAGACCACACTAAATAGCCTTTAGGCGCGCATGGTATCGCACGCCCAGCGGAGAATCCGAGATGAGGGGCGGCATCAGGCACACATTGATATATAGCCTAATAAGCAACTTATTCAAAAACACTGAGAAATATTCACATTTCATCAATTACAAATTACATGACCCTCCCCTGGACTAGAGTTAAAAAATACTAAACCCTTCCCTTGACTGAAAATGAAAAACATGACCCTCCCCCATTTTCCTCCAGGTAAACGTTCTGAAAATGTCAATCCATCACTAAGCAAGTGGTATTGCTAATATTCCTTTAGAAGGGCACTTCACCCATGTTTAACATCATATTCATGATCTCCAGCATCATTCCAGTGTCTACATGGATGTTATACATTCTTTAGTCAAGAGCTTTTCTTCTTTCTTCAAGATAAGAAGAAGGGGTCTAGCAAAATAAACGGCGTTGACCTGCATTTACCCTTCACTACATCCCTGGTTGGACCCACAGAGACGTATCGCTAGTTACTGTGGTCAGTGCTGCTATGAATCTGGATTGTTTTCCTTATTGAACTGACCAGAGGACAAATTCGTCACTTTCAGACATTTTAATGGGAAGAACCCCCCCAGTGACCGATCAGCAGAGGAATAAATGTTTTTAGATCAGAAGACAGGTTTGAAGGAGGAACATCTAGGGTTCTATAAACAAGCATGTCCAAAGTAATTCATGCATGATCTGAGATATGTATGGAACCAATTGTACAGTTTTTAATCGAGTCAGTAAGGTTGTGTGGAACAAGATAATAATCATATCCTGAATAAGAGTCCATTTGTCTCTTTGCTGCTGTAAAATATAGTCCACTGTCAGTGATCCTATTCCTATATGTACTGGTGTACAGTAGTTCTGTTGATGAGGCTGGCCCAGTAAGGGCAGTTACAGGCTGGAATATCAACGAACCAGCTATAGTAATGTCTATACATTATCTTTGTTGTTCAACTAGCTTACTTCCTATGAACACAGGACTTATTCTCAAGGCTGGAAACATCTACCTGTATGGGGAGTTTACCTAGCTGGAGTTCTTCTGTTTTGTTTGTACAGTAAAACCCATCTGTGATTGTATTCAACCATAAAGAAAAAGAGCTACTGAGCCTAATGTTGTTCTGTCCAGCTTTTCATTTGGACGTTCTTCCCCCAGGGTGCGTCGAGCGGTGGCTGTGCAGTGATCCAGGTATCTGCTCTGCTCACAGCACCAAAGCCACTCAGCTTTATAACCACATGACCAATCAATGTCTCCAAATTGAATAGGGAATATTCCATCTGAATAAACTGCACGCTTTTTCTTGTGCAATTTGAATCAGCACTGTTCACCCTCCAGATGTTCTATCTGCACTGAGGCTGTGAGTGTGTGTTTGTCTGCGTCTGTTTGTGTGTGTGTGTGTGTGCTTGCACCTGCCTGCATGTGTGCGCACTCTTCAGACAGAGGAGAGACCACTGAATTTAAACCTTTTGTTCTGAGGTTTCCTTCATGCTCACAGTGCCCCAGGGGCCATGGGGCTACCTTCAAGTTGAAAATACTGCATGTTTCTCTGCACACTTGTTATTTAAATGTCAGGCCACCTTGTCAGATGCCCGCCTGCTGTTTCAGAGTGAACAGTGTTAGTCTGTCTAACAGAGTAATAGAGGCTTCCAGGGGAATTGAATAGATGTTGGTCTGTGCATTTCTCACCTTTCCAGGCTCTGTTTGTGTTATTTAATAGGTTAATGATGTGCTGTATATCCAGTTACAGAGTTCCCCCTGATTTATGGAGGTAGAGTCCTGTCAAAAAGACGTGGAAATAGATGTTGAGGAGACGGTGGATCGTAAACTGTTAGAGAAGTAGCATCATAATGCTTGTGGGCAAATCAAAGCACTGAGAGACAGATTTCATAGAATGACGTGTCATAACCCAACACTGTGACATGGTGATGTCTGCGTCCGGTGCTCATTACCTTGTCACTTATCAACATAATAGTTAAGGATCCAGTATAGATTCTATAGATTAGAACATCTGGCTCCAACCGTCATTAGCATGTCTGTTCCATAGCCTCTTCTTATGATTGCAGGTCCTTGACTGTGATTGAATGCATGGACAGAGAGAGGTTCATCCCAAAAAGGGTTGTCACAGAAAATTGATTCCCCATGACTAACAGTTCCTCCTGTGGATAGTTCCATTTCTCTTTACGTCAGCCTCGGGGAGAAACATGTCACTTCATTGTACACACACACACACACACACACACACACACACACACACACACACACACACACACACACACAGGTTGTCTGGAGATGCCTCATAAGATGTCACTTGATTTTAGTCACCAGCTCAATTTGATTTTGTGCGAGAGATGAACTAGCGTGTGGACCCAGCTGAGTGTGTGTCCAGGGTGGGACGGTCACTGAGAGTGTAGCACTTTGTCTGCTTAGTGAGCCAGTGATTGGTGAGAGCAGCAGGGTGGTGAAGGTTACACCCATTTTGGCATTTGCATTAGAGGTCGACCAATTAATCGGCAAGGCCGATTTAATTAGGGCCGATTTCAAGTTTTCATAACAATTGGTAACTGGAATTTTTGGATGCCGATTATGGCTGATTACATTGCAATCCACGAGGAGACTGCGTGGCAGGGTGACCACCTGTTATGTGAGTGCAGCAAGGAGCCAAGGTAAGTTGCTAGCTAGCATTAAACTTATCTTATAAAAACAATCTTAACATAATCACTTGTTAACTACACATGGTTGATGATATTACTAGTTTAACTAGCTTGTCCTGCAGTGCATATAATCAATGCGGTGCTTGTTAATTTATCATCGAATCACAGCCTACTTCGCCAAACGGGTGATGATTTAACAAAAGCACTATCGTTGCACCAATGTACCTAACCATAAACATCATTCCCTTTCTTAAAATCAATACACAACTATATTTTTAAACCTGCATATTTAGTTAAAAGAAATTTGTGTTAGCAGGCAATAATAACTAGGGAAATTGTCACTTCTCTTGCGTTCAGTGCAAGCAGAGTCAGGGTATTGCAGCAGTTGGGCTGCCTGGCTCGTTCCAAACTGTGTGAAGACCATTTCTTCCTAAAAAAAGACCATAATTAATTTGCCAGAATTGTACGTAATTATGACATAACATTGAAGGTTGTGCAATATAACAGTAATATTTAGACTTAGGGATGCCACCCGTTAGATAAAATATGGAACGGTTCTGTATTTCACTGAAAGAATAAACATTTTGTTTTTGAAATGATAGTTTCCAGATTTGACCATATTAATGACCTAAGGCTCGTATTTCTGTGTGTTTATTATATTATAATTAAGTCTATGATTTGATATTTGATAGAGCAGTCTGAATGAGCGGTGGTAGGCAGCAGCAGGCTCGTAAACATTCATTCAAACAGCACTTTCCTGCATCTCCCAGCAGCTCTTTGCAATGCTTGAAGCACAGCGCTGTTTGACTTCAAGCCTATCAACTCCTGAGATTAGGCTGGCAATACTATAGTGCCTATAAAAACATCCAATAGTCAAACGTATATGAAATACAAATGGTATAGAGAGAAATAGTCCTATTCCTATAATTACTACAACCTAAAACTTCTTACCTGGGAATATTGACGACTCATGTTAAAAGGAACCACCAGCTTTCATATGTTCTGAGCAAGGAACTTAAACGTTAGCTTTTTTACACATATTGCACTTTTACTTTCTTCTCCAACACTGTGTTTTTGCATTATTTAAACCAAATTGAAAATATTTCATTATTTATTTGAGACTAAATGGATTTTATTGATGGATTATATTAAGTTAAAATAAAAGTGTACATTCAGTATTGTTGTAATTGTCATTATTACAAATATATATCTATAAAAATCGTCCGATTTAATCGGCATCAGCTTTTTTTGGACCTCCAATAATCAGTATCGGCGTTGAAAAATCATAATCGGTCGACCTCTAATTTGCATTATATCTCTCACCAAGGAAAGCTGTGATGAGAAGCAGACTGCCTGAAAATATCTAGGTAGCTATCTATATAAAATTTATTTTGGAATATGCCTTGGACTGTGCCAACAGTGCCAATGATGGTTTCACAATAATTCCAGAAGACAGAAAGTTGCATCTGTCCTGTCCCCTCAGTACTTGTGTGTTTAGGACTGTATTCCAGCCCAGCAGAGTGAAGTTGAATGGTGAGCATTATTGTAATCGGAGGTCAGCCTGGCAGTTATCTCTTCAATTTGGTCAATAATGTACCTAATGTTGTTGCCAATAAAGCCTTTTTTTCTTCCTTGTAGGCATATAATGATGCATTAATATTTAGAAAAGGTCAAGACAGAGTTCTGACAAGCACTGTGTAGGCTTGTCTCTGAACATAGGTTGGTGAAGCAGTTATACCTTCGATTTGCTCAGTAATGCACCTTCTGTTGTAACCAATAATTTTTTTTTTGCCTTGTATAATGATAAGGCGTGAATATTCAAAGTCAAGACAGAGTTCTGGGTACTGACTGGTCATTGTGCTGTATAACTGTTCCCTTCCTCATCGTGTACCCTTGGTAAGCACTCTTGGCACTCTATAAAATATCCCCCCCCCCCAAATTATCTATCAGTCTCATAATGTGTTTGGTTACAGTGGAGGTATCCCCCTCAAAATGGTCTATCAGTCTCATAATGTGTTTGGTTACAGTGGAGGTATCCCCCTCAAAATGGTCTATCAGTCTCATAATGTGTTTGGTTACAGTGGAGGTATCCCCCTTAAAATGGTCTATCAGTCTCATAATGTGTTTGGTTACAGTGGAGGTATCCCCCTTAAAATGGTCTATCAGTCTCATAATGTGTTTGGTTACAGTGGAGGTATCCCCCTTAAAATGGTCTATCAGTCTCATAATGTGTTTGGTTACAGTGGAGGTATCCCCCTCAAAATGGTCTATCAGTCTCATAATGTGTTTGGTTACAGTGGAGATATCCCCCTTAAAATGATCTATCAGTCTCATAATGTGTTTGGTTACAGTGGAGGTATCCCCCTTAAAATGGTCTATCAGTCTCATAATGTGTTTGGTTACAGTGGCGATATCCCCCTTAAAATGGTCTATCAGTCTCATAATGTGTTTGGTTACAGTGGTGATATCCCCCTTAAAATGGTCTATCAGTCTCATAATGTGTTTGGTTACAGTGGCGATATCCCCCTTAATGGTCTATCAGTCTCATAATGTGTTTGGTTACAGTGGAGATAGATATCCCCCTCAAAACTATCTATCTATCATGTCACCAGAATAACACCCTCAATATGTATTGGAAAGGAGCATCAAGTTTATCACCTTGAAATAAGTTCTGATGATCTTGCATCTGTAGCTTAATAAACGGCATGCTTTCCCGACGAGTCGTAGTGGGAGGACCATACAACATGTCATCGCGTGACTCCAACTTTACTTCCATATGATTGCTATTATGTCAATATTTGCACCCAGACGTTGTAAATAACCATTTGAAATAACCATGTGTGTGTCTCAGAGGAGGAGCACATATTTCCGTACATCATTTACAGCACTACAGTGCATAACAAAGTGAGTGGGGGCTACAGTAAATTGTTACCAGACAACATCAGTCTAGGTAAGCTCAAACTTAAAATGTCTTTAACCAGGTCCACTTTATTCAACCAACTTGAAGAGCCACTGAACTGACATATTTAAAAATGTTCAACGTTTCGCATTTACATGCCATTCCACCGCTCCCTCTTTTATTGAAATGCGTGAAAACTTTCAAATATTAGTTTCCAACTTCGTATGAATACATTCCCTATTTGGGGAAAAACCTATTCACCGTAATAATGCGTTTCGTGCTCTGCCAAGGACATAGCCTTTGTCCCAAATGACACCCTATTCCCTATGTAGTGCACTACTTTTGACCATGGCTTATGGGGCTCTGGTCAAAAGTGGTGCACTATGTAGAGAATAGGGTGTCATGTGGGATGCAGACATAAGGCTTTGTGAGCTGAATACATTCCTGCAGTATAATTGCCCATCACTGTCCGTGTGTGTAACGCATAACAGGCACTAATGCAGGATTTATTTTTACACCTGCTTCAATTAGGCCCATGAAGAGGACGCACGCCACTGAGGCGCTGACACCGACATGAGGGGTTGTTGAGATCATGCTATGAGTGATAGAACGCCCGGGGATAGGCAGCAGTGTGATGGGTGCGCTAATGTTAATTGATTCCAACCCATGTGGGATGTGTGGAATTTTAAGAAGGAGGAAAGGAGAGGAAGCAATGAATAGCTAAGTCCAACCCCTTCCATGTCTACCTACATTATATATTTATTTTGTTCTTTCTTTCTCTCTTCCCTCTTCATCCCCCTCTTACAGAATCACTTTCCCTCTACCTTTCTATCCCCCTCTATCTTCCTCCTCACCCCCTTGTTGAATCACTCCCCCTTTTATATTTCTCTCTACCTCTCTCATTAGCTCTCTCTCTTCCCCTATTTCTCTCTGTGATGAGGTCTTGATCACTCCTTGATCCCACGTTAAGTCTATTTTAAGTCAGCCTGGTCCTTTGTAGTCTCCTCTGTGAGGTTGGGGCGATAGTGAGACGTTGGGGTTAAACTGTGCTCTGCATAGCTTTTTAATTGTTGCTATATTTACTTGTTTTGGTTCTAAAAGGCAAGCAACGTGAGCAGGGTGTAAGACCTTCTGTTGCTCTGTCAAGGCTGTCTCTAAGCTGAGGAATACATTTTGCCCTCTCTCTCTCTCTTGGTCTCTGTTTCTCTCTCTCTCTTCACAACATGAGTTTCAAAAGAATACAGACATTTTAAATGTTATATTATTGGCTATGTAGTGTTGTAACAATGTGCACATAGTTGAAGTACGAAAGGACAAATATATAAACAGGTAAATATGGGTTGTATTTACAATGGTGTTTGTTATTTACATTTACATTTACATTTTACATTTAAGTCATTTAGCAGACGCTCTTATCCAGAGCGACTTACAAATTGGTGCATTCACCTTATGATATCCAGTGGAACAACCACTTTACAATAGTGCATCTAAATCTTTTAGGGGGGGGGTTAGAAGGATTACTTTATCCTATCCCAGGTATTCCTTAAAGAGGTGGGGTTTCAGGTGTCTCCGGAAGGTGGTGATTGACTCCGCTGTCCTGGCGTCGTGAGGGAGCTTGTTCCACAATTGGGGTGCCAGAGCAGCGAACAGTTTTGACTGGGCTGAGCGGGAAGTGTGCTTCCACAGAGGTAGGGAGGCGAGCAGGCCAGAGGTGGATGAACGCAGTGCCCTTGTTTGGGTGTAGGGCCTGATCAGAGCCTGAAGGTACGGAGGTGCCATTCCCCTCACAGCTCCGTAGGCAAGCACCATGGACTTGTAGCGGATGCGAGCTTCAACTGGAAGCCAGTGGAGAGAGCGGAGGAGCGGGGTGACGTGAGAGAACTTGGGAAGGTTGAACACCAGACGGGCTGCGGTGTTCTGGATGAGTTGTAGGGGTTTAATGGCACAGGCAGGGAGCCCAGCCAACAGCGAGTTGCAGTAATCCAGACGGGAGATGACAAGTGCCTGGACTAGGACCTGCGCCGCTTCCTGTGTGAGGCAGGGTCGTACTCTGCGAATGTTGTAGAGCATGAACCTACAGGATCGGGTCACCGCCTTGATGTTAGTGGAGAACGACAGGGTGTTGTCCAGGGTCACGCCAAGGTTCTTAGCACTCTGGGAGGAGGACACAAGGGAGTTGTCAACCGTGATGGCGAGATCATGGAACGGGCAGTCCTTCCCCGGGAGGAAGAGCAGCTCCGTCTTGCCGAGGTTCAGCTTGAGGTGGTGATCCGTCATCCACACTGATATGTCTGCCAGACATGCAGAGATGCGATTCGCCACCTGGTTATCAGAAGGGGGAAAGGAGAAGATTAATTGTGTGTCGTCTGCATAGCAATGATAGGAGAGACCATGTGAGGATATGACAGAGCCAAGTGACTTGGTGTATAGTGAGAATAGGAGAGGGCCTAGAACAGAGCCCTGGGGGACACCAGTGGTGAGAGCACGTGGTGCGGAGACAGATTCTCGCCACGCCACCTGGTAGGAGCGACCTGTCAGGTAGGACGCAATCCAAGCGTGGGCCGCGCCGGAGATGCCCAGCTCGGAGAGGGTGGAGAGGAGGATCTGATGGTTCACAGTATCAAAGGCAGCAGATAGGTCTAGAAGGATGAGAGCAGAGGAGAGAGAGTTAGCTTTAGCAGTGCGGAGAGCCTCCGTGACACAGAGAAGAGCAGTCTCAGTTGAATGCCCAGTCTTGAAACCTGACTGATTAGGATCAAGAAGGTCATTCTGAGAGAGATAGCAGGAGAGCTGGCCAAGGACGGCACGTTCAAGAGTTTTGGAGAGAAAAGAAAGAAGGGATACTGGTCTGTAGTTGTTGACATCGGAGGGATCGAGTGTAGGTTTTTTCAGAAGGGGTGCAACTCTCGCTCTCTTGAAGACGGAAGGGACGTAGCCAGCGGTCAAGGATGAGTTGATGAGCGAGGTGAGGTAGGGGAGAAGGTCTCCGGAAATGGTCTGGAGAAGAGAGGAGGGGATAGGGTCAAGTGGGCAGGTTGTTGGGCGGCCGGCCGTCACAAGACGCGAGATTTCATCTGGAGAGAGAGGGGAGAAAGAGGTCAAAGCACAGGGTAGGGCAGTGTGAGCAGGACCAGCGGTGTCATTTGACTTAGCAAACGAGGATCGGATGTCATCAACCTTCTTTTCAAAATGGTTGACGAAGTCATCCGCAGAGAGGGAGAAGGGGGGGGAGGGGGAGGAGGATTCAGGAGGGAGGAGAAGGTAGCAAAGAGCTTCCTAGGGTTAGAGGCAGATGCTTGGAATTTAGAGTGGTAGAAAGTGGCTTTAGCAGCAGAGACAGAAGAGGAAAATGTAGAGAGGAGGGAGTGAAAGGATGCCAGGTCCGCAGGGAGGCGAGTTTTCCTCCATTTCCGCTCGGCTGCCCGGAGCCCTGTTCTGTCAGCTCGCAGTGAGTCGTCGAGCCACAGAGCAGGAGGGGAGGACCGAGCTGGCCTGGAGGATAGGGGACAGAGAAAATCAAAGGATGCAGAAAGGGAGGAGAGGAGGGTTGAGGAGGCAGAATCCGGAGATAGGTTGGAGAAGGTTTGAGCAGAGGGAAGAGATGATAGGATGGAAGAGGAGAGAGTAGCGGGAGAGAGAGAGCGAAGGTTGGGACGGCGCAATACCACTTGTTGCCCTTTTCTTGTGGCAACATGTCACAAATTTTGCTGCTGTGTTTGCACACTGTGGTATTTCACCTAATAGATATGGGTATGTGATATGTGATTTGCTTTAAAATTCTTTGTGGGACTGTGTAATTTGAGGGAAATGTGTGTCTTGAATATGGTCATACATTTGGCAGAAGGTTAGGAATTGCAGCTCAGTTTCCACCTAATATTGTGAGCAGTGTGCACATAGCCTGTCTTCTCTTGAGAGCCAGGTCTGCCTACGGTGGCCTCTCTCAATAGCACGGCTATGCTCACTGAGTCTGTACATATTCAAAGCTTTCCTTTAGTTTGGGTCAGTCGCAGTGGTCAGGTATTCTGAAACTGTGTACTCTCTGTTTAGGGTCAAATAGCATTCTAGTTTACTCAGGTTTTTGGTTAATAATTTCTAATGTGTCAAGTAATTATCTTTTTGTTTTTTCATGATTTGGTTGGGTCTAATTGTGTTGCTGTCCTTGGGCTCTGTCAGGTCTGTTTGTGTTTGTGAACAGAGCCCCATAATCAGCTGGCTGAGGGGACTCTTCTCTAGGTTCATCTCTCTGTACACTCTTAGAAAAAAGGGTTCCAAAAGGGTTTTATGGCCATCCCCATTGGATAACCCTTTTTGGTTCCAGGTAGAACCCTTTTGGGTTCCATGTAAAACCTTCTTTGGAAAGGGTTCTACATGGAACCAAAAAGGGTTCTCCTATGGGGACAGCAGAAGAACCATGTCAGGCTCTAGATAGCAAAAAAAGTATAAGTGATGGCTTTGTTATGGAACGTTTAACAATCACTTCCCTTTAGGTGGTTGTAGAATTTAACGGCTCTTTTCTGGATTTTGATAATTGGCAGGTATCGTCCTAATTCTGCTCAGCATGCATTATTTGGGGTTTTACTTTGTACACGGAGAGTCTCAATTTGGTGTTTGTCCCATTTTGTGAATTCTTGGTTGGTCAGTGGACCCCAGACCTTACTGCTATAGAGGGTAATGTGTTCTATAACTGATTCAAGTAATTGAGATGTCGAATTTGATGTTCCTTTTGATGGCGTAGAAGGCCCTTTTTGCCTTGTCTCTCAGATCGTTCACAGCTTTGTTGAAGTTGAAGTTACCTGTGGTGCTGAGGTAGGTGTAGTTCTTTGTGCTCTAAGGGAATGGTGTCTAGATGGAATTTGTAGTCCTGGCAACTGGATCTTTTTTGGAACACCGTTATTTTTGTCTTACTGAGATTCACTGTCGTGGCTCAGGTCTGACAGAATCTGTGCATTAGATCTAGGTGCTGCTCCCACAACAACGCTTTCCATCAATTTATATAGCACACCCTCATGCCAAATTGAGTGAAAGTATTTTTTTTATCAACAAAGCATGAGAAGACTTTGCTTTTGTTTTGGTTTATTTGTTTGTCAATTAGGGTGTGCAGGGTGAATATGTGATCTGACTTATGTTAATTTGGTAAAAACCCAATTTGACATTTGCTCAGGACATTGTCTTCACTAAGGAAATGTAGGAGTCTGCTGTTAATGATAATGCAGAGGGTTTTCCCATGGTTGCTGTTGACGCATTTCCCACGGTCAAATTTGTCTCCACTTTTGTGGATTGGGGTGATCAGTCCTTTGGTCCAAATATTGAGGAAGATGCCAGAGCTGTTAGAGTTTAAGTATAGCCATTTGGAATTTGTGGTCTGTATGGTGTCTCTCTCTCTCTCTGTCTCTCTCTCTGTCTCTCTCTCTCTCTCTGTCTCTCTCTCTCTGTCTCTGTCTGTCTCTCAGCCGTCTACTGTTCAATGTCTATTCCTCTCTTTGACAAGTTCAACTTTCCTAATGCTTGTCTCTGGGGTGGTTTCTCCTCCACAACTATGAAAATATATCTATTTTATTTTCTAACCTGTCTTTTTGTCTTCATCAAGGAGCCATGACTGGATAGTTTGGATGGGCCAAGCAGAATGATACTAAAGTGGGAAGGTTGGGAGAGATGAAGGGACTGACAGAGAGTACTGCCTCAGGGCATCACCAGGGAGATAGTTAGTTAGTTACATTCTCTTCTTACTCTAGCTGCATCAGCACATTCACTTTATCCCTGAGGGAGGGAGGGAGGGAGGGAGGGAGGGAGGGGTTTTCAGTTTCACTTCACTAGGAGGCCAATGACTTGTTGATCTGAATTGGATCTCAAACCTGCGACCCACAAGCTAAATATGTCCCGTGAGTCGATTTAATGTGGCTCTGAAGACCATTAATAGTGGGTCTACTCTAACCTCTTTGGCCTAGGAAAGAATTCTGGAGCTGTGTGGTGTTCAAGCAAACTGCTGATAATATCAGTCACTCACAGGGACTTTTCCCTCTGAGAAGTGAAGTTGGGATGGATTTTGTTAAACTTGGACTAGACTGCTGATTGGATACTGCCTCAAGAGGGGAGAGGAGAGGAGACGAGAGAGCCTGTACGGTGTCACACACACACACACACTATGACAGCTCCCATCACTCTTCATAAACACTTCAGTCAAAGGCAGGTTGGTCAGACTCCACTCTCATCCCTCTCAGCAGATTCAAGCATCAGTCAGCTTTTTATGAACACGAAAATAGCTTTTGTTCCGCTGCCGCCCCTGGCCAGAGAAATTAGACAATGAGGGAGATGACTTTGTTGTTTTCAGTTTTAGTTTTGTGTTACAGGTTTATTCTGTAGGCAAGTGAATGAATGTCATTAGATGTGTTTTTAATTCCTATTTGTATAGTTTGCAGTGAAATGTAGTGATTCCGGCTGATTCCACTGAGCATTCAGTCATTCTGCTGAGCTACTGTTTACTATGAGATAATGTTTACCAGCAGTTACTGTTTACTATGAGATACTGTTTACCATGAGATACTGTTTATCATCAGATACTGTTTACCATCAGTTACTGTTTACCATCAGATACTGTTTACTATGAGATACTGTTTACCATGAGATACTGTTTACCATCAGTTACTGTTTACCATGAGATACTGTTTATCATGAGATACTGTTTATCATCAGATACTGTTTACCATCAGATACTGTTTACCATCAGATACTGTTTACCATCAGATACTGTTTACCATCAGATACTGTTTACCATGAGATACTGTTTACCATGAGATACTGTTTACCATCAGTTACTGTTTACCATGAGATACTGTTTACCATCAGATACTGTTTACCATGAGATACTGTTTACCATGAGATACTGTTTACCATGAGATACTGTTTACCATGAGATACTGTTTACCATCAGATACTGTTTACCATCAGTTACTGTTTACCATCAGATACTGTTTACCATCAGATACGGTTTACCATCAGATTCTGTTTACCATCAGATACGGTTTACCATCAGATACGGTTTACCATGAGATACTGTTTACCATGAGATACTGTTTACCATCAGTTACTGTTTACCATGAGCTACTGTTTACCAGCAGTTACTGTTTACTGTGTGTGTGTGTGTGTGTGTGTGTGTGTGTGTGTGTGTGTGTGTGTGTGTGTGTGTGTGTGTGTGTGTGTGTGTGTGTGTGTGTGTGTGTGTGTGTGTGTGTGTGTTCAGTTCACAGAGAGTAAGAACTTTAGGAGACTGGCAAGTTTCAGAAGAAAGTTATTTGTTTCTGGCCATTTTGAGCCTGTAATCGGCTGTTTCCAGCTACAATAGTCATTTACAACATTAACAAAGTCTACACTATATTTCTGATCAATTTGATATTATTTTAATGGCCAAAAATGTTGCTTTTCTTTAAAAAACAAGGACATTTCTAAGTGACCCCAAACTTTTGAACGGTAGTGTGGGTTTAACAGTTGCTTTTCGACTATGCTTCACTTTGGTCTGAAAGAAAGCCAGACAAGTGTCTCACAGTGGCTGATCTGCCCCCTCACAACGTTGATCCATATTATAGGGCTCTTACCTTAGATACAGCTGTCTGTCTGGACTATCAGTCATTTAAAAAACATGTTTAGTCTGGGAGGGATAGAGGAGAGATGCTCAGCTAACCCTTTAGGTGTGTGTGTGTGTGTGTGTGTGTGTGTGTGTGTGTGTGTGTGTGTGTGTGTTGTGTGTGTGTGTGTGTGTGTGTGTGTGTGTGTGTGTGTGTGTGTGTGTGTGTGTGTGTGTGTGTGTGTGTGTGTGTGTGTGTGAGGATACAGGTGCAATAGAGAGTACTTGTACACCAGCACAAACAGCATGTCCTGAAACATGGTAATCTCAACAAGTGACTTTTTTTTCTTCGCAAGGTTTATCCTAGCTTTCAGGTCGATCATGTTCCCCCTCCCTGGAGATGAGGCCTAGATTCTCCCAGAATCCCTAGATTCTCTACATGGTCTGTGTCCAAAATGGCACCCTAGTCCCCATATAGTGCACTGCTTTTGAAAACAAGGGGCCCTATAAAGGAAATAGGGTGCCATTTGGGATGGAGACAATATAACTAGCGAGTGCTTTCTTCAGAGCCATTTTACCGTGACTGTGCCTGTTTCTGTGAGCCAGATTACACAGTGCTGTCTGTCTGTTTATGAAGAAACTCAGATGATCAAAGAGCAGGCAGAACAGCACTGTCAGTCAGCCAGAGGAAATCCCCTCAGAGACTTACACAACAGTGTGACACAAACATCTGGGAGTTTGGTATGATGCTGTATAACACTAAGTAACACAGCAATGTCTTTTGGCTCTGTACTATACAATCAATTAAAGGTTGCAAGATTGTTGCTGTAACCAATGGCAAAACCCGGGACATTGTCACCCTGCCCTCCAATCAAAGCAAAGTAGGACAAACAGCAAACATGGTATCTGCAGTGCCCTCACGTTCTCCCACCTGTCACTCCACAACACACCCCTGTCAGGTACACAACATGCCACAAACACCCGTTTCTCACCTTTTCAATCATTCTCTTTCTGTCTTTCTCTCTTTCTTCTCCTTTCTGCATCCACCTGTCTCACCTTCTTTCTCCTACAGTCTCTCTATTTTACTAGCTCTCTCTCTTTTTTCTAATTTCTCTACCCCACCCTTTCCCCTCTCTCTCCCCACCCTCTCCCCCTCTCTCTCTCCCCACCCTCTCCCCCTCTCTCTCTCCCCACCCTCTCCCCCTCTCTCTCTCCCCACCCTCTCCCCCTCTTTCTTCCCACCCTCTCCCCTTCTCTCTCTCCCCACCCTCTCCCCCTCTTTCTCCCCTTCTCTCTCTCCTCTACCCTTCTCTCCCCCCCGAATCCTCTACCCTCTCTCCCCACCCTTTCCCCTTTTCTCTCTCCCCCCCACCCTCTACCCTTGTCTCCCCCCACCCTCTACCCTTGTCTCCCCCCCACCCTCTACCCTTGTCTCTCTTCCCCCACCCTCTACCCTTGTCTCTCTCCCCCCACCCTCTACCCTTGTCTCTCTCCCCCCACCCTCTACCCTTCTCTCTCTCTCCCACCCTCTCCCTTCTCTCTCCCCCCACCCTCTCCCCTTCTCTCTCCCCCCACCCTCTCCCCTTCTCTCTCTCCCCTACCCTCTACCCTTCTCTCTCTCCCCCCACCCTCTACCCTTCTCTCTCTCTCCCACCCTCTCCCCTTCTCTCTCCCCCCACCCTCTCCCCTTCTCTCTCTCCCCTACCCTCTACCCTTCTCTCTCTCCCCCCACCTTCTACCCTTCTCTCTCTCCCCTACCCTCTACCCTTCTCTCTCTCCCCACACCCTCTACCCTTCTCTCTCTCCCCCCACCCTCTCCCCTTCTCTCTCTCCCCTACCCTCTACCCTTCTCTCTCTCCCCCCACCTTCTACCCTTCTCTCTCTCCCCTACCCTCTACCCTTCTCTCTCTCCCCACACCCTCTACCCTTCTCTCTCTCCCCACACCCTCTACCCTTCTCTCTCTCTTACGCTTTCTTTTACTGTTCAGTGCAAAGCTTGAGGTTAACATATCAGCTCCAGTCATCCTTCTCTCCCTCCCTCCATCCCTCTATCCCTCCCTCCCAGCAGTCTCTCTGTCATTTGGGCCCTGACCGTGGCCCTCCACAGCCCCACATATCCAAACCATCAGTCACTCTGATGGGAGTTCTGCCGGAGTCCTGCTGCATGTCGGGACACACACACATATATATATCACACACACACACACAATCATACTTCCTCTTTCTCTCTCTCTCCCTCCATCTGTGATATTATCGCTCCATCTCATCTCCAACATTCTCCTCCCCCTCTTCTGCTCCCCCCTCTTTGAATGTGCTAAGAGTGAGAAATATGGTCTCACTCACTTTAAACAAGAATATGCCTAATTTCCTTCATTTTGAGTGTGTGTACATTTCGTGGCTATCCATTTTCGTTTATGGCAGTTCAACGAAAATGGATTAAGATCAGAAATGAAAGTGGTTTTTAAGACATACCAAAGTCAGATAACTTTGGTTTATCTTGTTATGAAGTCAGTTGACAGAATATGAATAGAAATCCCATTGATCCATTGGCCATGATGGGATTACATCTCGCAACTACCCCTCTGCCATGTCTGTTGGATGGTTGGAGGGTTGATTCCAGGGCTGGAGGGATGGAGGGTTGATGCCAGACAGGGTCCCAGAAATAGATCACCCCCTCTGCCACCCTCTGTCACCTAATAATTTGCCATTTGGCTGCATATGCATTTGGCCATAGATAGTACTGGAATTAGACTTGAACCCTAGGATGGAGTGCCTATATCCCCTTAAACCATAGTCTGTGGTGTAGTTTGTTATTACACCCCCTGGGATAAGTGGTGTCCGACTGAGACCTGCTGTTCTGATTGGACCTCACTGATAACCCGCTCTGCGCATCACTTACTGCCAATGGGGTGAACCACGTATTGTGGGGCCAGATTGCACCTTACGAACATGTAATTTCCTCCTGGGAATGAGAGGATTATTAGCATGCCAGGTGCATTGTGGGCTATTGGAGGAGTAACTTCTTTCCCAGTTTGTCTTTCCTTGCTTACTTGTGTCCTTTCTCTTAACCACCTTCTCAAAATGCATTGGGTGAGAAGACCTAAGGGAAGAGACCTTGAATCTCCTCCTCCAATACGTTTTGAGAAGGAGGCAAGGAGAGAGGACATGAGGAATTGAGGAAAGATGAATAACTAGTTAGCTTCAAGAACCTTCTCCACTGAGAAAGAGCCATAAGGTTCTTCAAGAACCTTCTCCTCAGTGAACTAGCTGTAGACTTTGAAGACTGGCCTCCAACAATATGTCTGCCAACGTCTCTCTGCCTGATATAACACTTTACTAAAATTACATTTCATTTAATCATGAGGAGAATCCGTATTCTCTGTCCAGTGCAGGTGTTAACTTTTGTCAATTCAGTTCAATGGAAACCATTGGAGAGCAGGACCTCAGTTCAGAGCGTTCAATTATTTACACCGTCCTCACGGCTGGTAAAACGTCTCTCCTCTCGTCTCTCCAACAGGTTGATAAGCGGGTGTGTAATTGGACATAAAGGATGTGTAACACGTTAAAGCTGCTGTGGAAAATGGATTGGTGTCAACACTGTGGTGGGAGGGAGGGAGAGGGGGAGAGGGAGGGAGGGAGAGGGGGAGAGGGAGGGAGGGAGAGGGAGGGAGAGGGGGAGAGGGAGGGAGGGAGGGAGGGGGAGGGAGGGAGAGGGGGAGAGGGAGGGAGGGAGGGAGGGGGAGAGAGGGAGGGAGGGGGAGAGAGAGGGAGGGAGGGAGGGAGGGAGGGAGGGAGGGAGGGAGGGAGGGAGGGAGAGATGCCCTGACTTAGCTCCGGATAATTGTTGAATGTAATGAGAACCGACTTCACAAAATACCCTTTGAGGTTCATCTGGAAAAGAAAAGAGAAACGTTCTCTGAACTGTAAGTATGTTTGGTGTTTAATTGTTTTAATGAACACAGGTCATCACCACCACTAGGCTGGAGAGATGGTGCTTATTTACACAAACAGTATGCTAATGTCTGTTGGTGGCAATACAAATATACCAGTTTGTTTGTGTAAATACAGAAACAGGCGGAGAGGGAGGGTGAAATAGAGAACATTTTAGATTTGGTTGGGTTTGTCTCTCTTTGTGTTTCACTCGTTTAAAAAGCACTTTGTAGAACAGCCCTTTGCTGTCTAAATCATCCCTGTGCGGCCGTAGCGTAGCTAGCCGTATCTCTAAATGCCTGTGGTTGTTTAGTATTCACCAGGCCACTGTCTCCTTTCCTAATAGGCTGTTAATCACACGGCTCCTATTCATCTAGGGCCTGTCATCACACCCACGTTCCAACACTAGTAAAGGAGAGGTTAATTACAATGTCTGTTCGTTTTCTCATTCAATCGCTCACTCTTTATCATTCTCTCTCTTCTGCTCTTTCTCTCTCACACACTGTCTGTCTCTCTCTCTCTCCCTCTCTCCCTTTAAGATTTATATTCTTCTACACCTGAGCTGTCATGATTCCAACTGAGCTGTCTTGAGTCACAGGATGTTTCTCCATAGCAGCATTGTCTGTCCTGCTAGTCGTAGTCAGTGTGTGCTAAATGCCTTAGCAGGTGACCAGTCACTTGTTATATCAAAGACCCGTCTCCAAAGCCAGGATTCAGTCATATGTTTTCCTTCAGGCTGTCTGCCTACACTGTATCCTGTATACAGTCGTGGCCAAAAGTATTGAGAATGACACAAATATAAATTTTCACAAAGTTTGCTGCTTCAGTGTCTTTAGATATTTTTGTTACTACGGAATACTGAAGTATAATTACAAGCATTTCATAAGTGTCAAAGACTTTTATTGACAATTACATGAAGTTGATGCAAAGAGTCAGTATTTGCAGTGTTGACCCTTCTTTTTCAAGACCTCTGTAATCCGCTCTGGCATGCTGTCAATTAACTTCTGGGCCACATCCTGACAGATGGCAGCCAATTCTTGCATAATCAATGCTTGGAATCTGTCAGAATTTGTGGGTTTTTGTTTGTCCACCCGCCTCTTGAGGATTGACCACAAGTTCTCAATGGGATTAAGGTCTGGGGAGTGTCCTGGTCATGGACCCAAAATATCGATGTTTTGTTCCCCAAGCCACTTAGTTACCACTTTTGCCTTTTGCCACTCCATCATGCTGGAAAATGCATTGTTCGTCACCAAACTGTTCCTGGATGGTTGGGAGAAGTTGCTCTCGGAGGATGTGTTGGTACCATTCTTTATTCATGGCTGTGTTGTTAGGCAAAATTGGAAGTGAGCCCACTCCCTTGGCTGAGAAGCAACCCCACACATGAATGGTCTCAGGATACTTTACTGTTGGCATGACACATGACTTATGGTAGCGCTCACCTTGTCTTCTCCAGACAAGCTTTTTTCCGGATGCCCAAACAATCGGAAAGGGGATTCATCAGAGAAAATTACTTTACCCCAGTCCTCAGCAGTCTAATCCCTGTACCTTTTGCAGAATATCAGTCTGTCCCTGATGTTTTTCCTGGAGAGAAGTGGCTTCTTTGATGCCCTTCTTGACACCAGGCCATCCTCCAAAAGTCTTCGCCTCACTGTGCGTGCAGATGCACTCACACCTGCCTGCTGCCATTCCTGAGCAAGCTCTGTACTGGTGGTGCCCCGATCCCGCAGCTGAATCAACTTTAGGAGACAGTCCTGGCGCATGCTGGACTTTCTTGGGTGCCCTGAAGCCTTCCTCACAACAATTGAACCGCACTCCTTGAAGTTCTTGATTATCCGATAAATGGTTGATTTAGGTGCAATCTTACTGGCAGCAATATCCTTGCCTGTGAAGCCCTTTTTGTGCAAAGCAATGATGACGGCACGTGTTTCCTTGCAGGTAACCATGGCTGACAGAGGAAGAACAATGATTCTAAGCACCACCCTTTTTGAAGTTTCCAGTCTGTTATTTCAACTCAATCAGCATGACAGAGTGATCTCCAGCCTTGTCCTCGTCAACATTCACACCTGTGTTAACAAGAGAATCACTGACATGATGTCAGCTGGTCCTTTTGTGGCAGGGCTGAAATGCAATGGAAATGTTTTGGGGGGATTCAGTTCATTTGTATGGTAAAGAGGGACTTTGCAATTAATTGCAATTCATCTGATCACTCTTCATAACATTCTGGAGTATATGCAAATTGCCATCATACAAACTGAGTCAGCAGACTTAATATAAAATTCATATTTGTGTCATTCTCAAATATTTTGGCCACGACTGTACCTGGTCCTTCTGTGATTGGAATACATATACTCTGTTTTGAATTACATTCCAGCCCGAGAGTAGAACTCCACTGTGTGTCTCTCTGTATGCTTCTCTTTTCGCTGGTATCTTCATCCTCTAGCCTGGTCCCAGATCTGTTTGTGCTATCTTCATCCTCTTGCCGGGTCCCATATCTGTTTGTCCTGTCTTCATCCTCTAGCCTGGTCCCAGATCTGTTTGTGCTTTCTTCATCCTCTAGCCTGGTCCCAGATCTGTTTGTGCTGTCTTCATCCTCTTGCCTGGTCCCGGATCTGTTTGTGCTGTCTTCATCCTCTTGCCTGGTCCCGGATCTGTTTGTGCTGTCTTCATCCTCTTGCCTGGTCCCAGATCTGTTTGTGCTGTCTTCATCCTCTTGCCTGGTCCCAGATCTGTTTGTGCTGTCTTCATCCTCTTGCCTGGTCCCAGATCTGTTTGTGCTGTCTTCATCCTCTTGCCTGGTCCCAGATCTGTTTGTGCTGTCTTCATCCTCTTGCCGGGTCCCAGATCTGTTTGTGCTGTCTTCATCCTCTTGCCTGGTCCCAGATCTGTTTGTCCTGTCTTCATCCTCTAGCCTGGTCCCAGATCTGTTTGTGCTGTCTTCATCCTCTTGCCTGGTCCCAGATCTGTTTGTTCTGTTTTGACAACTCCTATACTGTATATGTCAATTATATTTCGTTTTTTGGCCCTTTGAATTAAATTCCAGCCTGACAGTATTAATATCCAATCTCTCAGTGTATCTTACCATTTCACTAGTGACTTTATCCTCCCCCGCATGCTGAAGGATGTTGTTGTTCTACCGTTCCCCGGGATAGATGGGGACGAGATGTCACCTGGAAAGAATTATGGTTGTGGCGTTGGTGGTGAAATTACCCATGAGGGGGAACCAGCCGTAAACAGCTCAATAATGGTTAATTACTGGTTTTGGTTAATTACAAGTCAAAATGGGACCAGAGGACATTTATAGGCAAGCTGTCGAATAGAGGGGAGAGGTTGTGTTCCAGTCAACTTGATTTATTGTTGGAGAATGGTTATGAGACATGAAGGGCCGTGTGTTCAAGGTTGCCATGTTGGAGAAATGTCTTGTTATATAAATGTTTAGGGAGACCCGGTTTGAAAATAACAATTTGTTATGATACACAAGTTATGATACACAAAGATACTTGTGTTGAGGGTTGGTCGTGTTCAGGGTTGCCAGGTTGAAGAATAACAATTATTTACCCCTGGCTCAACTGGTCTGGTTAGGAATAAGGCCCCTCATGGTATTCTGCTGTGTTGTGCTGTTCTGTCGTGCACCAATGGGAAATGCAGTGCTTTACTAGTCAGACAAGGTTAAGGAGAGCCAACGCACGTTACTCTGTTGCCCTGATAGGGAGTGAGTTGCGTTGACGATGAGCAATGTGACATTGTGTCTTTTCCAGTCAAGTTCCAAGCAATAAAGTGGCAAGAATGAATCAATAGTACAACATTCAAATCAAAATATGTTGATCCATCACCGATTACTCATGTCTGTATTCATGTGCTCACATCTAGTCGATAAGTAGCAAAGTGCTCAATTGTGTAAATAAGTGTGGAACGCATTTACTGTGGGAGACCTTGTACACTGTCCTGAATTGGGTATTACACACTCTACCCTCCTGAATCACTCTGTTCTATAATGTTCAAAAAGACGACCCAAGTTTAACTCAATTATGTAAATTAAGGAAGTAAGTTGAAATTCCTAATTTAGGTTTCAGTTTACTTCCTGAATTGACTGAGTTGAAATTGACCATGATCTCAACCATAGACATGACTGTTTTAATGTCTCCTTGGTTTACATTGTAAACACAAGTAAATGGCCCCTCTAACATCCTCTGTCTCCATCTGCCTCCCTGTTTATCGGGGTGAGTAAGGTTGTGTACTCTCAGGCAGGCTTTGAGGGCATTCATCAGCCTGAAGAGGTGGCCTGGAGGCTGGGTTGTGGACGCAGGGTCTCCCCCTCCCTTCCTTGGCCCATGGTGCCTCTCTCCTGGGTTATTACCTGGGTTGTGTATATTAGGGCACACAAAGGAAAACATTTTAAAACGCTTTGCAACAAACAACGGAAATTAGCGTTTCTTATTGGACGAGTTAAGGTATTCCAATAAGTTTGTTTTCTTCTGTTTTGGAGCATATTGAACTGAGCCCTGCCTAAACATCCCTGACCTCATTAGCGCTGAGTACATTAAAACACAAATCCGATTTCCTATAGTGAACTCAGAGGCTAAAAATACACTCAGACAAAGGGATGGCTTCTCTCCTAACAGGCTGAGGAGGTATGAGTGTTGAAGACGGATAATACATGTAGTTATCTTCTTATAGCCAACCATCGTCTGTCCAAATGGGCATACATTACAGAGGTTAGAAGATGTTTTCACACACACACGGCTACATGCATGGCGCACACTGCACACTACCAGGGTTGGAAAAAGTACTGAAATATCCTACTCAAGTAGAGGTCAAATTACTGGAACGACTCATATAAAAAGTGCTCAGAGTAAAAGTATTTGAGTTAAATAAAAACATTGACCTTGACAATTAGCTAATTTCAGTAAGGTTACCTGAACGTTGTTTACACGTGATCTTTTCCATGCATTACAGGAAGTGAGGAAATGAATGTACAGTAGGAACTAAGTACAAGAAGGCACATCTGTATGTTAAAAAAAACGTAAGTATTTGTAAAAAATATACTATAAAAATTTGGAAATAAATTAAACATTCAAAGCAATTAGTGTATTGATAAATAAAAAGCAATACAAAATAAAGTGCATAAACCATAAAGTTGCCAGACTTCAATATACTTCAGACACACCAGACATATACTTCAGACAAAACATGTCTTTCACCAATTCAACCCTCTGTTACTAATTACTTTACACCTCTGCACACTACACACACTACACACACTACACACACTACACACACTACACACACTACACACACTACACACACTACACACACTACACACACACCAGAGGGACCCAAACTCACTCAATTACTATACAAATAAAACACTGACAAATTACAACATAAACAGAGAAGCCTTCCCTTGGTGGTTGGTAATGGAAAACACCTGGCTGTACTGCAAGACAACTCAACTGTCTGGATTTAGTTAGTAGTAACTGTCTGGGCTTAACAGCACATTGATAGACATACTAATGGAAATATGGCTAGCGCTCCATGTTGGGCCTAATGTAAAGCCTTTTACAATATCCATCAAGCACACAATACAAGATGTGAGAGAGGCAGAAGGGGGGGGGGGGAGAAATGGGGAGGAAGGGGGAGGGGAAGAGAGAGGGATAGAGAGAGGGAGTGGGAGAGAGGGAGCATTCCACGCTTTGCATGTAAAATAGCAGTCCATCGAAACCCTATTCTCCTGGATGTCATCACACAATGCTGCACTGAGTAATGCTGCCCTTTTATGTAAAATTTAACATTCAACAATCAACCATTGCACAGGGACATGCACATGGAGGTTGCAAAGTGGATTTTCAAAGTGCATGCTAATTTTGGTTACAGCTGAAGTGGAAATTCACAACACCACAAAAGGTTTTTGCTCAGTCGTGAATTGAACACCTTGTTTCCGCCCCCCCTTTTATGTTCAAACTGGGCATTGTGGGTATGCTACGATGCCACACTACAGCCATCGGACCATTGAGGGAATGCTTCCTTTGAAATCAATGAAAGCTGCTATACTGCCCGTGTTGCGTCACGTCCAATGGCAGCATCCAAGCTCAAGAATCGCAGAGGTAAAAAAAGGCTGTCTATGAGAGAGCCATTGGCTATTAAAGACGCACAGACTCACATTAGGATCATGAAAGTGTTGACATGGTATCCAATGTGCTCTAATGAGTCACTGACTTCAACTTTATCACTATTATTCTGTTTGAGTGACTAACTAATGGCATCCCACTGGGCACAGATGTCAGTTCAACGTCTAGTTTTGATTTACATTTGGTTGAGTTGTCAAATGACGTGAATTCAACCTGAAATCCCCAAAGTTGGGTGAAAAAAATACAAAATTCCCTTACATTGATGACTTTTTTTCAAATCAAATCAGTTTTCCATTTTCATTTAACGTCATCACATTGAATTTGTGGGTTGAAATTAGAGGTCGACCGATTATGATTTTCAACGCCGATACCGCTTTTTGGAGGACCAAAAAAAGCCGATACCGATTAATCAGACGGTTTTTAAAAAATGTTTTATATGCATATATTTGTAATAATGACAATTACAACAATACTGAATGAACACTTATTTTAACTTAATATAATACATCAATAAAATCTATTTAGTCTCAAATAAATAATGAAACATGTTCAATATGGTTTAAATAATGCAAAAACACAGTGTTGGAGAAGAAAGTAAAAGTACAATATGTGCCATGTAAAAAAGCTAACGTTTAAGTGCCTTGCTCAGAACATGAGAACATATGAAAGCTGGTGGTTCCTTTTAACATGAGTCTTCAATATTCCCAGGTAAGAAGTTTTAGGTTGTAGTTATTATAGGAATTATAGGACTATTTCTCTCTATACCATTTGTATTTCATATACCTTTGACTATTGGATGTTCTAATAGGCACTATAGTATTGCCAGCCTAATCTCAGGAGTTGTTAGGCTTGAAGTCATAAACAGAGCAATGCTTGAAGCACCGCGAAGAGCTGCTGGCAAATGCAGGAAAGTGCTGTTTGAATGAATGCTTACGAGCCTGCTGCTGCCTACCACCGCTCAGTCAGACTGCTCTATCAAATCATAAACTAAATTATAATAGTATAACACACAGAAATACGAGCCTTAGGTCATTAATATGGTCAAATCCGGAAACTATCATTTCGAAAAACAAAACGTTTATTCTTTCAGTGAAATACAGAACCGTTCCGTATTTTATCTAACGGGTGGCATCCCTAAGTTTAAAAATTACTGTTACATTGCACAACCTTCAATGTTATGTCATAATTATGTAAAATTATGGCAAATTAATTACGGTCTTTGCTAGGAAGAAATGGTCTTCACAGTTCGCAACGAGCCAGGCGGCCCAAACTGTTGCACATACCCTGACTCTGCTTGCACTGAATGCAAGAGAAGTGACCCAATTTCCCTAGTTAAAATAAATTAATGTTAGCAGGCAATATTAACTAAATATGCAGGTTTAAAAAATATATACTTGTGTATTGATTTTAAGAAAGGCATTGATGTTTAGGTACGTAGGTGCAACGACAGTGCTTTTTTAGCAAATGCGCTTGTTAAATCACCCGTTTGGCGAAGTAGGCTGTGATTTGATGATAAATTAACAAGCACCGCATCGATTATATGCAACGCAGGACAAGCTAGATAAACTAGTAATATCATCAACCATGTGTAGTTAACTAGTGATTATGTTAAGATTGATATGTTTTTACATTTACATTTTACATTTTAGTCATTTAGCAGACACTCTTATCCAGAGCGACTTACAGTAGTGAATGCATACATTTCATACATGGCCCCCCGTGGGAATCGAACCCACAACCCTGGCGTTGCAAACACAATGCTCTACCAACTGAGCTATAAGATAAGTTTAATGCTAGCTAGCAACTTACCTTGGCTCCTCGCTGCACTCGCATAACAGGTAGTCAGCCTGCTACGCAGTCTCCTCGTGGAGTGCAATGTAATCGGCAACGATCAGTGTCCAAAATTGCCGATTACCGATTGTTATGAAAACTTGAAATAGGCCCTTATTAAATCGGCCATTCCGATTAATCAGCCGACCTCTAGTTGAAATGATGTGGAAACAACATTGATTCAACCTGTTTTTGCCCAGTGGGATGTGTTTCAGATGTTTATCGGATAGTTAAAGGGATAGTGAACCCACATTACAATGAAAACAGGATTCAGAGTAAGGAAACCAATATGTAATTTGGTTGAACTATCCCTTGAAGTTTGATTAGATATCAAGTCAAGTATCTTTTATCCTTTAGCTTCACAGTTTAAAGGCACAGTACAACATTAAAACATCAAAGCAAGCTTACCAAGTCCAGACATAGGCCTTCAACATTTGAAAAAGAGCAGCACAGCATAGAGTGTGGCCATCCAATGCAAATGATCTAGGTTTATTGTGGCTCATATGTCATTCTGTTAGATGTGGCTGGATGCTGGATGGGCAGAGCTGGGAGCCAGGGTTTCTTCCTTGGTTTGGAGGTGTAGCTGATCTGAGACCTGGGTTCAAATAGTTTTAGAAAACTTTGAGTTAGTGTTAGCCTGCCTGAAGTGGGTGTGGTTTTGGGACTACTCCATTGGTTAAATTGTGCCAAGGCAAGCTCAATCGATCACATCTTAAGTATTTGAAACCTTTTGAACCCAGTTCTGCTGCTGATCTAGGTGAGGAGATGGGATGATGTGGCAATAGGCTGGCGTATACATGCTGCAGATGGGTGGGGGGGTTATTTGGCTGCAGTGTGTCCTCATCCCTTATTCTATCAGATGTGGGCATTGCCTTACAGAGGTGATGATGGGCTTGAATGTGAATGAGAGGCTTTGAAGATGGAAACTCCACCTCCAGTTGGACAAAAGTTGGCCAGACAACTCCACACTAGTGTGTGTCATCAGATTAAGGCAAAGGTTACGTCCTGATTCTCCACTCTTCTCCCAAACAGTATGCTAGATGCACACTCCTAATGATGTTTTGAAAAGGATTGGATAAGTGTCAGCATTGCCTGGAGCACCGTTCTGCCATAGGGCATGGATGGATTGAACAGTCTCTTTTCCCCCAACATGACCACTGACGTCAGAGGACTTTATTGGTAGAAGGGTCATGTTTCCCCAAGACGCTGATTTTTTTTCCCCACTAATGGTTCAGGTTAGGATAGAGGGAGGGGAAGCTGATCCTAGATCTGCACCAAGGGGAAACATCCCCCGGAGCACTTTATAGGCCTCTAATTAACAGGTCATCAGTATGTGACACAGCTATTAACAGAGAGGTCATTATTTAACTTCTCCTACTAATATGTGCTCAATATGGACCGTGGTAGACCTGATGTCATCACCGATTTCCCTGTAAGGTCTCTAATGGGTTCACCACAGGGTGTCTCTCCCATTCCTCACACACAAACTTAAACACACACTTACACACACACACACCAGGTCATCTCCATGTGACCGAGGGGTTAAATCGTTACACCCACCAGGTCATCTCCATGTGACCGAGGGGTTAAATCGTTACACCCACCAGGTCATCTCCATGTGACCGAGGGGTTAAATCGTTACACCCACCAGGTCATCTCCATGTGACCGAGGGGTTAAATCGTTACACCCACCAGGTCATCTCCATGTGACCGAGGGGTTAAATCGTTACACCCACCAGGTCATCTCCATGTGACCGAGGGGTTAAATCGTTACACCCACCAGGTCATCTCCATGTGACCGAGGGGTTAAATCGTTACACCCACCAGGTCATCTCCATGTAACCGAGGGGTTAAATTGTTACACCCACCACGTCATCTCCAGATGTAATTAGAAGAGTCCCAACTTGGAGATACAGACTCTCGTCTCCATGTTCAAACAGAAAGGAGGATTGATTGCGGTGCAGTCAGAAAGCCAATGTGGACTTTTTCACTGGGATGGAGCAATTAAGCATCATTATAGTGGTGTTCTGCACGGAGTACAGCTGAGATGAGGGGTGGATCTATGCCCCAGTCGATTTAAAAACCTATTAACGATGGCATGGATGTATGGCCTGGCCTTCTTGCTGCTCAGTGGTCAGAAGTGTTACTGTTGTTGTTGTGATGATTAGGCATTGGGTTGCCAGGTGACAGTGATTATATGGGCTGGTGTGTAATAAAGCTTTTTATTATTTCCCTTATGCCCTGTCCAGGCCTTGTCTCTAGAGGGGTTTATTACTGCTGATGCTGTTTGGACTGTACTCATTCTGCCCAATACACTCCCTCTGTCTCTCTCTCCCTCTGTCTCTGTCCCTCTCCCTCTGTCTCTCTCTCCCTCTTTCTCTCTCTCTCTCCGTCTCCCTATGGCTCTGTCTCTCTCCCTTTCTCTCCCTCTGTCTCTCTCTCCCTCTCTCTCTCTCTCTGTCTCTCTCCCTCCGTCTCCCTATGGCTGTCTCTCTCCCTCTCTCTCCCTCTGTCTCTCCTTGCTTAAGATTTCTTAACCTTTCTTAACCTTACAAAGATATGTTAATAAGTCTGTGGGTGCTGTACACCAGGAGTAATTTGAAAATGGCCAACAGTCGTAAATAAAGTTTATTTCTGTACATTTATTGTATCTGCAGTCTCCAGTCGTTCTGCTGATGTAATAGATCTCAAGACATTCATTTATTTGCAAGTGCTGGCCATCATTTTCATTCAATATCTCTCCTCTACCTTTTTTTATCTGTCAGCTGCAATAGCCTCTCTGTTCTTCCTTTGTCCTATATCTTATTGGATTCCCTCTCCCTACTTGTCCTTTTGTGTCCTCAGACAATATTGTCTCTGTCTGACTCCTCTCTTTCTCATGAGCATCTCTTCTTCCATACTTGTCCTTGTTTTTCCTCTGAATGTCTGACTGTCTGTCTCTCTCCTTTGCGTCGTCTATGCCTCTCCTCTCTCCTCTCTGTCTCTGTATCCTGGGTGTCTCTCCTCTCTGTCTCTGTATCCGGAGTGACTCTCCTCTCTGTCTCTGTACCCTGAGTGTCTCTCCTCTCTCTCTGTACCCTGAGTGTCTCTCCTCTCTCTCTGTATCCCGAGTGTCTCTCCCTCTCTCTCTGTATCCCGAGTGTCTCTCCCTCTCTCTCTGTATCCCGAGTGTCTCTCCCTCTCTCTCTGTATCCCGAGTGTCTCTCCCTCTCTCTCTGTATCCCGAGTGTCTCTCCCTCTCTCTCTGTATCCCGAGTGTCTCTCCCTCTCTGTATCCCGAGTGTCTCTCCCTCTCTCTCTGTATCCCGAGTGTCTCTCCCTCTCTCTCTGTATCCCGAGTGTCTCTCCCTCTCTCTCTGTATCCCGAGTGTCTCTCCCTCTCTCTCTGTATCCCGAGTGTCTCTCCCTCTCGCTCTCTGTATCCCGAGTGTCTCTCGCCTCTGTGTCCCGAGTGTCTCTCCTCTCTGTCCCGAGTGTCTCTCCTCTCTGTCTCTGTATCCCGAGTGTCTCTCCTCTCTGTCTCTGTGTCCCGAGTGTCTCTCGCCTCTGTGTCCCGAGTGTCTCTCCTCTCTGTCCCGAGTGTCTCTCCTCTCTGTCTCTGTATCCCGAGTGTCTCTCCTCTCTGTCTCTGTGTCCCGAGTGTCTCTCGCCTCTGTGTCCCGAGTGTCTCTCCTCTCTGTCCCGAGTGTCTCTCCTCTCTGTCTCTGTATCCTGAGTGTCTCTCCTCTCTGTCTCTGTGTCCCGAGTGTCTCTCGCCTCTGTGTCCCGAGTGTCTCTCCTCTCTGTCCCGAGTGTCTCTCCTCTCTGTCCCGAGTGTCTCTCCTCTCTGTCTCTGTATCCCGAGTGTCTCTCCTCTCTGTCTCTGTATCCCGAGTGTCTCTCCTCTCTGTCTCTGTGTCCCGAGTGTCTCTCCTCTCTGTCTCTGTGTCCCGAGTGTCTCTCGCCTCTGTGTCCCGAGTGTCTCTCCTCTCTGTCCCGAGTGTCTCTCCTCTCTGTCTCTGTATCCCGAGTGTCTCTCCTCTCTGTCTCTGTGTCCCGAGTGTCTCTTGCCTCTGTGTCCCGAGTGTCTCTCCTCTCTGTCCCGAGTGTCTCTCCTCTCTGTCTCTGTATCCTGAGTGATTCTCCTCTCTGTATCCTGAGTGACTCTCCTCTCTGTCTCTGTATCCTGAGTGATTCTCCTCTCTGTATCCTGAGTGACTTTCCACTCTGTATCCTGAGTGATTCTCCTCTCTGTATCCTGAGTGACTCTCCTCTCTGTCTCTGTATCCTGAGTGATTCTCCTCTCTGTATCCTGAGTGACTTTCCACTCTGTATCCTGAGTGATTCTCCTCTCTGTATCCTGAGTGACTCTCCACTCTGTATCCTGAGTGTTTCCTTATCATGTCTCTCCTCTTGTTGTCATCTCCACCCCAGGCCTGGCTGACTGAGATCCATGATTACGCCCAGCAGGATGTGGTCCTGATGCTGCTGGGAAACAAGGTGAGGTTTCCTGGGATTGGCCTGAACCCAGACGGACACACCTGCAGCCACACCAGATGGCAGCCCAGACACAACACAGACACAACAGACAGACAGGCAGACAGGCAGACACAAAGAAAACAGACAGACACAACAACCATAAACAATAGACAGAGAAACTAAAACAAATGTACAGTATAAACTTAGCCCAGGACTTGGAGGATCTATTCCCAGTATATCCTCATAGTGTAACACTAAACACTAAATCTGCCTTTTAAGTGAGAATACGCATTTTTCTGAAGCTCAAAAAGAAAGGAAATTCACATGAGCACCACAATGCCTACTCCACCCATGCTCTACCAAGGTTTTCCAACACACAGCTTTGACCTAATACAGTAGCTGTGTTGGTCTACTGTACTTTAAAACTACATGTAGGCAGGTTGCAATCATTCTGGTTTTAACATTGAGCATCAATCTGAGCCTATTTAGTAACCGGGTGTCCGGATTCACTTCTATATGTTCTATGAGTACTTCAGTGTCTACTTCCTGATTCAAAACTATGTGTCCATTGGAACAATAAAGTTAACTCTAGTCTACTGGAATTGCTTCTAACCCTGACACGTCTGCTGCCAGATGACAACACAGACACAACACCAGATCAGCACATATGCAGGAGGGATGTAACAAATCACTGCTACTATAAATAAGTCCCATCCATATACTACTAGAACAGGGAACAGATGCTTGGTCCGGAAGTTTAGTCTAATTTAAACAGTCCCCACACACCGGGAATCATCCCCTCATTAGAATGCTCACACATAATCTAGACTCATTAAGAATTCTAGGTCTGATCCCATATTCTGTACGGAATGTGTTTTTCTCCATTATGTAACCCTCCTGGAACAATGTGATTTTAAGACAAGCCCCTGCATTGATGATAGTGAGACTGAGGACTGAGGCTAGTCATGCATGGTGGTGCTATGGTGGTATCAGGGAATCTCTACCTTTCTCATCTCTCTTTTTCTCTTTCTGTCTTTCTTTCGGTCTCTCTCTCTCGCGTTTCTTTTTCTGATCTGTCCCCAGGCTGATGCCACGCAGCAGAGGGTGGTAAAGAGAGAAGATGGAGAGAGGCTGGCCAAGGTGAGTGTCACTTAGTTTAGTTAATACTGAGCAAGATGCAGATTGACTCAAGCAGTGAAGGACACCACAGTCAGTTAACTCCTCTCTCTCTCTCTCTCTGTCTGTCTGTCTGTCTGTCTGTCTGTCTGTCTGTCTGTCTGTCTGTCTGTCTGTCTGTCTGTCTGTCTGTCTGTCTGTCTGTCTGTCTGTCTGTCTGTCTGTCTGTCTGTCTGTCTGTCTGTCTGTCTGTCTGTCTGTCTGTCTGTCTGTCTGTCTCTCCGTCTCTCTGTCTGTCTGTCTCTCCATCTCTCTCTCCATCTCTCTCTCCATCTCTCTCTCCATCTCTCTCTCCATCTCTCTCTCCATCTCTCTCTCTCTCTCTCTCTCTCTCTCTCTCTCTCTCCTCTCTCTCTCTCTCTCTGTATCTACAGTTCAAGTCGGAAGTTTACATACACCTTAGCCAAATACATTGAAACTCAGTTTTTCGCAATTCCTGACATGTACAGTGGGGGGGGGAAAGTATTTGATCCCCTGCTGATTTTGTACGTTTGCCCACTGACAAAGAAATTATCAGTCTATCATTTTAATGGTAGGTTTATTTGAACAGTGAGAGACAGAATAACAACAAAAATATCCAGAAAAACGCATGTCAAAAATGTTATAAATTGATTTGTATTTTAATGAGGGAAATAAGTATTTGACCCCCTCTCAATCAGAAACATTTCTGGCTCCCAGGTGTCTTTTATACAGGTAACGAGCTGAGATTAGGAGCACACTCTTAAAGGGAGTGTTCCTAACCGCAGCTTGTTACCTGTAAAAAAGACACCTGTCCACAGAAGCAATCAATCAATCTGATTCCAAACTCTCCACCATGGCCAAGACCAAAGAGCTCTCGAAGGATGTCAGGGACAAGATTGTAGACCTACACAAGGCTGGAATGGGCTACAAGACCATCACCAAGCAGCTTGGTGAGAAGGTGACAACATTTGGTGCGATTATTCGCAAATGGAAGAAACACAAAACAACTGTCAATATCCCTCGGCCTGGGGCTCCATGCAAGATCTCACCTCGTGGGGTTGCAATGATCATGAGAACGGTGAGGAATCAGCCCAGGACTACACGGGAGGATCTTGTCAATGATCTCAAGGCAGCTGGGACCATAGTCACCAAGAAAACAATTGGTAACACACTACGCCGTGAAGGACTGAAATCCTGCAGCGCCCGCAAGGTCCCCCTGCTCAAGAATACATATACATGCCCGTCTGAAGTTTGCCAATGAACATCTGAATGATTCAGAGGTCAACTGGGTGAAAGTGTTGTGGTCAGATGAGACCAAAATGGAGCACTTTGGCATCAACTCAACTCGCCGTGTTTGGAGGAGGAGGAATGCTGCCTATGACCCCAAGAACACCATTTCCACCGTCAAACATGGAGGTGGAAACATTATGCTTAGGGGGTGTTTTTCTGCTAAGGGGACAGGACAACTTCACCGCATCATTTGACGGGGCAATGTACTGTCAAATCTTGGGTGAGAACCTCCTTCCCTCAGCCAGGGCATTGAAAATGGGTCGTGGATGGATATTCCAGCATGACAATGACCCAAAACACACGGCCAAGGCAACAAAGGAGTAGCTCAAGAAGAAGCACATTAAGGTCCTGGAGTGGCCTAGCCAGTCTCCAGACCTTAATCCCATAGAAAATCTGTGGAGGGAGCTGAAGAATCGAGTTGCCAAACGTCAGCCTCGAAACCTTAATGACTTGGAGAAGATCTGCAAAGAGGAGTGGGACAAAATCCCTCCTGAGATGTGTGCAAACCTGGTGGCCAACTACAAGAAACGTCTGACCTCTGTGATTGCCAACAAGGGTTTTGCAACCAAGTACTAAGTCATGTTTTGCAGAGGGGTCAAATTCTTATTTCCCTCATTAAAATGGAAATCATTTTATAAATTTTTTTACATGCATTTTTCTGGATTTTTTTGTTGTTATTCTGTCTCTCACTGTTCATATAAACCTACCATTAAAATTATAGACTGATCATTTCTTTGTAAGTGGGCAAATGTTCAAAATCAGCAGGGGATCAAATACTTTTTCCCCCACTGTAATCCTAGTGACAATTCCCTGTCTTAGGTCAGTTAGGATCACCACTTTATTTTAAGAATGTGAAATGTCAGAATAATAGTAGAGAGAATGATTTATTTCAGCTTTTATTTCTTTCATCATATTCCCAGTGGGTCAGAACTGTATATACGCTCAATTAGTATTTGGTAGCGTTGCCTTTAAATTGTTTAACCCGGGTCAAACGTTTCGGGTAGCCTTCCACAAGCTTCCCACAATAAGGTGGTTGAATTTTTGCCCATTCCTCCTGACAGCTGGTGTAACTGAGTCAGGTTTGTAGGCCTCCTTGCTCGCACACGCTTTTTTAGTTTTGCCCGCAAATGTTCTATAGGATTGAGGTCAGGGCTTTGTGACGGCCACTCCAATACCTTGACTTTGTTGTCCTTAAGCCATTTTGCCACAACTTTGGAAGTATGCTTGGGGTCATTGTCCATTTGGAAGACCCATTTGCAACCAAGCTTTAACTTCCTGACTGATGTCTTGAGATGTTGCTTCAATATATCCACATAATTTTCCTGCCTCATGATGCCATCTATTTTGTGAAGTGCACCAGTCCCTCCTGCAGCAAAGCACCCACACAACATGATGCTGCCACCCCGTGCTTCACGGTTGGGATGGTGTTCTTCGGCTTGCAAGTGTCCCCCTTTTTCCTCCAAACATAACAATGGTCATTATGGCCAAACAGTTCTATTTTTGTTTCATCAGACCAGAGGACATTTCTCCAAGAAGTACGATCTTTGTCCCCATGTGCAGTTGCAAACCGTAGTCTGACTTTTTTATGGCGGGTTTTGGAGCAGTGGCTTCTTCCTTGCTGAGTGGCCTTTCAGGTTATGTCGATATAGGTCTCGTTTTACTGTGGATAAAGATACTTTTGTACCTGTTTCCTCCAGGATCTTCACAAGATCCTTTGCTGTTGTTCTGGGATTGATTTGCACTTGTCGCACCAAAGTACGTTCATCTCTAAGAGACAGAACACGTCTCCTTCCTGAGCAGTATGACGGCTGCGTGGTCCCATGGTGTTTATACTTGCGTACTATTGTTTGTACAGATGAACGTGGTACCTTCAGATGTTTGGAAATTGCTCCCAATGATGAACCAGTCTTGTGGAGGTGTACAATTTTTTTCTGAGGTCTTGGCTGATTTCTTTTGATTTTCCCATGATGTCAAGCAAAGAGGCACTGAGTTTGAAGGTAGGTCTTGAAATACATCCACAGGTACACCTCCAATGGACTCAGGCTAATTGACATCATTTATCAGAAGCTTCTAAAGCCATGACATCATTTTCTGGAATTTTCCAAGATGCTTAAAGGCACAGTCAACTTAGTGTATGTAAACTTCTGACCCACTGGAATTGTGATACAGTGAATTATATGTGAATTAATCTGTCTGTAAACAATTGTTGGATAAATTACTAGTTTGTTAACAAGAAATTTGTGGAGTGGTTGAAAAACAAATTTTAATGACTCCAACCTAAGTGTATGTAAACTTACGACTTCAACTGTATCTCTCTCTCTCTCTTTCTGTTTCTCTCTCTCTCTCTGTTTCTCTCTCCGTATCTCTCTCGCTCTGTATCTATCTCTCTATCTCTCTTTCTCTGTTTCTCTCTTTCTCTGTTTATCTCTCTTTCTCTGTATCTCTCTTTTTCTGTATCTCTCTCTCTGTATATCTTTCTCTCTCTTTCTCTCTCTGTATCTCTCTCTTTCTCTCTCTGTATCTCTCTCTCTGTAAATATATATCTCTGTCTGTCTCTCGCTCGCTCTGTCTGTCTCGCTCTCTCTCTTCACTCTCTTTCTCTCGATTAAATTCTAGCAGCTTTATTGGCATGGAAAACATATGTATACATTGCTGAAGCACTCTCTCTCACTCTCTTTCTCTCTCTTATTGGACTCAGTCCCTTGATCTAATTCATATTGATTTTCACCGTTGGGAGGAAAATGCACCATCCGCAAGAAATCAAAGATAAATATCAAGAAGAAAGGCCCGGTTTATGAGATATTACTTTACCATAGAACATGAATGTAGTCTGTTTGTGTACACTATCTTAGCACCAAGGATCACATCCTGCTATCTTGATATTATCTACAGGCTCTTTCATGCTTCTACAGGATGGACATCTAGTCTCCTTTTTTATATGTTTGTATTCTCTCTATAAACATATGAATACAATACAACAGTGAGGAATATTTCGTTTAACTCAATTTCACAGCGATGTACTCTCAGATGAATACAGATACTGGTGCAAATAGGACTTTGAACGTTGCAGGAAATGTGAATACACTTTCTCATTCCCCCTGACTACTGCTGTGGAACACGGCTACAATATAAATATCAAAGTGCCTTGCAGACCTGGGTTCAGCTACTGTTTGAAATCATGTCAAATAGTTTAGATGGGCTTGATTGAGCTTGCTTTGCGCAATGGAACCAATAAGAAAGTCCCAAAATTCCAAACCCCGCCCATCCGACTCTCCAGACAGGCTAAAGCAAACGCTCCAAGTATTTAATAGACTTCAAATAGTATTTAAACCCAGTCTGGTGCATTCCTCTAGTGCTGATAGCATAAACCTGGAGAGAGGAACACATTAGCCTAGTCATTACTATGGTGCTGGATGCTGAGACAATCTCCCACGCACACCCTGCCTGAGGAATAGTTTGTCACATAGCTAGCATTCCAATCTGCTCATTGGAATGGTTCTGAACTGAAGGTGCACTCCCAGCAGTACTATAGTCACTCCAGGACAGATGTGTTGTAGTGTCTGTATGATTTCCCTGTGGGTCTCTGTGTTGTTGTGGCTTCTGGGTGCTGATGGTAAATGTTAAAAGGGGTTTATGCTCAATATTCTTTGTCATTAGCTGCTGTGCCTAAAACACGCACATCATTTGTTACTGCCTGCCAGCCGTGGGGCAACAATGGTCTCTAATACTGTTACCATTAGCAGCAAAGTAACCTCGTCCCCAGGCTATCAGGGAGGATATCTGGTGCTCTAGACTAGCTACAAAGACACTCAAGACAATGTGAATGTGGAGTGTTCAACTCAAGATGCCCTGCCTGTCTGTTTCTCTGCAGGAGTTTGGGGTTCCATACATGGAGACAAGTGCAAAGTCTGGCCTCAATGTGGAGTTAGCCTTCACTGCTGTGGCCATGTGAGTATGAAACTACACAGGGGTCCAGTCCAGAAACAAGCCCTAGCCCCTGGCCTCTAGCCTTTAGCCTCTTGTCACTGGTCTCTAGCCTTTAGTCCCTAGCCACTGTCCTTTAGCCCCTTGTCCCTGGCCTCTAGCCTTAAGCCCGTTATCCCTGGCATCTAGCCTTTAGCCCCTTGTCCCTGGCCTCTAGCCCCTTGTCCCTTTCCTCTAGCCTTTATCCCCTTGTCCCTGGCCTCCAGTCTTTATCCCCTTGTCCCTGGCCTCTAGTCTTTATCCCCTTGTCCCTGGCCTCTAGTCTTTATCCCCTTGTCCCTGGCCTCTAGTCTTTAACCCCTAGTCCCTCTCCTCTAAACTCTGGCCTCCAGCCTTCAGGCCCTAGACCCTGGACTCTAGCCTTCAGTCCCTGGGCTCTAGCTCCTAGACCCTGGCCTCTAGCCTGCAGCCCCTAGACCCTAGCCTTTAGTCCCTGGGCTCTAGCTCCTAGACCCTGGCCTCTAGCCTTCAGTCCCTGGGCTCTAGCTCCTAGACCCTGGTCTCTAGCCTGCAGCCCCTAGACCCTAGCCTTTAGTCCCTGGGCTCTAGCTCCTAGACCCTGCCCTCTAGCCTTCAGTCCCTGGGCTCTAGCTCCTAGACCCTGCCCTCTAGCCTTCAGTCCCTGGGCTCTAGCTCCTAGACCCTGCCCTCTAGCCTTCAGTCCCTGGGCTCTAGCTCCTAGACCCTGGCCTCTAGCCTTCAGTCCCTGGGCTCTAGCTCCTAGACCCTGGTCTCTAGCCTGCAGCCCCTAGACCCTAGCCATTAGTCCCTGGGCTCTAGCTCCTAGACCCTGGCCTCTAGCCTTCAGTCCCTGGGCTTTAGCTCCTAGACCCTGCCCTCTAGCCTTCAGTCCCTGGGCTCTAGCTCCTAGACCCTGCCCTCTAGCCTTCAGTCCCTGGGCTCTAGCTCCTAGACCCTGGCCTCTAGCCTTCAGTCCCTGGGCTCTAGCTCCTAGACCCTGGCCTCTAGCCTTCAGTCCCTGGGCTCTAGCTCCTAGACCCTGGTCTCTAGCCTGTAGCCCCTAGACCCTGGCCTTTAGTCCCTGGGCTCTAGCTCCTAGACCCTGGCCTCTAGCCTTCAGTCCCTGGGCTCTAGCTCCTAGACCCTGGTCTCTAGCCTGCAGCCCCTAGACCCTAGCCTTTAATCCCTGGGCTCTAGCTCCTAGACCCTGCCCTCTAGCCTTCAGTCCCTGGGCTCTAGCTCCTAGACCCTGGTCTCTAGCCTGCAGTCCCTAGCTTTTAGTCCCTGGGCTCTAGCTCCTAGACCCTGGCCTCTAGCCTTCAGTCCCTGGGCTCTAGCTCCTAGACCCTGCCCTCTAGCCTTCAGTCCCTGGGCTCTAGCTCCTAGACCCTGGCCTCTAGCCTTCAGTCCCTGGGCTCTAGCTCCTAGACCCTGGTCTCTAGCCTGCAGTCCCTAGCTTTTAGTCCCTGGGCTCTAGCTCCTAGACCCTGGCCTCTAGCCTTCAGTCCCTGGGCTCTAGCTCCTAGACCCTGCCCTCTAGCCTTCAGTCCCTGGGCTCTAGCTCCTAGACCCTACCCTCTAGCCTTCAGTCCCTGGGCTCTAGCTCCTAGACCCTGGCCTCTAGCCTTCAGTCCCTGGGCTCTAGCTCCTAGACCCTGGTCTCTAGCCTGCAGCCCCTAGACCCTGGCCTTTAGTCCCTGGGCTCTAGCTCCTAGACCCTGGCCTCTAGCCTTCAGTCCCTGGGCTCTAGCTCCTAGACCCTGGTCTCTAGCCTGCAGCCCCTAGACCCTAGCCTTTAGTCCCTGGGCTCTAGCTCCTAGACCCTGCCCTCTAGCCTTCAGTCCCTGGGCTCTAGCTCCTAGACCCTGCCCTCTAGCCTTCAGTCCCTGGGCTCTAGCTCCTAGACCCTGGCCTCTAGCCTTCAGTCCCTGGGCTCTAGCTCCTAGACCCTGGTCTCTAGCCTGCAGCCCCTAGACCCTAGCCTTTAGTCCCTGGGCTCTAGCTCCTAGACCCTGCCCTCTAGCCTTCAGTCCCTGGGCTCTAGCTCCTAGACCCTGGTCTCTAGCCTGCAGCCCCTAGACCCTGGCTCACTCTCTCCCTCTCTATTCATCTACACTGTTCCACTTCCTCCTACTTGACTTCTCACTCCATTCCATCTCTTTCTCTTTTCCTCCTCCCTTCTCATCTCTTCCTTTCTCAGAGAGCTGAAGCACAGGTCTATGAAGGAGCCCAACGAGCCCAAGTTTAAGCTTCAGGACTACGTCAACAAGGAGATGAAGAGTGCTGGATGTGCATGTTAGAACATGTTAACCTTGGGGTGGCAGGGTAGCCTAGTGGTTAGAGCGTTGGACTAGTAACCGAAAGGTTGCAAGCTCAAATCCCCGAGCTGATAAGGTACAAATCTGTCGTTCTGCCCCTGAACAGGCAGTTAACCCACTGTTCCTAGGCCGTCATTGAAAATAAGAATTTGTGCGCGTGTGTGCGTGTGCGCGTGTGCGTGTGTGCGTGCGTGCGTGCGCTAGCTCCATGTCTGATGTATTACACTCATACAAGGTGATATATGACTACCTGTGGCCTCAGCCTGTGAGGTGGAGAGCCAGTCATGTGTGAGATATACCTACATCACTAACTACCCAGTCATGTGTGAGATATACCTACATCACTAACTACCCAGTCATGTGTGAGATATACCTACATCACTAACTACCCAGTCATGTGTGAGATATACCTACATCACTAACTACCCAGTCATGTGTGAGATATACCTACATCACTAACTACCCAGTCATGTGTGAGATATACCTACATCACTAACCACACAGTTTGCCCTTCCTTTGTCCTCTCTATGCCCTCTGAAAAAATCCATTATGTCCATATTCTAATGTTATCTGTGAGGCGTCTCTCTCCTCTCCTCACCTCTCTCCCGTCTCTCCTCACCTCTCTTTTCCTCTCCTTTCTCTCTTCTCTCTCCTCTCCTGTTTTCTGAGACCCACTGCTCCACCTCCTTCTGCATCTGTGAATGTACTTCTATATCCAGCCATGATTCTTACCCCATCAGTGCTGACCTTGTTAACCCCATGACTATCTGACCATGTTAACCCCATGACTGTCTGACCATGTTAACCCCATGACAGTCTGACCCTGTTAACCCCATGACAGTCTGACCCTGTTAACCCTGACGCTATTAACCCCATGACAGTCTGACCCTGTTAACCCCATGACTGTCTGACCCTGTTAACCCCATGACTGTCTGACCCTGTTAACCCCATGACTGTCCCTGGCCTCTAGCCTTTAGCACCTGGCCTTTAGCCCCTGTTAACCCCATGACTGTCTGACCCTGTTAACCCCATGACTGTCTGACCATGTTAACCCTGTGACTGTCTGACCATGTTAACCCTGTGACTGTCTGACCATGTTAACCCTGTGACTGTCTGACCATGTTAACCCTATGACTGTCTGACCATGACTGTCTGACCATGTTAACCTTATGACTGTCTGACCCTGTTAACCCTATGACTGTCTGACCATGTTAACCCTGTGACTGTCTGACCATGTTAACCCTGTGACTGTCTGACCATGTTAACCCTATGACTGTCTGACCATGTTAACCCTGTGACTGTCTGACCATGTTAACCCTGTGACTGTCTGACCATGTTAACCCTATGACTGTCTGACCATGTTAACCCTATAGCTGTCTGACCATGACTGTCTGACCATGTTAACCTTATGACTGTCTGACCCTGTTAACCCCATGACTGTCTGACCATGTTAAGCCTATGACTTTCTGACCCTGATAACCCTGGAAGCGCATCTCTCATGACCGCAGCTACCCGTCTAGCTCACTCAAACTAGCTAATCTAGAACCCTCAAACTAGCTGATCTAGAACCACTCAAACTAGCTGATCTAGAACCACTCAAACTAGCTGATCTAGAACCACTCAAACTAGCTGATCTAGAACCACTCAAACTAACTGATCTAGAACCACTCAAACTAGCTGATCTAGAACCACTCAAACTAGCTGATCTAGAACCACTCAAACTAGCTGACCTAGCTACTGTTTTTGCCTATTTCTTTTTAAATTACTTTTTTTGATTATTTTGCTTAACAAGCACCTTGAGATTCTGTCTATAATGAAAGCTCTATAAAAGTTTAATCAATGATTATTATTATCCCTGGTTGACCCCATGACCCTTGCAGTCTACCCACCTATCACTGTATGACTGGCCAATTATCACTCTTTTCTCCCAAAGTGTGCACTTGTTTACTTCCCTTCACTGATCTGAAAGGGTTAGTAAGATTGGTATAAAAAAAACATGATGGAAACTAGCCTATACCTCCACCAATCCAATGCTTTTAGATTTGTGGTAAGTAGTGAACAAGTGCACACTTCAGGAAAAATATGTTTAATGGGACACACCACTTATATCCCCTATCCCTGAATGAACCTCCATCACTGTCTTACTCGGTTAAACTCCACTGTCAGTTCTCCTGCTTGATCCAACGTGTTCATAATAAGAAAAGGAAAGGTGACAATGTCCCGCAGAGCTCATTGTATGAATGTATCCCTGTACAGTATCTGGATGAATGTATATATCGTATGTAGTCTAATGTTTATAGTCAGGTCATTGTCAGTTGTCAGGCTGGCTCAGTATCACAGTACAGATGTAGGATCTTAATTTGAGCCAGTTCTTGACCGCAGGAAAATAATCCTGCAGCAACAGGAAATGTGAATTATTATGTGGATTATAATTAATGGGCATTTTTGTAGGGGTTGATACATTTTCGTTAAGGCAAATCAAGTCTGACATTTTAAAGTGGAAATTACAATCTTTAGAAGCCTTTTTAAACCTTGAATACATTACACGTTTGCTTTTCCTGCTGTGCAGGGAAATTCTCAGCGACAAAGAGTGATCAAATTAAGATTCTACATCATAAAGTCATATGTTCAGGCTTTTTCAGCCAACTTCAACTCACCAGCATTCTAATCTCCTACAGTGATATTCATTTATAACAAGCATTTTCCTAAAGATCACCCATAAGCGAATGTAGTGAAATGTATATTCAACGTTAGATTTAAGACATTGATGGAAAATGTTAAAGTTAAAGTGTAGTGTTTTACCTGTCAATCAAAATAAAGGCAGATTTGAATTCAGTGGCAATTTCAAAATCACTCTGAAGTCCAATAAATCTAAAGTAAATACAGTTTTAGAAATAGATTATGGTTAATGCATACATCTATTTTTCTGGTGGAAAAATACTAATTACAATGTACAAAATCTTGAATTTATTTCAGTTGGCTTTTCCTGCCAGTAAATGTTTAGTCGAGCCTTCGGTCCGTAGATCTCTTGTAGTTGTGTTAAGTGTAGACCTAGCTTGATAACGAAGCTTTGAACCTAGAGAGAACTCAAATGAAGCAAATAAAAGCATTTTTTGTGAATTTTGTCTAAAGTGTTGTACAGTAATTTGGAATGAAATATACAATAATGAAGAAAGGGAAACCAATAATATTTTGCAATATCTTTATGACTAGGCTATTGTTTCATGTTGTTTGAATCATCAATACTCTTTTGCTGCCTATTTTTGTAATATATGTATATGGTGAATGTTATGTATATAAAGTGTTTGTCATCTTTAAATGTTTAATCAGGGTCATATCTTTTGAAAATCTTCAAGGATTTTTGTATTTACATGACATTATTTTTATTTTCTTTCTTAACCACAAATTAAGATGTCATGTTGTTTGATTCTCATCTTTAATCAGTTCTCGGTTAATAATCAGTATTTCACAAAGATCCTTCGTGTAATTTCAGTGTATTACCATCAACATCCATAGAAACAGAATATTAAATGTACAGTATTTACAGAACTTGAAATTAGATGTCCAGACAATGTATTGTTATACCTTCATGAGTTGTTTTACTACTTTTCAGTGTGCAACGACTTTCTTCTCAAATTAAAGTTCAATACAATAAAGATTACAACAAAATACTAGTCATTGTTGGGACTCTTGATCCAATCCAATGTGTCTCAATATCTTTTTGTCACTTAAAAATAACACATTGGAAATCATGGGAGTTTCTCAATTGGAGAAAAGTCTGTCCTCTTCTTGACTCCTAAATACTTTTGTCTTTTGTGACCCATAAAATGAAAAGTGGTTGCCATATGTAGACGAGTGTCAATTTGTTAATAGGCGAATGGAGTAGTGTCCTCCTCAAGAGCCTTCTCCCAGCGAGGAAGCACAAATGTAACCTCTCCGCTCCGTATCGTTGAAGCGTTTTGAAATCCGCCACAAAATCATATTTTTTCTTCTCGGAAGAGAAACGCATGCTCACGTTTAAAAACAATATGCTACTAAATCGGTTGTCTATAAAATGTCTGGCTACATTTCTTTTTAACACTTTACACATATTTTGGGATTCCTATCTAACTGTAATATGCCTGATGGCCACTAGTGAAGGAAAGTCTAATTTAATGCAAGCACATTTGTGTCCACGTTTTCCACCAGGAGAGGGCGGCGGAGAGGACGCGAGGAGTCGAGCAAAACCAATTGAGATTCTCCCCGTGTAAAAATCTGAGTACGAGTGTGTTCAAAGTTTTGACTTTGTCTTCCTCTGCTAGTAAAGATAAGTTACAATATATGGAAAGAACCTGTAGGCAGGACACCAAAATTACATATTAGAATACTTTAGAAATATATAATTCCCTGTTTTCCTTTAGATTAGCAATTTCTGAAGTATTTTAACAGGGCCCATAACATCAACTGACATATTAAATAGTATTTTTTCACTGGAGAAACTTATTCAAGTAATCCACAATTCTCCCTTTCAAATTTAGTCACTTACAGCTATAACATAAAGGTTCCTGTACCTGCAGTGCTTGTCATAATGTTAAGCTTCACAACACAAAGTGCTAAATAAATTAATATACATCTGCACCAATACAAAGAAATGAACAAGGAAATACATCCACAGTATCAATGTCTGTTTTGGAAACTACTAGAGAGACAGAGCAGTTATTATTCACTAGAGACACAAAATGTCCCTATCACTTTCAGTCAGTTCCCACTGGCCTTGAAATGTATTATTCAGTCCAGCCTCAAAAGAGAAGAAGGAAAATATTCACTATCAACTATCAAAGCAGCATAACATTAGCTTGGTCCCGGATCGGTTAGTGCGGTTTTGCCAACTTGAGAATGACCATAGGACTTGTCAAGATCGCAATAACAGATCTGGGACCAGGTTAGCATATCATGTCATTTAACAAACAAGGTCCACATCACACTTGTACATTCAGTCCAGGAGCCAACATTACACATATACCAGCTGTATCTCTTTTGTAAATGGTCAAGTTATTTTCTCACGACAACTGTAGGACAGTTAGGAAAACATTCATATGACTTTGCATTGGGCCGATTTACTGAACCTTCTCATCAATGACCTCAAACACTAATCTGCACTCTACTGCCTTTGCAGTATGTCCACCTCCATACAACACAGAATCCACGGCAGGATCCCTCACTCTGCTTATATAGATATAGCCCCTCTGTAAATGGTTTATTCCCACTGTAATCAGCCTATACTCCACAGTTTGATGTTTTATGGTTACTGTTCCGGTGTTGTATATTCTGTATGATGTCTATGTGTCTGTATTCTGTTTGTATATTGTATACCGCTGGCAGCACCAAGGCACATTCTGGGTATGTGTAAATGTACTTGGCAAATAATGGTGATTCTGATTCGGATTAACAGTGTGTGTGTATGAAATGGCCCCCTCTTCCCTATAGTGTACTACTACTACTACTACTACCAGAGCCCTATAAAGGTGCTTTATAGGGAATAGGGTGCCATTTCAGATGTACTCCTGAGTCCAACGACATGGAAAGATAAAGTGACTAAGAGGGTGGAGTTGGCACAAAGCTGAGTCTGGAGATACATGAGGCAGGGTCATAGAGATGAATAGAGGGTGCACTTGCCAGAAAATCTGTTTTAGCATGTGTAGTGCCTAGTGCTGAGCGATTAATCGAAATGTCGGTTATTTTTCGTTTTTTGAACAACTAATTGATCGACGTCGGTTAAATTATTTGAATTCCATTTTGTTTGGGTTGCACAGTTTCTCTAGAGATAAATTGCATACAGCCTGAACTGTGCAATATAGTAGGGAGTTGTAGTTTCCAACAGGGCTAATATTCTACATAGTTTAGAGCATTAAACGTGGTAATTAACTACAATGACCATAATCCATTGTGAATCTACTTGTCCCGTGTTTCTTTTCAATTGTTATGGAAGAGACAGAAGAATGCGTGATTTTGAGGTGATATAGAGAGCATCTGTTGCTTCACAAGGTATCTCTACCTGAAAATACATGATCTAAGTGATTGATAGCTGGTATTCAGCAGTCATAAAGTATGCCTGATTTACTTTAAAGAACTACTAAAATTGTTATTTTGTCAGACAGCATAGGCATCAGCTCTATGGAGATGAGATGATGACTCGGAATGAAATAATAAAGTCATAAAATTAAACAAATGTAAATACACAACAACTGAAATATTTGATGAAAGTAATGTGAATAAATGATGGGTAATAAGTGATAAGCAGTAATGAACAGTCACTACCTTCATGGGAATTTTATTCATTTGTTTTATTCTGTGTTACAGTATTCAACCCACATTATGAATAGCGCATTTAATGTAAAAAGTACTTGATTATTTTCTTATCTAACCGAAACCGAACCGACCTCAAAAAGCACTAATCACTCAGCACTAGCAGCGCCATTGAAGGGTATGTAGTTAACTTGGTGGGACTTCCTATGAGTTAAGGAGGTCAACATAATTCTGGGCTCTCTTTCCAACTATACTGAACAAAAATATAAATGCAACATGTAAAGTGTTGGTCCCATGTTTCATGAGCTGAAATAAAAGATCCCAGAAACGTTCCATTTGCACAAAAAGCTTATTTCTCTCCAATTTTGTGCACACATTTGTTTACATCCCTGTTAGTGAGCATTTCTCCTTTGCCAAGATAATCCATCCACCTGACAGGTGTGGCATATAAAGAAGACGGTTAAACAGCATGATCATTACACAGGTACACCTTGTGCTGGGGAGAATAAAATGCCAATCTAAAATGTGCAGTTTTGTCACACAACACAATGGCACAGATGTCTCAAGTTTTAAGGGACCATGCAATTGGCATGCTACCTGCAGGAATGTCCACCAGAGCTGTTGCCAGTGAACTGAATGTTAATTTCTCTGCCATAAGCCATCTCCAACGTCATTTTAGAGAATTTGCCAGTATGTCCAACCAGCCTCACAACCGCAGACCACGTGTAACCACACCAGCCCAGGACCTCCACATCCGGCTTTTTCACCTGCGGGTGATGAAACGGAGGAGTATTTCTGTCTGTAATAAAGCACTTTTGTGGGGAAAAACAAATTCTGATTGGCTGGGCTCCCAAGTGGGTGGGCCTATGCCCTCCTAGGCCTCCCATGGCTGCGCCCCTGCCCAGTCGTGAAATCCATAGATTAGGGCCTAATTAATTTATTTCAATTGACTGATATGATCTGTAACTCTATAAAATCATTGAAATTGTTGCATGTTTCGTTTATATTTTTGTTCATTATATATGGGCAGGATTTGGGGTAAGGCAGAGTGGAGGAGTATGGCAACAGGACAGTAACACCACCCTCTGTAGTCCTCTCTACCCCCTCTTTTACTGCTCTGTGTGGTTTATCTTTAATTGTATATCTTTTTTTCTCCTTATGAGGAGAAGGATCCTATTTGTCTGTCTTCATCCAGGGGATATGTCCAGCCTCCAGTCCAGCCTCCCTCTTTTTCCTTCTTGTCCTCCTCTTCTCAGGGCTTGTGCTTAAAGTGGGCCTCCACTGCAAAGAGAGAGAGAGAGGGAGGGAGAGAGGGAGGGAGAGAGGAAGGGAGAGAGAGAGAGAGAGAGAGGCTAAATCAGTCACTTAACCAGGTACCAGGAGAAATGAACTGTGTAAAATAGAGTGGTTCAGCTCCACATAAACTGTCATAGCCTCTACTGCCATGAACTCAGTGGAAGCATTGAGCTATCAATTCACCAATCATCAGAAGGGCATCAAATGTATTGGTGAGAAATATCCAACAACGGAAGGTGATTAGGTCACTATTAGTATGCTGGACACCTTACTCAACATATCACCCATAGTAAAAGACCCCAAATATTATTCAACTAAGGGGCGGCAGGTATCCTAGCAGTTAAGAGTGTTCGAGCCAGTAATCAAAAGGACGCTGGCTCGAATCCCCAGGCCGACTAGGGGGAAATTCTGTCTATGTGCCCTTGAGCAAGGCACTTAACCCTAATTTGTCTTATAAGTCGCTCTGGATAAGATTGTCTGCTAAATGTAGAAAATGTATATGTTTTCCTTGGACAAATCCTGGGTAGAGCCATGTGAATGGTTACCTGCATATTCCTGGGGCAGCATAGGTCGATTCACCAAACCCTGAAAGGCAGCCATCCAATCCTGCTGCTCCTCCTCGGTCTCGCACGTAAACAGGAACTTCCTGTCGGGCGTTACTATGGTGATGCCAAACTGCCAGTGGTAGCCCTGGGTGGATGGGGGAAGGCCGGGGAGCACAGTGTAGCTGTTCTCCTTACTACCAATGAACACCTCACCGCGCGCATAGGCATCCTCACAAAGAAACAGAGAGGAGAGGAGACTCAAAGAGTTGTGTGTGTGTGTGTGTGTGTGTGCGTGCGTGCGTGCGTGCGTGAATGTGTTTAACTATACTTGTGGGGACCAGAAGTCTCCGCAAGGATAGTAAACAAACAAAAATTTGACCAACTGGGGACATTTTGTTAGTTCCCACAAGGTCAGGAGCTAGGAGCTATGGTTCGTTTTAGGGTTAGGTTAAGGGTAAAGGATAGGTTTTTTGGTTAGGGTAAGGGTATGGGTTAGGGGTTAGGGAAAATAGGATTTGGAATGGGACTGAATTGTGTGTCCCCAAAAGGTTAGTTATACAAGACTGTGTCTGTGTGTACCTGTTACATGTGTAATGTGTGCGTCTGACCAGCCACATTGTATATGAAGTCCAATAAATAATTTGGGTATGTTTGTTTGCATAATATGACATGCAAATAACATTAGTTCAGTACCACTGTACTATAAGTGCCATAATGCTTTATATGACTTGTCATAAGAACCAATGAACTGCTTATAATGGGTATTATGCATTTATTATAAATCAGAGCTATTATCAGTCATTTTGGAGCCTGTTGAAACGTAAGCCCTAAATAAAGTGTTACTAATAATTCTGAAATGGTACAGCACCATCTCTTTGACCCATATGGCATGGCACCTAATTTACCCACTGACTATCTTACCAGAGGATCCTTGAAGTACATGAGTCTCCTGTCATCCATAGTGAACCATCTCTTCTTGAAGCCCTCTGTGTGCTGTAAGAGGGAAACCGGAGACCGAGGTTGAAGGAATTAAAGAGGCTGTTGTCACGTCCTGGCCAGTATAAGGGTTAATTAGTATTGTAGTTTGGTCAGGACGTGGCAGAGGGTATTTGTTTTATGTGGTTCAGGGTGGTGTGTTTGTTTAAAGGGTGTTTGATTTAGTATTTCCGGGGTTTTGGTTTATGGTCTAGGTTTATGTATGTCTATGTGGAATCTAGTGAGTGTATGTCTATGGGTGATTAATTGGGGTTGGGACTCTCAATTGAAGGCAGGTGTTTTCTCTTTGCCTTTGATTGAGAGTCCCATATATTGGGGTGTGTTTGTGATTCGTGGGTGATTGTTCTGTGTTTCGCCTTGTGCCTTACCAGACTGTTTTTGTCGATCGTATTTCGTTTTGTTATTTTTTGTATGTTCATTTTGAAAATAAATAAACGTCAAGATGAGCCTACACGTACCTGCTGCGTTTTGGTCCTCTATTACCGACGACAGCCGTGACAGCTGTACAGAAGTTTAGTTGCTAATGATTCACCTAAATATATTGTCTTTCTGTCCAATGAGTTCATTTCTGGGCAATACGTCTGTCCATTTAGGAGACACCTTTTAGTTCCAGAGCCCCCCCCCCCCCCCCCCCCCCCCAGAGGCAAAAGTTCTGTATAACCTCTTTAATGAAGAAACGTTGTTTACAACTGTGATAATGCACTATTATTGTACTCTCATAACTAATTGCTTTCTTTGCTTACATACAGGATCACATACTGGAATAACAATACATTATCCACGCCAAGCAGTACAAGGCAAGCATTCAGCTCACGGGTCCTGCAAATATACAGTGAGGGAGAAAAGTATTTGATCCCCTGCTGATTTTGTACGTTTGCCCACTGACAAAGAAATGATCAGTCTATAATTTTAATGGTAGGTTTATTTGACAGAATAACAACAAAAAATCCAGAAAAACGCATGTCAAACATTTTATAAATTGATTTGCATTTTAATGAGGGAAATAACTATTTGACCCCTCTGCAAAACATGACTTAGTACCCTGTTGGCAAAACCCTTGTTGGCAATCACAGAGGTCAGATGTTTCTTGTAGTTGGCCACCAGGTTTGCACACATCTCAGGAGGGATTTTGTCCCACTCCTCTTTGCAGATCTTCTCCGAGTCATTAAGGTTTCAAGGCTGACGTTTGGCAACTCGATCCTTCAGCTCCCTCCACAGATTTTCTATGAGATTAAGGTCTGGAGACTGGCTAGGCCACTCCAGGACCTTAATGTGCTTCTTCTTGAGCTACTCCTTTGTTGCCTTGGCTGTGTGTTTTGGGTCATTGTCATGCTGGAATACCCATCCACGACCCATTTTCAATGCCCTGGCTGAGGGAAGGAGGTTCTCACCCAAGATTTGACAGTTCATGGCCCCGTCCATCTTTCCTTTGATGCGGTGAAGTTGTCCTGTCCCCTTAGCAGAAAAACACCCCCAAAGCATAATGTTTCCACCTCCATGTTTGACGGTGGGGATGGTTTTCTTGGGGTCATAGGCAGCATTCCTCCTCCTCCAAACACGGCGAGTTGAGTTGATGCCAAAGAGCTCCATTTTGGTCTCATCTGACCACAACACTTTCACCCAGTTGTCATCTGAATCATTCAGATGTTCATTGGCAAACTTCAGACGGGCATGTATATGTGCTTTCTTGAGCAGGGGGACCTTGCGGGCGCTGCAGGATTTCAGTCCTTCACGGCGTAGTGTGTTACCAATTGTTTTCTTGGTGACTATGGTCCCAGCTGCCTTGAGATCATTGACAAGATCCTCCCGTGTAGTTCTGGGCTGATTCCTCACCGTTCTCATGATCATTGCAACCCCACGAGGTGAGATCTTGCATGGAGCCCCAGGCCGAGGGATATTGACAGTTGTTTTGTGTTTCTTCCATTTGCGAATAATCGCACCAAATGTTGTCACCTTCTCACCAAGCTGCTTGGTGATGTTCTTGTAGCCCATTCCAGCTTTGTGTAGGTCTACAATCTTGTCCCTGACATCCTTGGAGAGCTCTTTGGTCTTGGCCATGGTGGAGAGTTTGGAATCTGATTGATTGATTGATTCTGTGGACAGGTGTCTTTTATACAGGTAACAAAATGAGATTAGGAGCACCCCCTTTAAGAGTGTGCTCCTAATCTCACCTTGTTACCTGTATAAAAGACACCTGGGAGCCAGAAATCTTTCTGATTGAGAGGGGGTCAAATACTTATTTCCCTCATTAAAATGCAAATCAATTTAAAACATTTTTCACATGCATTTTTCTGGATTTTTTTGTTGTTATTCTGTCTCTCACTGTTCATATAAACCTACCATTAAAATATAGACTGATCATTTCTTTGTCAGTGGGCAAACGTACAAAATCAGCAGGGGATCAAATACTTTTTTCCCTCACTGGCTGAGGTTGTACATGGCCATTATTAATGAGGTAGTTTTGTGTGGTACAAATTAAACCCCATTCGCAGGGAAACCCAATGGGCTGATGAAGTTAGAAGCATTAAGTGCTGTGTCGCAAAGTAACTAAAGTGTAAGTAACTAAAGTGTATGTATTAAAAGACTTCACCTTTGGACCCGTCTTCTCCATGTAGCCTTCCTTGATGTAGTTTCGTGTTAGCTTTGGCACCAACTGGACGAATACATGAGGAGAAATGTTTTATTCTGTGACCATGTGATGGTGTGTGTAGCCAGTCCCAATTCCCTCCCTACCCCTTCCCATTGGCCCTAACCCTTCCATGTTTGCAGATCCATAAGGTATAAGAAATATGATGGAAGATACACCAGTACACTGCTTATATCTATCAAGACCCTTGGGATATGCAAACATTGAAGGGTTAAGGCCAAGGAGAAGGGGTAGGGAGCAGAATTGAGCCAGCTGTATATAATACCTGTGTATACTAGAGAGGAAGGGACTGAGGGATTAATGAGAGAACAATAAGATGAGAGAGACTCACATCAGCGTGATGGGCCCCAGGGAAAGCCACCTGTAGGTAGTGAAATCTGGCTGCTCTGATGGCGTTGAACCAGTCCACCATTTCCTTAAAACACAACAGACATGCTAACATGATCTGGGTCCTGTTCAATGGGCATGAAACGGAAGGCCACTTTTTGTGCTACCTACACTGAACACGACCCAATCTCCATACACACTGACACCCGATAGAGACTCTTTCCTGGCAATAATCCACCATTACTGTAAACAGTATTCAACTTTGATTTCAGAATATTTCCTACTGGATTTAGGGTGTATTTAAAGGCATGCAATTGCAACGTATGTCCTGCAGAGGGAAATATACACCTACTCAGCTGCCAGCCACTTAGATAGAGACAGTCCACTCCTGGGTGGTGTTCTCCGGGAAACAGAAGAAAACGCTTTAAAACTGAGTGAACCAGGGAGGTACTTACTGAACTTGACCAATAAGAAATGCTCATTTATGTTTTCCGTTGAAAATGTTTTGCTACAGTGTGCTAAACAAACATGACCTAGATGAATGTCATTTTGTGGGACTGGTGTGAATGCAAATGGACCATTCCGGAGCATGAAGATATCCAGAGCAAGTCAAGAGAATGTACTTGATATGGGACTGTTGACCTGCATTGCTCAGGGTCGTGTTCATTAGACACCAAACAAAAGAAAAACGAACTGGAACAGGGAGGGAGTACTTCAACTTATCCAATAAGAGACGTCATTTTCGTTTCTAGATCTGAATGTTCTTTTTTATTCTGTTGTGCACCCTAATGAACATGGCCCAGGAGTCGACTGTACATTCCTGACTGTCTATTTTTGTCCAGCAGCAGCCAAGCGAACACCCAACGGCCACACAACATTGCCTCAAATTTGTTCACCTCACCTTGCCATCCTTGTGGTAGACAAAGATGTTCCTAGTGCTGTTGTCCTTCAGATAGGTGACCTGCAGGCCGTGGGGCTGGCCTATCTTCCCAGGCTGGAAGGAGGCGTTCAGGGTGTGGATCTTCATCAGAGCCTTGGGCTCTCTGGCCTGTACAGGAGAGGAGAGTATTCACCATCATCATCACTGTCGTCATCATCACCACCGTCATCATCATCATCACCATCATCATCATAACTACCACCATCATCATCCTCACCACCACCATCATCATCATCACCACAATCATCATCACCCCATCATCATCACCCCTCCATCATCATCACCACCACTACCACATCATCATCATCATAACCACCACCATCATCATCCTCACCACCACCATCATAACCACCATCATCATCATCACCTCCATCATCATCACCCCCACCATCATCACCACCACCATCATCATCACCACCACTACCACCATCATCACCATCACCATCATAACCACCACCATCATCATCATCACCTCCACCATCATCATCATCACCTCCACCATCATCAACACCCCCACCATAATCACCACCATCATCACCATCATCATCACCACCACCACCAACATCATCACCACCACCATCATCATCGTCATCACCACCACCATCATCTTCATCACCATCATCACCACTACCACCATCAGCATCATCATCACCACCACCATCATCATCACCACCATCATCATCGCCACCATCATCACCACCATCATCCTCATCACCATCATCATTATCATCATCATCATTGTTCGGCTGCAGAACAATCAACTATGAGCTTCCTCTAGTAACTACAGTCACTAGCAAGGTTTTCTATTTTATGTGGCTGAAGCCAGTGTTGTCCCCTATCAGGCCTAGAATGTATGGGAGGTATGATGTTCACTGACACCCAGGTCTTCTTTTGGTGAAATGTAGAGTATGTAGAATTTGTCCTGAACAACTGATTAAGGGTCAGATATTCTTTGCATTCAACTGATGGTTAAGGTAAGGATTGGGAATAGAGTAATCTGATCTGTGGTTAAGGACAACTTCTATTTGAAACAGGCACAGGGAGTCGCCAATGTTTATGGTGAGGTATAGGGCATCAGTCTTTACTGGATTTAACATGCATCTTTTGTTGATATGCAAAGTAGGGGACAATGCCACTATGTGGAACAGAACTGGGGAATGTGAGCAGATCAGAATCAGAAGTTTGAGACGATAACAGTGTACTATTGTCAGAGATAGTCAGGAGAAAGGAATGAAGAGGAGGAGGACGGGGAGGAGGAGGAGAAAGGAATGAGAAGGAAGGCGGAGGAAGGGGGTATGAGAAATGGGAGATTTTGCATAATGATCTAAGCAATTATAATATACCTGACATTTCCCAAGGTGTGTGTTATTTCAAGCAATTGCAGTTCAGGACCTCAGAGTGCAATTGAGATGAGACTCAGACACTCACAAATGCAAAGAAAGAGAAGAAGAGTCTGAGAGAGGGGGAGAAAGAGAGAGGGAGGGATATAGAGAGGGGAGACAGAGAGGGAAGCGATAGAGAGAGAAAGGGGGGAGATAGAGAGAGATATACATAGCACTACACTCACATCATGCTTGTTGAAGTACTTCAGAGCACCATCCCGCTCTGACAGAATACATTTTCGGCTCAGGAACTGCCCGTTATCTCGGCCCCGTTTCCATAGAAACCCCTCTCGGTACCCTGCAAGGAGAGGAGAGGAACCACAGGGGTCCCATTCCAAAGACAAAGGAGCAAAGGAGAGGAGGAGAGAGAGAAGGAGATGAGGAGAGCGTAAAAGGGGGAGCCACAAAATAACAAAATTCAGTAGTGAAGCTGGGGTCCAGTAGACTCTCTCTGTGTGTGTGTGTGTGTGTGTGTGTGTGTGTGTGTGTGTGTGTGTGTGTGTGTGTGTGTGTGTGTGTGTGTGTGTGTGTGTGTGTGTGTGTGTGTGTGTGTGTGTTGCTGAGGCTGGGTCAAGGTGGTGATGTCTGTCGTCTTGGCCTTTAGCTAGCATGAATAATTCACCTTGAATTGTCTCAGCAGAGATCAATGGCTTCTTCCAACATTATGATCAATGCTGAAATCAACACTCTGCCCTATTCAGCAAGCACACACACACCATGGCTTTGTGCTCCCTGTCTGTTCCTGTCACTGGCCTCTCTGTCCTCACTAAGTCTCAGCCAACAGACAGAGACAACTAGGACTGTCACTGCCCTACACTGCCAACACACACACACACACACACACACACACACACACACACACACACACACACACACACACACACACACACACGTGAATAGAGTATTAATATCAAACTATCAAATCCCATTAATCTGCAATGCACTAAAAGACAGACAACAGGGTGAAAGAATGAGACTGAAGAATGAATAGCAGACTGGCATTTCATCTCAGTTAATACTGCTGTGAAAGTGTTTCATTCTCCTTAAGGCCTACGTAGACTGTAAGATTTTAGCTGTCTTATGCCACGATTTTGCCATCCCAGAAAAAATGTCCACGTCGTGGGAACATTCTTAGGTTGCAAATGATTTTTGGACATCTTGGCTCGTTCAGTGTGACAGGGTCTACGGTCGGACAACTTGGCTCATTCAGTGTGATGGGGTCTACGGTCGGACAACTTGGCTCGTTCAGTGTGACGGGGTCTACGGTCGGACATCTTGGCTCGTTCAGTGTGACGGGGTCTACGGTCGGACATCTTGGCTCGTTCAGTGTGACAGGCTCTACGGTCGGACAACTTGGCTCATTCAGTGTGATGGGGTCTACGGTCGGACAACTTGGCTCGTTCAGTGTGACAGGGTCTACGGTCGGACATCTTGGTTCGTTCAGTGTGACGGGGTCTACGGTCTGACATCTTGGCTCGTTCAGCGTGACGGGGTCTACGGTCGGACATCTTGGCTCATTCAGTGTGACGGGCTCTACGGTCGGACAACTTGGCTCGTTCAGTGTGACGGGGTCTACGGTCGGACAACTTGGCTCGTTCAGTGTGACGGGGTCTACGGTCGGACAACTTGGCTCGTTCAGTGTGACAGGCTCTACGGTCGGACATCTTGGCTCGTTCAGTGTGACGGGGTCTACGGTCTGACATCTTGGCTCGTTCAGTGTGACGGGGTCTACGGTCTGACATCTTGGCTCGTTCAGTGTGACGGGGTCTGATTAAGTACCACTACATGTGGTCGTAGGCTATAACAAAGTTCTGTCAGTGTCCCAATGTTTTCACCTTTTATCGTGTAGTGTGGCTGGTGGTACGAGCCAGTCCCGGTGAATGACCAATAGGAAGACGTCTGGCACTGAGTATGCACACAATAATACGATTATTGTGAATAGTCAGATTAATATAATCATTTGATTTAAATGTTTACATGCTGTGAAGTAAGAAGGATGTCCCTAATAATCTTGTTTATAAACACATCTGAAATCAGCAATCAAAATAAACATTGTACTACAGCGACCATGTTATTTTGGGGAAGCCTGTTTGATTCTGAGTTTGAACATGTAGAGTTAGTATGTGAAAACTGTTTCTAAGATGCATACTTTCAGTTCACTCACACATAAGCATAGAGAGAGGCTTGCGCTGCTGGTGCTGGCACATGTGCAGATCAAACACACCGCTGCAGTTTAAGTAGCCTACTTCGGCTGATGTCACCAAGATGGCATAGCAGTCAGACGACCTTTGTCCTCATCTTGTCGTGTCCCGTGTATATATATATTTACATCTTTTCTTCGCATATCTTTTTATATATTTTTTTCTAAAAACTCAACTTCAAAACACTCTCCTGCAACCCGCCTCACCAATTAAAAAAAAAGTATTATTTACCTCAAATATGAAATCCACAACAGAAGCTAGCCAGAAGTTAGCCAGTTCACTAGCTAACGTTAGAATTCAGCTAACCACGGTTGGCAGTCATCAGCTATCCCTTAGCTCGAAAAGCTATTGCCAGTTTTGTACAACACGACTCAGACCAGAGCATACCGGACCTATTTTCTCTCCATATCCCCGGATTTCTACCGCAAGCTCTGGACATTTACACCTGGATCTTGCAGCTAGCTAGCTGCTATCCGAGTGACTATTGGCTAACGTCGGTCCCGGAGCTAACATCAATTATTCTGAAGCTAGCCAGCTGAAGAGTTCCATCAGCCACTCCTGGGCTACAATCACCTATCCGGACCCGTTTTATTGCCGATGCGGAGCCCCATCGGGCCTTCACGACTGGACTACCGATGTTATCTGCCCAAGGGAGTTATCCAACTGGCCCCTCCATCGCGACGTAACCTGAACGCCCATCTGTGGCCAGCTAATCGTTAGCTGTCTTATCGGCTGCTATCTGAATAGGTCTATCGGCCAATTTTCTTGGGCCACTATAACTATTTTGCCAATTGGACTGGTCCCCTCTACCACACGGAACCCCACTAATCTACCGACGGAAACACACGAGGTCGCTAAAAACAGACCATCTTCTGCCAACTTGCTACCCATGGCCCGGCTAGCTGTCTGAATCGCCGTGACCGCAACCGACCTCACTACTCACTGGACCCTTTTGATCACTTGGCTAAGCATGCCTCTCCTTAATGTCAATATGCCTTGTCCATTGCTGTTCTGGTTAGTGTTTTTTGGCTTATTTCACTGTAGAGCCTCTAGCCCTGCTCATTATACCTTATCCAACCTCTCAGTTCCACCACCAACACATGCGATGACATCACCTGGTTTCAATGATGTTTCTAGAGACAATATCTCTCTCATCATCACACAATGCCTAGGTTTACCTCCACTGTATTCACATCCTACCATACCTTTGTCTGTACATTATACCTTGAAGCTATTTTATCGCCCCCAGAAACCTGCTCCTTTTACTCTCTGTTCCGGACGTCCTAGACAACCAATTCTCATTGCTTTTAGCCGTACCCTTATCCTACTCCTCCTCTGTTCCTCTGGCGATGTTGGGGTGAATCCAGGCCCTGCAGTGCCTAGCTCCACTCCTATTCCCGAGGCGGTTTCTTTTGATGACTTCTGTAACCATAATAGCCTTGGTTTCATGCATGTTAACATTAGAAGCCTCCTCCCTAAGTTTGTTTTATTCAGTGCTTTAGCACACTCTGCCAACCCGGTTGTCCTAGCCGTGTCTGAATCCTGGCTTAGGAAGACCATTAAAAACTCTGAAATCTCCATCCCTAACTACAACAGTTTCAGACAAAATAGAATGGCCAAAGGTGGCTGGAGTTGCAATCTACTGCAGAGATAGCCTGCAGAGTTCTGTCCTACTATCCAGGTCTGTACCCAAACAATTTGAACTTCTTCTTTTAAAAATCCATCTCTCTAAAAACAAGTCTCTTACCGTTGCCGCCTACTATAGACCATCCTCTGCCGCCAGCTGTGCTCTGGACACCATATGAGAACTGATTGCCCCCATCTATCTTCAGAGCTTGTGCTGCTAGGTGACCTAAACTGGGACATGCTTAACACCCCAGCCATCCTACAATCTAAGCTTGATGCCCTCAATCTCACGCAAATTATCAATGAACCTACCAGGTACCACCCCAAAGCCGTAAACACGGGCACCCTCATAGATATCATCCTAACCAACTTGCCCTCTAAATACACCTCTGCTGTTTTCAACCAAGATCTCAGCGATCACTGCCGCATTGCCTGCATCCGTAATGGGTCAGCGGTCAAACGACCTCCACTCATCACTGTCAAACGCTCCCTGAAACACTTCAGCGAGCAAGCCTTTCTAATCGACCTGGCCCTGGTATCCTGGAAGGATATTGACCTCATCCCTTCAGTAGAGGATGCCTGGTTGTTATGTTTTTTAAATCTTAAATAAGCATGCATGCCCCATTCAAGAAATTTAGAACCAGGAACAGATATAGCCCTTGGTTCTCTCCAGACCTGACTGCCCTTAACCAACACAAAAACATCCTGTGGCGTTCTGCATTAGCATCGAACAGCCCCTGTTATATGCAACGTTTCGGGGAAGTTAGAAACCAATATACACAGGCAGTTAGAAAAGCAAAGGCTTGCTTCCTGCAACACAAACTCAAAAAGTTCTGGGACACTGTAAAGTCCATGGAGAATAAGAGCACCTCCTCCCAGCTGCCCACTGCACTGAGGATAGGAAACTCTGTCACCACCGATAAATCCACTATAATTGAGAATTTCAATAAGCATTTTTCTACAGCTGGTCATGCTTTCCACCTGGCTACCCCTACTGCAGTCAACAGCACTGCACCCCCCCACAGCAACTCGCCCAAGCCTTCCCCATTTCTCCTTCTCCCAAATCAAGTCAGCTGATGTTCTGAAAGAGCTGCAAAATCTGGACCCCTACAAATCAGCCGGGCTAGACAATCTGGACCCTTTCTTTCTAAAATCATCTGCCGAAATTGTTGCAACCCCTATTACTAGCCTGTTCAACCTCTCTTTCGTGTCGTCTGAGATTCCCAAAGATTGAAAAGCAGCTGCGGTCATCTCCCTCTTCAAAGGGGGGGGGGGGCACTCTTGACCCAAACTGCTACAGACCTATATCAATCCTACCCTGCCTTTCTATAGTCTTCGAAAGCCATGTCAACAAACAGATTACCGACCATTTCGAATCCCACCGCACCTTCTCCGCTATGCAATCTGGTTTCTGTCTGTCTGTCTGTCTGTCTGTCTGTCTGTCTGTCTGTCTGTCTGTCTGTCTGTCTGTCTGTCTGTCTGTCTGTCTGTCTGTCTGTCTGTCTGTCTGTCTGTCTGTCTGTCTGTCTGTCTGTCTGTCTGTGTGTGCATGCAAGCGTGCTTGTTTGTGTGCATGCGTTTGTGTGTGTGTGTACTCAGTCTTACCTGCAGAGTAAGGCTCCTGTCTCTCCACACACACAAACTCCTTCCTCTCGTATCTGGCTCTGATCCACTGTTCCCGAAGGAGCCTGCAGAAACACTTGGTGTTTGTTTACTATATTTACTGTGTTTATGCTTGAAAAGATTCCCTGTCAATAATGTCTCATTAACCAACATGGATGACAGATCAGGGTGGTGTTCATTAGGGCACGCAACTGAAAATGTTTTGCAACGGAACACAAAAAGGAGTATTTCTTATTGGACCAGTCCAGATAGTTCCTCCCTGTTTCAGTCCGTTTGGTGCCTAATGAACACAACCCTGGAGTTCTCATCCAGTGAGTGTGTAATGGTGTACTTATCTTTTAAATATAATAAATATTATATTGCTCCTCTGCCCTGTCAAATATTTTTATTACAGAAATGATTGGAATGGACGGTCACCCATAAAAATACTTTGACACCCTTCTCTCCAATTCCCTCTGCCTCACTCTGAATTTATCATTCCCATTCCATGTCTAGTTCCCTCCCTTCCTCGCTACCACACCTCATCAATCCTCCTCTCCTCTCTCGTGTATTCTACTCTTTCTAGTCTCTCTACAACACGCTCATCAATCCTCCTCTCCTCTCTCATGTATTCTACTCTTTCTAGTCTCTCTACCACACCTCATCAATCCTCCTCTCCTCTCTCGTGTATTCTAGTCTTTCTAGTCTCTCTACCACACCTCATCAATCCTCCTCTCCTCTCTCGTGTATTCTAGTCTTTCTAGTCTCTCTACCACACCTCATCAATCCTCCTCTCCTCTCTCGTGTATTCTACTCTTTCTAGTCTCTCTACCACACCTCATCAATCCTCCTCTCCTCTCTCGTGTATTCTACTCTTTCTAGTCTCTCTACAACACGCTCATCAATCCTCCTCTCCTCTCTCGTGTATTCTACTCTTTCTAGTCTCTCTACAACACGCTCATCAATCCTCCTCTCCTCTCTCGTGTATTCTACTCTTTCTAGTCTCTCTACCACACCTCATCAATCCTCCTCTCCTCTCTCGTGTATTCTAGTCTTTCTAGTCTCTCTACCACACCTCATCAATCCTCTCTTCTCTCTTGTCGCTCTACTCTTTCTAGTCTCTCTACAACACGCTCATCAATCCTTCTCTCTTGTCGCTCTACTCTATTGCTTGTGGTTGCCTCTCATCTCTAAAAATACCTTCCCAGATCTCCCCAGCAGTAGAAGCCCTGTGTAGCAGCTTAAAATATTGTTGGTGATTGTGTTGTTATTGATATCACTGGAGGCCATTCACTGCTTGAATCAACATTATTTCCACGTCATTTCAACCCCAAGAATGTGTGTGATTGAATCAACGTGGAGAAAACAAGTTAGATTTGCAAAAAGTCCTAGTTCATATCTAAATCCAATGACATTTTGAAATGTTTTTCTGATTTCACATTGAATTCACGTCATTTGACAACTCAACCAAATGTAAATCAAAACTAGACGTTGAAGTGACGTCTGTGCCCAGTGGGACTGTTATCCCCCAGGAGAACCAGGCTGAGGACTCCATTTGGAAGGGTACTGTCAACACTTGGGGCATTATCTTACATCCGGTAGCGTCACTCCTACACTCGTCCCTCAACCAGAGCAAGCGGAATCCTCCAGCGATCTGACGTAAGACAATGAACGCACTGTGGCTGCATTCCAAACTGTTGCCTTTCCTCTGGCCTCTGCCATTGATGACTAAACATTGCACACCTGAAAGGAGGAACCTGTCTAGGTAACCAACATCTGGTAATGGTTCTACCTCCTAGACTCTACGTGGAGCTTCCTCCATATGACTATAACCCATTTAATCTTTGAGAGGTTGTCATTTTACTGGTGTGCCAATGAGAAGCCCACAAGTTTAAAGTTGGTCATGTTTGGTGAAGTTTGGTAAGCCAGGACAGCAGACATTTGTTCATGTTGGTTACAAATCTAGCCTTTGCATTGTGTTATGTTACAGTGTTTAGAGGGCCCACTGAGTGGAGCGGTCACTCAGACAGAGGGTGACCCAGCTGAGTGACCTAGATCATGGCATGAAGGGGTGGGTGGTTAGGCCAGCAGTCTGTGTGTGTTGGACGGTTGTAGGGCCAGGGACCAAGACACTTACTGGCAGTCTGTGTGTGTTGGACGGTTGTAGGGCCAGGGACCAAGACACTTACTGGCAGTCTGTGTGTGTTGGACGGTTGTAGGGCCAGGGACCAAGACACTTACTGGCAGTCTGTGTGTGTTGGACGGTTGTAGGGCCAGGGACCAAGACACTTACTGGCAGTCTGTGTGTGTTGGACGGTTGTAGGGCCAGGGACCAAGACACTTACTGGCAGTCTGTGTGTGTTGGACGGTAGTAGAAAACAGGCACCTTCTGTTCATATTTGGCTTTAGCAGCATCGTTGCCGTTGGACGCCATAAACTGCAATCACAGAGAGAAAGAGATGTTTCATGAGCTGGGTTTCACTCACACACACATTCATGCATACATGTACATACATACCCACACATACACTATGCTGGCATGCACACAAGATCAATACCAAACCTTGACACCTTATCTCTAGCCTCCCACCCCTTTTTCTCTCATTCTGCCTTCCTTCAACTCATTTAGTCTCCATCTCCCTTCTTTCCCTTCCTCCATCAATCACCTGCCAGAATGAGGGCCGAGAGGCTGTCCTCACAACACTGCCCCCCATACACACACACACACACAAACACACCACACAAACACAAATACACACACAAACACACCACACAAACACAAATACACACACAAACACAGACACACACACAAACACACCACACAAACACACACACAAACACAGACACACATACACACAACACACCACACAAACACACACACACAGAACCAATGGCAAACTAAAATCATCAATACCTCTGTACCACTCCATGGGTCCAGCAGGACAGACTCACCTCTACCTCTGCATCACTCCATGGGTCCAGCAGGACAGACTCACCTCTACCTCTGCATCACTCCATGGGTCCAGCAGGACAGACTCACCTCTACCTCTGCATCACTCCATGGGTCCAGCAGGACAGACTCACCTCTACCTCTGCATCACTCCATGGGTCCAGCAGGACAGACTCACCTCTACCTCTGCATCACTCCATGGGTCCAGCAGGACAGACTCACCTCTACCTCTGCATCACTCCATGGGTCCAGCAGGACAGACTTGACTTTGCTGATCTGGGAGATGTTTCTATGGAGACCCGAGCAGCTCTGACACACAAACACACCCAGGGTGTAGGACGCCCACTCCGGGTCTGAAAAACACACACACACACACACACACAGAGAGAGAGAGAAGACATGCATACACGCACACAGGAAACACCCTTAGCAACAATGACAGTATTACAAATGAAGAAGTTCATTTCAAGGCTGCCTCAGACTAACAGAGACAGAACAGGCCACTACTACCATGACATGGTTACCACAGACCTCTAGACTGATATCTTAAAGGTCCAAAGCAGCCGTTTTTATCTCAATATCATAGCATTTCTGGGGAACTATTATGTACTTTACTGTGATTGTTTTCAATTAAAATGGTCAAAAGGAACCAAAATAGCTTCTTAACAAAGAGCAATTTCTCAAGCAAGAGTTTTGCTAGGACTGTCTGGGAGTGGTCTGAGTGGAGGGGAAAACTAACTGTTATTGGCAGAGGTTTGAAACTCTCTTTCTTATTGGTCTATTAACTAATTCTGATGTCACCAGGCAGGCCAAAACTCCATCCCACCAAAACTTCCTGAAATTTCAGCCGGTCTTTTCAAACAGCTCTAACACTAAAAGGGCATTATCATCATTTTAATTTAAGTATTATTCCAACATCAAAGTGTGTAAATATATATAGAAAACACAGGAAAATGACTGCACTGGGCCTTATAGTTCTAGTTCTCATTGAGCACAGTGATAATCTACGTCTGCTACTTCCTGTCTGCATCTACACTATCTTCATAGTAAATAAATAAGAACAACACTGCTACAAGAAGAAGCATTTATTGGTTGAGAAGATAATGAGTTGAAAGCTTGAGATTTGTTGAATAAATTGTTATTGTCATACAGTGACAAAGATAGTTTGTATGAAAAAGAGGGAGGACAGACAGACAGACAGACAGACAGACAGACAGACAGACAGACAGACAGACAGACACCGACAGACAGGCAGACACCGACAGGCAGGCAGGCAGGCAGGCAGGCAGGCAGGCAGGCAGGCAGGCAGGCAGGCAGGCAGGCAGGCAGGCAGGCAGACAGACAGACAGACAGACAGACAGACAGACAGACAGACAGACAGACAGACAGAAGCCATGAAGTGAGTTTAAAAAATAAACTGACACTGCATGCAATGTTTTCAGTATCAGTTTGCTCATACTAACAACACGGATGGACGGACGGACGGACGGAATCTATAGAGCCCTATGACCTCCTGGAAAGCATACTGCTCTGCTTTAACAAGATATGGCATAACTTCCTGTAAGTATTTTTCCTAAAAAGACTCTCATGTGGCTCCGTATGTTTGCATGAAATGTAGCTTTAATACAAGGCAGCCAAGAAAGAGTGATGTGAAGCACATTCTAGTGTCATTCTAGGCCTTCAGGGCCTGTATTCTGTTTTACAGTCTGTCCCCAACATCAGCACAGGTCGCAGTAAGTTCAACCTAAACTGGAAAAGGCCGAGCCTGTGGTGAAAATATGATGAAAGCAACAGATGACTCTAGAAGAATGTATGTCTGATCAGCATTGTTGTGTGAGATGCTTTTATTCTGTTTTGGTTTCAGTGGCTGCTGTTTATGTCTGGGTCATAGAACTAGAGCAAGTCGTTTTCTATGGAGGATGCAGTCATTGTATCTAACTCATGTAACTCAGCCAAACAGCACACCAGGGTATAACCATTAGAGACACTGATATCCTTAAGTAGCCTGCCACTGCTCTGTTGCACTTAGATGTACATCTACTAATTAAAGGGATAGTGGGGGATATACAGTGCATCTCCCAATTAAAGGGATAGTGCGAGATGATCATAAACCTGCAAAAAAGACGATTATAAAATTCTATAACATTTTTGACATGCGTTTTTCTGGATTTTTTTGATGTTATTCCGTCTCTCACTGTTCAAATAAACCTACCATTAAAATTATAGACTGATTTTGTATGTTTGCCCACTGACAAAGAAATGATCAGTCTATAATTTTAATGGTAGGTTTATTTGAACAGTGAGAGACAGAATAACAACAACAAAAATCCAGAAAAACACGTCAAAAATGTTATAAAATGATTTACATTTTAATGAGTGAAATAACTATTTGACCCCTCTGCAAAACATGACTTAGTACTTGGTGGCAAAACCCTTGTTGGCAATCACAGAGGTCAGACGTTTCTTGTAGTTGGCCACCAGGTTCGCACACATCTCAGGAGGGATTTTGTCCCACTCCACTTTGCAGATCTTCTCCAAGTCATTAAGGTTTCGAGGCTGATGTTTGGCAACTCGAACCTTCAGCTCCCTCCACAGATTTTCTATGGGATTAAGGTCTGGAGACTGGCTAGGCCACTCCAGGACCTTAATGTGCTTCTTCTTGAGCTACTCCTTTGTTGCCTTGGCCGTGTGTTTTGGGTCATTGTCATGCTGGAATACCCATCCACGACCCATTTTCAATGCCCTAGCTGAGGGAAGGAGGTTCTCACCCAAGATTTGACGGTACATGGCCCCGTCCACCGTCCCTTTGATGCGGTGAAGTTGTCCTGTCCCCTTAGCAGAAAAACACCCCCTAAGCATAATGTTTCCACCTCCATGTTTGACGGTGGGGATGGTGTTCTTGGGGTCATAGGCAGCATTCCTCCTCCTCCAAACACGGCGAGTTGAGTTGATGCCAAAGAGCTCCATTTTGGTCTCATCTGACCACAACACTTTCACCCAGTTGTCCTCTGAATCATTCAGATGTTCATTGGCAAACTTCAGACGGGTATGTATATGTGCTTTCTTGAGCAGGATTTCAGTCCTTCACGGCGTAGTGTGTTACCAATTGTTTTCTTGGTGACTATGGTCCCAGCTGCCTTGAGATCATTGACAAGATCCTCCCGTGTAGTTCTGGGCTGATTCCTCACCGTTCTCATGATCATTGCAACTCTACGAGGAGAGATCTTGCATGGATCCCCAGGCCGAGGGAGATTGACAGTTCTTTTGTGTTTCTTCCCTTTGCAAATAATCGCACCGACTGTTGTCACCTTCTCACCAAGCTGCTTGGCGTTGGTCTTGTAGCACATTCCAGCCTTGTGTAGGTCTACAATCTTGTCCCTGACATCCTTGGAGAGCTCTTTGGTCTTGGCCATGGTGGAGAGTTTGGAATCTGATTGATTGATTGCCTCTGTGGACAGGTGTCTTTTATACAGGTAACAAACTGAGATTAGAGCACTCCCTTTAAGAGTGTGCTCCTAATCTCAACTCATTACCTGTATAAAAGACACCTGGGAGCCAGATATGTTTCTGATTGAGAGGGGATCAAATACTTATGTCCCTCATTAAAATGCAAATCAATTTATAACATTTTTGACATGTGTTTTTCTGGATTTTTTTGTTGTTATTCTGTTCAAATAAACCTACCATTAAAATGATACACTGATCATTTCTTTGTCAGTGGGCAAACGTACAAAATCAGCAGGGGATCAAATACTTTATTTCTCACTGTAGATACTGTATTTCTTTCAAAAGCCAAACAGGACAAGACATAACTGCGAACTCTGTGACCTCGGATCCAGAGATGAGCTCATAGCTGAGTCACCATGGGAACATGTTGGTGTGCTCAGCACTCAGCCTTGGGTTATGTTCATTAGGGCATGTCACACAAAAAAATGCTTTACGTTATGCAACAGAACAAAATAAATTGAGCTTCTTATTGGACAATTCCAGGCAATCTGTCCCTGTTTCAGTCTGTTTTTCTTCCATTTTGTGCCTAATGAACACAACCCTGGAGTATCTATCGTCTCCATGCAGAGCAGACTAGCTCCACAGGCTAAACTGGTCCTCTGATCCGCATCATTGATAGCACAGCACTCCTGATGAAATATTAGTGTCTCTTGGCATTGGCCTTATGAAAGAGCAGGTGGCATTTGCAGGATTTAATAGATTACAGTGTTCTACTATGTGATGAGGCCCATGAAAAAAATAAACAAGCTCTTTACAGTTAAGTATGACATACTGTGTGTCTCGTCCACTCATACCACTGACATCTTGTAAGAACGGGAAGCTATATTCCAAATTTGATGATGTCTTATTTTGTCATCATGTTATCAAATCAAATTTCATTGGTCACATACACATGATTAACAGATGTTATTGCTAGTGTAACGAAATGCTTGTGGGACTAGAAGCGAGGCAGCCATCTCTGTCGACGACATCTCACTAGATCAGTAATGTCATGGTGATCTGGTGGCACTTCGGAGCTCAGGGAAGGGCCACAAACAAAGCACATTACAGATCCTCTTACATTCTTCCAAGAAACACTTGATACGGAAGAAGGAGGCAGACAGACTTCCTGAGGAATCTAAATGATCCATAAGGATAGTTAAATTATTTAATGATGGAATACAGTAGATGTTATGTTGACTGGACCCTCTTAAGTCTTTTCAAAATCCATGCAGTTGCTATTCATTGCACATATGAATTACTACCCTGAAAATAAATATCACTACTTGACTTCGAGCCTTGACTTGTATAGCATAGTAACTGCTACAGTAGATGGAACCAGGGGATTAATATTGCATAGATCGAGGTTAATGGCAGGGCACGTCCACTTGAATGAGTCATAGCATTAAGAAATCATAACTAGTCTGTAACGTATTCCTGGTCAGTGGACACAATAAGCTTATGGAGACTTATTACAACCTACATTATGATTAGATGTAGGTCTCGCTCTGTGGTGGTAGATAAAGCTATAGACTGGCATTGGTCAGATGGGCTAGGGAGAGAGAGAGAGCCTGGGGAACTCACACATGGAATTAGGCCTAAATCCCAAAATATTATGTTTTTCTGTCAATCAGCCTGCCTGTCACGCTCTCAAGGTCCCAGTCTCTCGCTCTCTCTCGGTCTCTCTCTCTCTCTCTGATACAAACATTTAAATGTTGACCAGATTTCACTCTATTGTTATGCAATGACACCAGTTTGACTTCACTAGAGTGTAAACAGACAGTGATAACTCTTATAACTGCAAACAACTGAGCACTACAGTAGCCTACTGTACCTGCATGGCAGCGTCTCGGATTTACATACAGAATAATACGAAATCCTCTGAGACCAGGCTGTGCAGTGAACATGATCGCTAGAGTATCCAATTACCCAAATCAAAACACATTTACAACACCATCAAGACAGAGTATTCCTATATTAACCTACCCGCAACTTGATGGTATATGGTCTATGATTAAATAATCCATTATCTAATGCGAGAAGGTAGTGCTGCTTGCGTATCGCGCGCGCCACCTGACCTGACATATTTGAGACATTGATGCGACCATAGTAGCCTAGACTGTACCTGCGGCTCCGCAATCCACACAGCTCCCGTTCCCTGGTCTCTCCAACAGCTTTATCAAAAGCTGTTTATTCTTTTCTTGATTCGTTGCCATGTTAAGAATGTATTTTCTAATTCAATGAATTGATCAACTCCAAAACCTCGAAAGTGAAGGCTGACGGCTGTTCGAGCGTAGTTAAATAATATCCACTGTGCCCCGGGGGCAGTGATGTGATGAAAACACTATCGCATCTGAGACATGAGAAATAGTGTCCAAGTCGCAATAATTATTATGAAAACATATATCCAACGAAATGTACAGCTACAGCTGAATATTCCGTGTGAATTCCACCCTACTCTTACTCCCAGTTCCTCCTCTCTACACATCAGTGTTCACTCTCTCCTCGCTCGCTCGCTCTCTTTCAAAAGTGAGACCTCAAGCGGACATTCAGTTCTTGAAAACATTTTCCAAGGCAGTCCCATTAAAAATAATTTCCCTTCCTTTTTGCTTCGTCTTAATCGATAACTTTATTGATTCTCTGTAGCTCAGGCTGGCTGGAATGTCATGTTGGCAAAAACGGGCATTTACCTGTTCTGGAATGTTACCTGTTCTAGTCTGCTGAAAGGTATAATGGAATTTGTGCAACCAACTGACTAAAATGTATATTCGGTAGAAACATACTAATCAGTAGGTGCCCATTCACCACTTGGGGGTGAGTTTCCCATTCTCCACTTGGGGGTGAGTTGCCCATTCACCACTTGGGGGTGAGTTGCCCATTCACCACTTGGGGGTGAGTTGCCCATTCATCACTTGGGGGTGAGTTTCCCATTCACCACTTGGGGGTGAGTTGCCCATTCACCACTTGGGGGTGAGTTGCCCATTCACCACTTGGGGGTGAGTTGCCCATTCACCACTTGGGGGTGAGTTGCCCTTTCATCACTTGGGGGTGAGTTGCCCATTAACCACTTGGGGGTGAGTTGCCCATTAACCACTTGGGGGTGAGTTGCCCATTCACCACTTGGGGGTGAGTTGCCCATTCACCACTTGGGGGTGAGTTGCCCATTCATCACTTGGGGGTGAGTTGCCCATTCACCACTTGGGGGTGAGTTGCACATTCACCACTTGGGGGTGAGTTGCCCATTCATCACTTGGGGTGAGTGGAGCATCAGTAGCACACTGCACGGGTACTGCATTATTGATGGCTCTGCTCCCTCCACCTTTCCTTCAGATGAATAATCTTGAACACTAGAGGGCGGTAGAGCTGCATTTTGGCGTTTTATTCCCGCTCACTTGACAACTCACCGGCATCCAGAAATTTCAGTGACGTCTCCATTTCAAGAGAATGTAGACCTATGTAGACCTAAACTTTAAACCAGCCATGAATCCACAGAACACTAAAATGGAAGTACGAAGTTCACTCTTTCTGATCATCCTCAAGAGTTTTACTGCGTATCATTTTATTTATTTAACCTTTATTTAACCAGGAAACTACTGTAGAAACCTTGTTTGCAAGTGGGGCAATAGATTACCAGGAAATAGTCAAAGTTGCATTGAATATTTTGGATGTAGAGTGTTGCATTCAGAATAATTAATACAAGTAGGCAGCAGGCCAATAATAATATATTTTACCATTCGGCAAACAGTGTTACGAAACCACCTAGCTAGTCTACTGATTTTGCTACACTATTTAACTCTATGGATCCTAGGCATAGCTAAATGGTCTGTAACCTGATTTAATATTGTGTGTATTTACATGAGAAGTCAGATTAGAGTGGGTCTGGCCTTCAAAAGAACAACGCATATGCAGAAAATACTTCAGATGAGCTAAATCACTTCTATGCTCGCTTCTAGGCAAGCAACACTGAGGCACGCATGAGAGCATCAGCTGTTCCGGATGACTGTGTGATCACGCTCTCCGTAGCTGACGTGAGTAAGACCTTTAAACAGGTCAACATTCACAAGGCTGCTGAGCCAGACGGATTACCAGGAGGTGTGCTGACCAACTGGCAGGTGTCTTCACTTACATTTTCAACATGCCCCTGATTGTGTCTGTAATACCAACATGTTTCAAGCAGACCACCATAGACCCTGTGCCCAAGAACACTAAGGTAACCTGCCTAAATGACCACAGACCCGTAGCACTCACGTCCGTAGCCATGAAGTGCTTTGGAAGGCTGGTAATGGCTCACATTAATACCATTATCCCAGAAACCCTAAACCCACTCCAATTTGCACACCGCTCAAACAGATCCACAGATTATACAATCTCTATTGTACTCCACACTGCCCTTTCCCACCTGGATAAAAGGAACACCTATGTGAGAATGTTATTCATTGACTACAGCTCAGCGTTCAACACCGTAGTGCCCTCAAAGCTCATCACTAAGCTAAGGACCCTGGGACTAAATACCTCCCTCTGCAACTGGATCCTGGACTTCCTGACTGGCCGCTCCCAGGTGATAAGGGTAGGTAGCAACACATCTGCCACGCTGATCCTCAACACTGGAGCCACTCAGGGGTGCGTGCTCAGTCCCCTCCTGTATTCCCTGTTCACCCATGACTGCATGGCCAGGCACGACTCCAACACCATCATTAAGTTTGCAGATGACACAACAGGGGTAGGCCTGATCACCGACAACAACGAGATAGCCTATAGGAGGAGGACAGAGACCTGGTTGGGTGGTGCCAGAATAACAACCTATCCCTCAGCGTTATCAAGACAAAGTAGATGATTGTGGACTACAGGAAAAGGAGGACCAAGCACGCCCCCATTCTCATCGACGGGGCTGTAATGGAGAAGGTTGAGATCTTCAAGTTCCTTGGTGTCCAAATCACCAACAAACTAACATGGTCTAAACACACCAAGACAGTCGTGAAGAGGGCACGACAAAGCCTATTCCCCCTCAGGAAACTAAAAAGATTTGGCATGGGTCCTCAGATCCTCAAAGGGTTCTACTGCTGCAACATCGAAAGCATCCTGACTGCTTGCATCACTGCCTGGTACGGCAACTGCTCGGCCTCCGACCGCAAGGCACTACAGAGGGTAGTGCATACGGCCCAGTACATCACTGGGGCTAAGTACCATCCAGGATCTCTACACCAGGCTGTGTCAGAGGAAGGCCCTAAAAATTGTCAAAGACCCCAGCCACCCCAGTCATAGACTGTTCTCTCTGCTACCTCAGGCAGTACCAGAGCGTCAAGTCTAGGACCAAAAGGCTTCTCAACAGCTTTTACCCCCAAGCCATAAGACTCCTGAACAGGTAATCAAATGGCTACCCGGACTATTTGCATTTTGTCCCGCCCAAACCCCCCCAACCCTCCCTCCTCCCCCAACCCCTCTTTTACCCTGCTGCTACTCTCTGTTTATCATCTATGCATAGTCACTTTAACTATACCTACATGTACATTTTACCTCAATTAGCCCGACTAACCGGCGCCCCCGCACATTGACTCTGTACCGGTACCACCTGTATATATCCTCGCTACTGTTATTTTCACTGTCATTTTACTGTTTTTTTTCTTTCTTTACTTGTCTATTGTTTACCTAAAACCTATTTTTTTACTTAAAAACAGCACTGTTGGTTAGGGCTTGTATGTAAGCATTTCACTGTAAGGTCTACACCTGTTGTATTTGGCGCACGTGACTTGATTTGAAATATGTTGGTGTATCTCTGATGTTATGGGGCTATTTTGCTTCCACTGGTCCTGGGGCCCTTGTTAAGGTCAACGGCATCATGAACTTTAGCAAGTACCAGGACATTTACAAATACCTGGTTGCCTCTGCCAGGAAGCTGAAACTTGGCCGCAAGTGGATCTTCCAGCAAGACAATAACCCCAAGCACACATCAAAATCCACAAAGAAATAGTTAACTGCCCATAAAATCAACATTTTGCAATAGCCATCTCAGTCTCCGGACTTGAACCTCATTGAAAACCTGTGGTCTGAATTGAAGAGGGCAGTCTATAAGCACAGACAAATGATATCAAGGAACTGTAAGGATTCTGTATGGAGGAATGGTCTAAGATCCCTCTCGGTATGTTCTTCAATCTTATAAAACATTCTAGAAAAAGGCTCAACGTTGTTATCCTAGCATGGGGAGGGTGCTGGAGTATTGAAAACAGGGGATCCAATCATCCCTATCCTTTTGAGATTTGTTTTATTACTTGTTAAACAAAATCTCTTTCTCTGAGCAATTATGTTAATATAAAAAAAAGTTTTTAATGTTGAGTATACAATATAGCTCAGTATTTGAATTTGTTTTTATATAGTATTTTTTGCTCATCTTTATAAAATGATCCAATCATTTTGGACACCACTATGTACAAAATTTTAACTACAAAAGGCCCAAAACCGAAACATTCAATCCAAAACCAAAGGCCCACATGGACCTCCATCTCCAGCAGCCTCACAGCTCTGCGAGCTGACACACTGATTGATCACCTGCACCTGCACATAATCAAGGATTCCTGGCAGAGCACAGCACCTGACCAGTTGGTGCTGCCACCTGGCGATTGATTGTAGAAGTGGTAGTGTAGTGTCGTACAACTAATAACTAAACTACCTAACCTATTCCAACAGTATGTGTGTCTAGCTAGCCAATAAACTTAGAGAGGCAAATAGACTTACAGAATCCACTGAAATCGACATAAACACAGGAGCCCAACCAGGGAAACATTTTGTACATCTATTATATACACATTAAGAATATGCATACAACTGTGGTATTTAAAATCTGCCTACGTACAGTCCATATCTTAGACCTGAAGTCTTCACCTCTTAGTGATATGACCCTGGACCCAGAACTAAGAATTGATCAAGGTGTTTTGCCAGGAAAGCAACATCAATTATTTAACTTTAAATTATTTGAGTGTTGGTAAACTAATAATATTGCTATTTACAACAGAAGGAAGGGTCGACACTATCTGGCCAAGTTGCAAAGGCAAAGAGACTAACCACGTGTGTGAATAAAAATATTAATCACAAGCAGTTTATGAAAACAATTTCGGGGGCAACATTAAAACCTCTCTGGGGCAGGGGGCAGTGTTTTGACATCCGGATGAAAAGCGTGCCCAAAGTAAACTGCCTGCTACTCAGTCCCAGAAGCTAGGATATGCATATAATTGGTAGTATTGGATAGAAAACACTCTAAAGTTTCCAAAACTGTTAAAATAATGTCTGTGAGTATAACAGAACTGATATGGCAGGCCAAAATCTGAGAAAAATCCATCCAGGAAGTGGAATTATTTTCATCTGGCTGTACTTCAACTCAATGCCTATAGAGAATCCAATGGGTTAGGAATCAGATTGCAGTACCTATGGCTTCCACTAGATGTCAACAGTCTTTAGACATGATATCAGGCTTTTATCTTGAAAAACGACGAGTAAAAAGCCATTTTAGTCAGAGGACCATGGAAGTATACAGTGCTGGTTTCGCGCGTTCCCGCGAGCTTGCAGCTCGTTCTTTTGCCTTTCTATTGAAGACACTTTTGTCCGGTTGAAATATTATTGAATATTTAGAGAAAAGGATTGATTATAAACATCGTTTGACATGTTTCGACGAACTTTACCTGTACTTTTCGGTTTTTCGTCTGCCTATTGTGACCGCCTCTGAGCTTGTGGATTACTGAATAAAACGCGCCAACAAAACTGAGATTTTGGGATATAAAGAGGGACTTTATCGAACAAAACGAACATTTATTGAGTAAATGGGAGTCTTCTGAGTGCAACCATATGAAGATCATCAAAGGTAAGTTATTAATTTTATCGGTATTTCTGAGTTGTGTAACTCCTGTACTTGGCTGGTAACTGTTTGTAATGATTTGTCTGCTGGGCGCTGTTCTCAGATAATCGCATGGTATGCTTTCGCAGTAAAGCCTTTTCGGAATCTGACACAGCGGCTGGATTAACAAGAAGTTCATCTTTAAGCAGATGTAAAACACTTGTATATTTTATGAATGTTTATTATGAGTATTTCTGTTTTTGAATTTGGCGCTCTGCAATTTCACTGGATGTTGGCCAGGTGGGATGTTAGCGTCCCACCTGCCCTAGAGAGGTTTAACCAGCAGCCATCGAGTAAACCTTGCACCCGGGACATTAGGGGTGTAATCATTATGCCGATTCTGTTGCAAAACGTTTCGCAACAGAAACAGTTTACTCCTAAAGGTAAACAAATCAAATTTTCAAATCAAATTTATTTATATAGCCCTTCGTACATCAGCTGAAATCTCAAAGTGCTGTACAGAAACCCAGCCTAAAACCCCAAACAGCAAGCAATGCATGTGAAAGAAGCACGGTGGCTAGGAAAAACTCCCTAGGAAAAACTCCCTAGAAAGGCCAAAAACCTAGGAAGAAACCTAGAGAGGAACCAGGCTATGAGGGGTGGCCAGTCCTCTTCTGGCTGTGCCGGGTGGATATTATAACAGAACATGGTCAAGATGTTAAAATGTTCATAAATGACCAGCATGGTCAAATAATAATAATCATAGTAGTTGTCGAGGGTGCAACAAGCACGTCCGGTGAACAGGTCAGGGTTCCGTAGCCGCAGGCAGAACAGTTGAAACTGGAGCAGCAGCATGGCCAGGTGGACTGGGGACAGCAAGGAGTCATCATGCCAGGTAGTCCTGAGGCATGGTCCTAGGGCTCAGGTCCTCCGAGAGAAAGAAAGAGAGAAAGAGAGAATTAGAGAGAGCATATTTAAATTCACACAGGACACCGGATAAGACAAGAGAATACTCCAGATGTAACAGACTGACCCTAGCCCCCCGACATATAAACTACTGCAGCATAAATACTGGAGGCTGAGACAGGAGGGATCAGAAGACACTGTGGCCCCATCCGATGACACCCCTGTACAGGGCCAAACAGGCAGGATATAACCCCACCCACTTTGCCAAAGCACAGCCCCCACACCACTAGAGGGATGTCTACAACCACCAACTTACCGTCCGAAGACAAGGCCGAGTATAGCCCACAAAGATCTCCGCCATGGCACAACCCAAGGGGGGGCGCCAACCCAGACAGGAAGACCACGTCAGTGACTCAACCCACTCAAGTGACGCACCCCTCCCATGGACGGCATGGAAGAACACCAGTAAGTCAGTGACTCAGCCCCTGTAATAGGGTTAGAGGCAGAGAATCCCAGTGGAAAGAGGGGAACCGGCAAGGCAGAGACAGCAAGGGCGGTTCGTTGCTCCAGCCTTTCCGTTCACCTTCACACTCCTGGGCCAGACTATACTTAATCATAGGACCTACTGAAGAGATAAGTCTTCAGTAAAGACTCAAAGGTTGAGACTGAGTCTGCGTCTCTCACATGGGTAGGCAGACCATTCCATAAAAATGGAGCTCTATAGGAGAAAGCCCTACCTCCAGCCGTTTGCTTAGAAATTCTAGGGACAATTAGGAGGCCTGCGTCTTGTGACCGTAGCGTACGTGTAGGTATGTACGGCAGGACCAAATCGGAAAGATAGGTAGGAGCAAGCCCATGTAATGCTTTGTAGGTTAGCAGTAAAACCTTGAAATCAGCCCTTGCCTTAACAGGAAGCCAGTGTAGGGAGGCTAGCACTGGAGTAATATGATCACATTTTTTGGTTCTAGTCAGGATTCTAGCAGCCGTATTTAGCACTAACTGAAGTTTGTTTAGTGCTTTATCCGGGTAGCCGGAAAGTAGAGCATTGCAGTAGTCGAGCCTAGAAGTAACAAAAGCATGGATACATTTTTCTGCGTCATTTTTGGACAGAAAGTTTCTGATTTTTGCAATGTTACGTAGATGGAAAAAAGCTGTCCTTGAAACAGTCTTGATATGTTCTTCAAAAGAGAGATCAGGGTCCAGAGTAACGCTGAGGTCCTTCACAGTTTTATTTGAGACGACTGTACAACCATCCAGATTAATTGTCAGATTCAACAGAAGATCTCTTTGTTTCTTGGGACCTAGAACAAGCATCTCTGTTTTGTCCGAGTTTAAAAGTAGAAAGTTTGCAGCCATCCACTTCCTTATGTCTGAAACACAGGCTTCTAGCGAGGGTAATTTTGGGGCTTCGCCATGTTTCATTGAAATGTACAGCTGTGTGTCGTCCGCATAGCAGTGAAATGTAACATTATGTTTTCGAATGACATCCCCAAGAGGTAAAATATATAGTGAAAACAATAGTGGTCCTAAAACGGAACCTTGAGGAACACCGAAATTTACAATTGATTTGTCAGAGGACAAACCATTCACAGAGACAAACTGATATCTTTCCGACAGATAAGATCTAAACCAGGCCAGAACTTGTCCATGTAGACCGATTTGGGTTTCCAATCTCTCCAAAAGAATGTGGTGATCGATGGTATCAAAAGCGGCCCTAAGATCTAGGAGCACGAGGACAGATGCAGAGCCTCGGTCTGATGACATTAAAAGGTCATTTACCACCTTCACAAGTGCAGTCTCAGTGCTATGATGGGGTCTAAAACCAGACTGAAGCGTTTCGTATACATTGTTTGTCTTCAGGAAGGCAGTGAGTTGCTGTGCAACAGCTTTTTCTAAAATTTTTGAGAGGAATGGAAGATTCGATATGGGCCGATAGTTTTTTATAATTTCTGGGTCAAGATTCGGCTTTTTCAAGAGAGGCTTTATTACTGCCACTTTTAGTGAGCTTGGTACACATCCGGTGGATAGAGAGCCGTTTATTATGTTCAACATAGGAGGGCCAAGCACAGGAAGCAGCTCTTTCAGTAGTTTAGTTGGAATAGGGTCCAGTATGCAGCTTGAGGGTTTGGAGGCCATGATTATTTTCATCATTGTGTCAAGAGATATAGTACTAAAACACTTTAGTATCTCCCTTGATCCTAGGTCCTGGCAGAGTTGTGTAGACTCAGGACAATGGAGCTTTGGAGGAATACCCAGATTTAAAGAGGAGTCCGTAATTTGCTTTCTAATGATCATGATCTTTTCCTCAAAGAAGTTCATAAATTTATTACTGCTGAAGTGAAAGCCATCCTCCATTTGCGAATGCTGCTTTTTAGTTAGCTTTGCGACAGTATCAAAAACAAATTTCGGATTGTTCCTATTTTCCTCAATTAAACGCAAACAAGAGTTTATTGGACAAATCCAGGTAGGTTCCTCCCCGCTTTGTTACGTTTGCTCTGTTTTCTTTTGTTCTTATTTAAGAATAAACCCAGTTTCATCAGCTCTGTACTGCTCTGTTTTCATTTTACACCACCAGATGGCAATATCTTCCTCACTTAATCTCTCTCCAAATTCACTATGAGCCCTGTACCAGTAGCTGAGATGAGATTAGCAGTTTCTTTGACACCAGAAATGTACAGGCTTTACGTTCTAATTCTCTAAGGTTTTTGGACCTAGACTTGGCGGGCTGAGCACGCACTCATGAAAGGCCCCCGTGTGGAGGATCAGAGTGGCAAATGTGTTGTTACCTACCCTTATCACCGGGGGGCGGCCCATCAGGTAGTCCAGGATCCAGTTGCAGAGGGAGGTGTTTAGTCCCATGGTCCTTAGCTTAGTGATGAACTTTGAGGGCACTATGGTGTTGAACGCTGAGCTGTAGTCAATGAATAGCATTCTCATATAGGTGTTCCTTTTGTCCAGGTGGGAAAGTGCAGTGTGGAGTGCAATAGATATTGCATCATCTGTGGATCTGCTGGGGCGGTATGCAAATTGGAGGGTATCCAGGGTTTCTGGGATAATGGTGTTGATGACCATCCATGACCAGCCTTTCAAAGCACTTCCTGGCTACAGACGTGAGTGCTACTGGTCGGTAGTCATTTAGGCAGGTTATTTTAGTGTTCTTGGGCACAGGGACTATGGTGGTCTGCTTAAAACATGTTGGTATTACAGACTCGGACAGGGAGAGGTTGAAAATATCAGTGAAGACACTTGCCAGTTGGTCAGCGCATGCTCGTAGTACACGTTCTGGTAATCCGTCTGGCCCAGCGGCCTTGTGAAGGTTGACCTGTTTAAAGGTCTTACTCACATCAGCTACAGAGAGCTTGATCACACAGTCATCCGGAAATAGCTGATGCTCTCATGCATGTTTCAGTGTTACTTGCCTATATGCGAACATATAAGTAATTTAGCTAGCCTGGTGTCACTGGGCAGCTCGCAGCTGTGCTTCCCTTTGTAGTCTGTAATATTTTGCAAGCCCTGCCACATCCGTCGAGCGTTGGAGCCAGTGTAGTACGATTCGATCTTAGTCCTGTATTGACGCTTTGCCTGTTGGATGGTTCGTCGGAGGGCATAGCAGGATTTCTTATAAGCTTCCGGTTTAGAGTCCTGCTCCTTGAAAGCGGCAGCTCTACACTTTAGCTCAGTGCGAATGTTGCCCGTAAACCATGGCTTCTAGTTGGGGTATGTACGTATAGTCACTGTGGGGATGACGTCATTGATGCAGTTATTGATGAAGCCAGTGACTGATGTGGTGTACTCCTCAATGCCATTGGAAGAATCCCGGAACATATTCCAGTCTGTGCTAGCAAAACAGTCCTGTAGCTGACCACTTTTTTATTGACCGAGTCACTGATGGTTCCTGCTTTAGTTTTTGCTTGTAAGCAGGAATCAGGAGGATATAATTATGGTCAGATTTGCCAAATGGAGGGCGAGGGAGAGCTTTGTACGTGTCTCTGTGTGTGGAGTAAAGGTGGTCTAGAGTTTTTTCCCTCTGGTTGCACATTTAACATACTGGTAAAAATGAGGTAAAATTAATTTAAGTTTCCCTGCATTAAAGTCCCCGGCTACTAGGAGCGCCGCCTCTGGATGAGCATTTTCCTGTTTGCTTTTAGCCATATACAGCTCATTGAGTGTGGTCTTGTTGCCAGCATCGGTTTATGGTGTTAAATAGACAGCTACAAAGAATATAGATGAAAACTCTCTTGGTAAATAGTGTGGTCTACAGCTTATCATGAGATACTCTACCTCAGGCGAACAAAACCTCAAGACTTCCTTAGAAATCATGCACCAGCTGTTTGTTTACAAATATACATAGACCGCCACCCCATGTCTTACCAGAGGCTGCTGTCCTACACTGTCTATACAGTGTATAACCCGCCAGCTGTATGTTATTCATGTCATCATTCAGCCACAACTCTGTGAAACTTAACCCTCTATGGCATGGTGTTGCCCTCAGGAAACAAAATACCTTTTTGGACCACACACCACCCCTTAAAATGTTTTTAATAATAAATAAATATGTAATATCACCTGACATGTCTGTGTCCAATGAAATGAGGGGCTGAAGTGGGTGTGACCTTTTCTCTGGGGGTGGAGCTGTCCTTTCAGGAAGCAAAGCCGCATGGGACACAATGCCACCAAATGTTTACATTTAAATAACTTTAAATAAAAAAATGTGCATGAGTATGTAAAGAAGTATGTTTGATTGTTTAAAGACTTATTTTGTTTTTATTTATATACTAAAACTGTTTTTTGGTTCATTGCCTCAGATTAACATTGTGCAGTTAGACCACTTTGGTTCGGGCAATATCATGCTAAAGTGTGGAGATGTGCTCGGATGCATAATTATGACTATAGTCCATTTTTTTACTTTACTATCTACTGATACTTACAGGAAATGGACACAATAACATTTCATGGGGGGAAGGAACATGACCGAGCAGTTAGGGTTATTCCCTCTGACAGTGAGGACAGTGAGCTTGATCCCCAAATCAGGTTTGAGAGACAGGAGGTCATGGGCAGTTAGGGGTCATACAATGTAACACAAAAGCAAGCCCCTTAACCTCACTACAAAAGAATTGGAGCAGTTCCTGGGTATTGTGGTGTACATGTCATTGTTTGGTTTACCAGGCACCTGCATGTTTTGGAAAAAAGCCTGCTGAGTGTCCCAAGTAGCTGACACCATGATACTGAATAGATGGGAGGCCATCAAAAAATCCCTGCACTTCAGTGACAGGAGGAAAATGATGATCCACTCCACAAGATCCGACCACTGGTCAATCATCTAACCTCAAAACTGACAAGCTCTTCTTCAACAACTAGTTTACGAGTATCCCCCTTGTGCTCACACTGGCTCAGCAGGGAATTCCCTGCACTGGTATTGTTCGTGGCAACAGACTACCAGACGTCAACTTGATGTGTGATGCTGAGCTGAAGAGAGCAGGACGTGGATCTTTTGAACAGAAGATGGCCATGGTTGGAGAAACCACCTTGCATGTTGTGAAGTGGTACGATAACCACTCAGTGACCCTTCTGAGTGATTACACTGGAGCCCACCCAGTCACTGAGGTTGACATGTGTGATCGCAAGCCAAAGATGATCATCAAAGTCCCCTGCCCTGTTGTGGTGAAACAATACAACAAGAATATGGGTGGGGTGGATCTGCTTGACTCACTGATTGCACTGTACCAGAACAAAATCAGATTAAAGAAGTGGTACCACCGGCTGGTGTTCCACTTCCTGGATATGATCATTGTGACCACTTGGTTGCTCTACCGAAGAGATTGTGAAGGCACTGGCATGAGAAAGAAAAAACAAATGAAGCTGTATACCTTCAAGTCATAAATCACTGAAGGCAAAAGTGGAAAGAGTCTGCAGCGCAAGAAATGTCGTCCCAGTTCTACAATTGCTGGTGAGTATGAGGAGAGGAGGAGAAAAGGACCCGCTGCTCCAATTCCAGTCCCTGATGTGCGTCTGGATGCCACAGCCCACTGGATGATTATGGCTGAAAAGAAGGGGAGATGCAAGGTACCAGGGTGCACAGGTACACCAAAAGCCAAGTGCTGGAAATGTGATGTCCACCTCTGTTTCACATCCACCAGAAATGTGATGTCCACCTCTGTTTCACATCCACCAGCAATGTGATGTCCACCTCTGTTTCACATCCACCAGAAATGTGATGTCCACCTCTGTTTCACATCCACCAGAAATGTGATGTCCACCTCTGTTTCACATCCACCAGAAATGTGATGTCCACCTCTGTTTCACATCCACCAGAAATGTGATGTCCACCTCTGTTTCACATCCACCAGAAATGTGATGTCCACCTGTGTTTCACATCCACCAGCAACTGCTTCCTGAAGTTCCACACAGAATAGGAAATCAGAGTGTGCTTTGTCAAAAAGAGAAACACTGATTCAAACAATAACCCACACAAAAACACATTCAGACACACTGAAACACACACACACTCACACATATGCCTGCACACACAGGCTAACCCCTCCACACACACACACACAAACACACACAGTCATTTGGATGTTGGTTTATATGTTTATATGAAATGTGAGAAACATTTATACATGAGGTGTTAGTTGTAATTAGTAGTAATTTGTTTATTTGATTGTTTGATGTTTTGATTTAAAGCTTCTAATTGTGATTGGTTGGAACCATTGTTGGTTGATGTTTGTACTATAGAAAACCTTGGTGTTTCAGTAGCACATCGTAGCACATTGTTGTCCCGAGGCAACAAACCAATATCTGGTTGGGGGGGACAAATTTTATGATGGATATATTATCAGGGACCCCCAAGCTCCCAATAATGCGGTGAAATATTTCCCCTCTCCCCAAAATGAAAATTCATGCCATAGAGGGTGAAAATATTACAGTTTTTAATGTCCCGTTGGTAGGATATACGTGCTTGTAGTTCGTCTAATTTATTATCCAATGATTGTACGTTGGCTAATAGGACCGATGGTAAAGACAGATTACCCACTCGCCGCCGGATCCTTACAAGGCACCCTGACCTTCGTCCTCGATATCTCCGTCTCTTTCTCCTGTGAATGACGGGGATGAGGGTCTTGTCTGGAGTAAATCCCTCAGTGAGCATAGCCTTGCTATTGAGAAAGGCCACCGAAGTCAGACCTGGCTCTCAAGAGAGGACAGGCTATGTGCACACTACCCACAAAATGAGTTGGAAACTGAGCTGAAGTTCCTAACCTCCTGCCAAATGTATGGCCATATTAGAGACACATATTTCCCTCAGATTACACAGTCCGAAAAAGAATTTGAAAACAAATCCAATTTTGATCAACTCCAATATCTATTGGGTGAAATACCACAGTGTGCAATCACAGCAGAAAGAGTTGTGACCTGTTGACACAAGAAAAGGGCAACCAGTGAAGATCAAACACCATTGTAAATACAACCTATACTTATATTTATTTTCCCTTTTGTACTTTAATTGTTTTCACATCATTACAACACTGTATATAGACATAATATGGCATTTGAAATGTCTTTGTTACTTTTGAATTTTTTGAGTGTAATGTTTACTGTTCATTTTGTTATTGTTTATTTCACTTGTGTTTATTATCTATTTCACTTGCTTTGGCAATGTAAACATATGTTTCCCATACCAATAAAGCCCCTTAAATTGTATTGAAATTGGTACCAAAGGTATTTATAACTAACCCAAGATAAATCATCTGCGTCGTTTACAGTGGGAGCAAATGAAGCATAGTGAGCAGAACAACCAATGAGGTGGGCAAAGCCAAGAATATAGCGAGATCCTATTGGGGTATTGTATCATGTATTTGCATTTTTCCGTTTGGGAACGCCTCCTCAATTCAAACTCGATTCGACCTTCCTCGCCTTCTAAACAACGCACTTTTAAATAATTTGGCAAAGCGTCAAGTCTATAAAACTTGGTGCACTGTGTTCATAACAAATTCTATTTTTGGGAACAGAAACATGTATTGAGATCAGATGCTTCATCGATGAGAATATTAGCAGAATGTGGGCCCAGGTTCACCTACTTCCATCCTCTCCCATGCACAACTAGACTTCCTCTCACTACCATAGATGTAAGGGCATGCTTCAGCTTTATAGCCCTGTGACATGTCTGGGTAACAACTTCTATCTGTAATACTTCTTGTCAGCGTAACATGCACAAAATAGCTACTAGCTTTCCGGATCCTTCACGTCAAAATTTCATTTTGCCTATCGATTTAATGTCCAACAGAAAAACATAACTGTTGAATGTTAAATGACGAGACAGAGGCATTGATGCGAGTAACCAGTCTTGTTCAGTACATTACAATTCATCCGGGTATTTCAACCACACCGGTAAAAACACTGGAGTTGCAGTAATTAACATTTACCAACAGATGGCATCACTGTGCCATCTTACACCCATAACATCTTCCCTTTTATAAAATAGGACAGGAGCTGTCAATTCACTAACAAAACAAACCTAGTAATAATTTCCAACATGAACAGTTTAGTTTATTTGTATTTTTTTTTATTTTCAGGTAACAACTTAACACATTTTGATACTCTCTTCACTTTTATCTCTGTCTGTCAACAATCCCTAATGGGAAACCTACAGATTAAGTATTTTTGGTGGCTGGGACAGACGCCCACAGCGTGAAAAGACAGGGGGCTTGTCTGCGAGGACTGTGGGTTCCCGCACAGGCGTGTCACCTGACGGTCTAAGGGGAGTATTGATGGGCGAGGGAGCAGCCGACCTGTGATCCCCTGGCTCTTCGCCCAGTGCCTCAGGCCCCATGTGACTTGCTGGGGTTCTGTCTTTTGTCATGCGACCCCTTTGACCATCAGGGTTCTGAGTAGGTGCTGGCTCAGCAATCCGAAGGTCAACCCTGTTACGACGGTACAGTGATCCATTCACTTCGACCAAGTAGGAGCGTGGTGCCACTTTCTGTACACAGGATCCGAGTCTCCAGAGGCCCGTCCGGTCCCCTGGTAGTGGCTTCATCTGCACCGTTTCACCCACCCTGAGCTCAGGTAAGTCTTTTGCTGATTTGTCATAGATGAACTTGGAGACCTGTCTTCTGTGACGTAGCTTCACCAGCACGTCTGTCACCACACATGGCTCAAGGAGAGTGCTGGCTACTGGCAGAGCTGCTTTTAAGCACCGTGCCATGAGGCGCTGGGCCGGGCTGCTATCCATGCCCTCTGTCGGGGTATTGCGCCACTGCAGGATTGCTTTCCAGGCATCTTTACCCTCTCGCAGAGCTTTTTTGCAGAGGTTCTTTGCGATTTTGACTGCGGACTCCGCCTTCCCATTAGCTTTTGGGTGTCGTGGTGATGAAGTGACGTGCTCGAATTCCCAATCTGCAGCAAATTTCCGGAACTCAACTCCGGAGAATTGAGGTTTATTGTCTGAAATTGCCCTATCTGGCTGGCCATAGCGGGCAAACTGAGCCTTGCAGCGTTTGATCGTTGTCTCTGCTGAGAGGTCGGGGAGGAGGTCAATCTCCCAGAAGTCTGAGTAATGATCGACTACCAGCAGAAAGTCTTTGCTACTGTGCTGGAAGAGATCTAGACTTACTATCTGCCAGGGGCGCATCGGTAGCACGTGGGACATCATCGTCTCTCTCTGTTGCTCAGTGGCATATTCATTGCAGATTGTGCATTTACTGACCGTCTTTGATTTCACTCTGCATTCCTGGCCAATACAGTGTGTCACGTGCTTGTCTGTAACAGGCCTCACCTCCTATGTGACTTGAGTACACGTGCGCCAACATCTCAAGGCGCAGAGACCGGGGAATAACGACTCTCTGACCCTTGAATATTACTCCATTTTGAACACTGAGCTCCTCTTTGACTGGCCAATAATCTCTGACGGCTAAAGCAGTTTCTTCCTTGCAGTCGGGCCAGCCCATCAGAATCACAGACCTCAATGCCTGGAGTTGCTCGTCCCTGTCTGCGTGCTGTCTGATTTGTATAAGGCGCTGGTCCGTGACATTGAGGTAGTCAGCCTGGTTGATGTGTTCAACATCCACTTGCTCTGTTTGTAAGCTGCACACTGTGTGTCGTTCATGCATGGAGCGTGTGTGAGTGCCTGATGCAGTAGCCCTGCTGAGCGTGTCACTCACATACATCTCTGGCCCTGGCTTATACGCCACCTTGAGGTTGTAGTTTTGTAGGGCCAGTAGCATGCTCTGCAGTTGTTTCGGGGCATTCAGGAGAGGCTTGTTGAATATAGCAATAAGGGGCTTGTGATCTGTCTCTGCGGTAATATTGTCACGCCCGTACAGGTAGTGGTGGAAGCGTTGGCATGCAAACACAATGCTGAGGCACTCCTTCTCTATCTGGGCATAGTTCTGCTCTGTTGGGGTGAGTGCCCTAGAGGCGAATTCCACAGACTGGCCCTTCTGCATGAGGCAACAGCCAAGTCCATACTGGCTTGAGTCACTCTGAATCGTGACAGGTTTTGACACATCGTAGTATCGCAGTACAGGTGTCTGGGTGACCAGTTGTTTTATTTCCCTCACCGCTGCGTCATGTTTTGGGAGCCAATGTCAGATGGTGTCCTTGTCCATGAGCCTCCTTAGTGGCTCACACACTTCAGAGAGCCGCGGTAGGAACTTGGCCAGGTAGGTGACAAATCCGACGAAGTGCTGCACTCCCTTCATGTCAGATGGGTGGGGCATTTCCAAGACAGCCTTCACTTTTTCAGGATCCGCCTTCAATCCGGTGGATGACAAGATGTGCCCATGAAAGCGAACCTCTGGCACTTTAAACTGAAGCTTTTTTATGCTTAGCCTTAGCTTGACCTGTCTACATCTGACCATCAGGGCCAGCAGCTTGGCGTCATGGTCACATTCTGTCTCCTCATCACTGTCCCCACAGCCGACTACGAGGATGTCATCTGCTATGGGTTCCACGCCACTGAGTCCCATCAACAGCTCGTGCTGTTTCCGCTGATACACCTCTGGAGCAACGGAGACACCAAACGGGAGCTTCAACCACCTCTTCCTGCCCCAGGGTGTCCAAAAGGTGGTCATGTAGCTGCTGGGCTCGTCGAGCTTGCACTGCAGGAAGGCATCTCTGGCGTCCACGAGCGTGAAGACTCTGGCCTTTGGGAGCTTGTAAAGAACATCCTCCAACGTGGGCATAATGTAATGTGAGCGTCGCAGAGCCCGGTTGAGGTGTTTAGGACCAATGCATATCCGTAGCTTGTCTGATTTCTTGACGATGACCAGATTACTTATCCAGTCTGTAGGCTCGGTGACGGATATCATGTGGCCATCTGCTTCGTATTTGTCAAGCTGAGCCTTTGTAGCTGCTTTCATGGCCACTGGTACATTGCGGGGTGCACACTGGAAAGGCTGGATTGCTGCGTCCAACTCAAAGTGGACTTCACTGGGAACTGACTCAACCGGTACGTTGAAGACATCATGGTACTTGCTTAGGAGTGTCTCCTTGCTCAGGGGCCCAGCCTGGACATTGTCTATAATGTTAAGATCAGCTGGGATGGTGAAGTTAATAAGCCCAAGGCGCTCGCATGTAGAACCTGACAGCAATGGCTGTTGACTAGCCTCAACTATTTCAAACTCAAGGGCGTGTTTCTGGCCACGTAAAACACACTCTGTCACAAATAGGCCTAAAGAGGACATGAACTGGCCTGAATACAGTTTCAGCTTGGTGCTACTCTGTGTTAGTTTGTCTCTGGGCGCGAGCCTCCTTTTATCTTTAAGGCTCATAACGTTACATGTGGCCCCTGAATCTCGCTGGCATTGCTGTGGTTTATTATTAAGTAGCAGAGTGACAAACCCCTTTTGTCCTTTTGTCCTTACTGCCCCTATGCACTCGCTAGCATATACATCCTCTGTGCTGTTGTTCCCTTCATCTGTGTTTGTTTCAATGGAGTGGACTTTACCCTCCTTTCTCTTGCTTTTCATGCAGATCCTTGCGAAGTGATTAGCTGTACCACAGCATTTGCATATTTTTCCATAGGCTGGGCCGTGTTCTTTTCCTCGTCCGTGAGAAATGCCACAATATCGGCATGTATTGGTGTTGTCTACTGCAGAGTTGGCTGTAGTATTAGCATTAGCTGTGGCAAAGGGGAATTTCTTTACTGGCTGCCTGAATGTAGCATTGACATTATCCATATGTTGCCTTTCTAGCTCCATGGACCTTATCCGTATATCAGTAAGCTCTGCTGCACGGCATGTCTCCACTGCCAAGACCAGCATCAGGTCACGTTCTCTCAGCAAACGTCTGCGGGTGCCCTCATCAGTTATGCCAAGCACTATCTTATCTCTGATCAGTTCACCATAGTCACATGTAGCTGCCTTTTCCCTTAGCCTAGTGACAAAGCTGTCAATGGACTCCCCGTCCTCCTGTTTGCAACAACCGAAAACATAACGCTCGTAGATAACGTTCTTTGCTGACTTAAAGTAATGTTCAAGAGCATCAAGAATAGCTGTAGCGTTACCTTGCTGAGCTGCTGTTAGGTTCAGGTTGTGTTTGTATACGTGTCGGCATTCAGTTCCCATTATAGTCCTCAAAGTGTCAGCCACTACCTCATCGTCCTTTTCTTGAAGTCCCGTTGCTAGTGCATAGTCCTCCCATTCACCTCTAAACGTATCCCAGTTTGTGCTCCAATCTCCGCTGAGCTTCATAACGGCGGGAGGGGGAATGTTCGCTGCCATGTCTAACCGGTGCTAACAACACTGAAGCTAACTAGCAAACTCACTCTAGCTAAGGACAATTCTGGCAATTCCATTTTTTGTGGGTAAACCAGAACAGGTGACTCTAATTTGCGGAAAGCATGGTTAGTTATCCGACTCTGACACCATGTTTGAATGTTAAATGACGAGACAGAGGCATTGATGCGAGTAACCAGTCTTGTTCAGTACATTACAATCCATCCGGGTATTTCAAGCACACCGGTTAAAACACTGGAGTTACAGTAATTAACATTTACCAACAGATGGCATCACTGTGCCATCTTACACCCATAACAATAACTGCAGCTGGGTAAATGAACATGTTAAAATCTGTATGGATGTTACTTCTTTCTTCTCTTCTGTGCCCCACCCTAAAACATTTTAACTCTCAGTCATTCATTTGCTTGGCTTCAGCACCCACGGCAATCATGAACAACTTTGTAAGTAGAAATCAATAAAACAAATTACAATATTAATTATCTAAATATGACTATTAATACCATATTAATATTACATTAAGTTTGTTAAAGATTAGTTTTTCTATTTACAGGGGCAGTTACCACCTATAAGAAGGTTAGTGTTAATTGTGATCACTTATGATAGTGCAAGATAAATATAGACTATATATTTTTAAGGAGTGCATTTGTGAGATAATTGTAGATATTATTAAAATAGTTAGTTCAGCAAATATGTTTCCTTATTTTGAAAGCAGTCTATAGGCAAGGGCAGACTGCAATCCACACTTTTATTTGATTAACTAGCGAGTTACAACAAATGCTAATAAGCATTTTAGGACAAAAAATAAAAAGACGTCCCTTTACCCCTTTCCGTATGTTTTAAATGTCATGTCCAAAATCATTTCTTAAATTGATTGTTAGTCGATGACTTGGTTTTACATTCTTTTGCAATGATTATGGCATGATTTAATGGGATACTTAGGCCTTTTGGCAATGAGACCCTTTATCTACTTCCCCAGAGTCAGATGAACTTGGAGATACACTTTTTATGTGTCTGTGTCCATCTAGTATGAAGGAAGTTAGAGGTTGTTTCGCGAGCTGGAAGTCTATGGGTATCGACCCATTTGTTAGCAGTGGCTAGTTAATCGAAACCAAATTGTGGATTACAGTTAGTTCTTATTCACATACTGCATTCAAGGTAAGAAAACAACTATCTAAAAATGTAATTACGCTGAACTATCCCTTTAATCTGTTCAGAAGTAGTTAACATGCAGATTTATTTCCAGAGCACATTTTGCTGTACAAACTTGATATGACAATTATTAGGTTATTGAGCTGTAGAATTTAATATATCATTTGTGTTAAGCTGTTTTTCTAGTTATTGTAATAAAGTTCAATTGTTAATTACCTAATATTGTAGTTGATCAGAGTTGTTAAATTGCTTAACTAGTGAAATTGCACAACTATAACAAATGCTGCCAATTTGTGTACTCAAGAAAACGAAAAAGACAGTAAAAAATAAGGAAACTCAACTTGCTTTCACATTATGCAGGGAAAATGGGATAACACAGCTCAAACAGAGAAGGGCTGCTTGAATTGGGTTTGAACAGCATTTTGTAAGAATCATTACTTACTGTATGTGATCTTTATTAAACTAAACAATACCACTTTTTAGGAACCCAACACCTACGTATCTGAAATGGAGGAGAAGAAATGATGGAAGCTTAAAGTCATCAGGAACAGCATTTATTAGACAGGTTATAAAGCTTTGGAGGAGGTCCCTGGAGATGGAAGTTGACGGAATACAAGACTACGTGAATATGGTACACATCGCCTAATTAAATACACTAATCATACGCCTAAAATACATTCCCACATATTTAGCATATTTTTGGTTTAGTATACATTTCATCATGTTACAAATGAATTGTTTCTAGAACAAACAATTATTAATTGATCTTGTTATACAATGTATATATTGTTCGTTAATTAAGTTATTAATTATTTATGTTTGTTAAAAGTTGCTCCGTAGCATCTTTTTCTTAGGTCACATTCATGACCCCAGTCTTCATCCAACTGACTTCTTTGAGTCTCCAGAGTTGTGGAACAAGTTAACAAGAAGATTTCCACAGGCATTCCACAATTACAAGTATCCACCCCACAGGACTCCATTTTCCATTCTTCTGACTTTGGTAAGTGTGTAAATCAGGGGCGGAAATCCCGGGGGGGACACGACCCCCCCATCCTGGGGAAAATATGATTTGTCCCCCCCAATATATCACTGAAACATAACTATGTAATTTAAATAACATTAATAATATGCAATGAAAGCAATTGTGCTGATTATAGACACTTAATAGCGCGTTTTTAAGTTTCAAAAGATTGCGACCCCCCCACCCTTTGCCTCACAATGGTTTGATCCACTGCCAGTTCCTTAGTTGGCAAGGTAACAGAGGGGTCGTATCTACTGTCTGAAAGGCACTTAATGAACCTAACTGACGTGAGGTTAATCCAGTCAATCGCACACACGCACTAGCTGAATATGCAGAGCTAGCGCGCAAATATTAACTATTAAGCTAGCTAGTACCTATTCCATTTATATGGCCTCGTCAAAGATGGAATCTTTGCTATTGTCAATTTATTCCAAGATCAACACGCAGATGATGTAAATTAGTGCTTCAAAGTTCCTGTGATAAGGTTAGCGATAAACTGAAGTCCAAACTGAACAGAACTACACTCTCTTCTACCATTGTCTTAAATATACTGCTCAAAAAAATAAAGGGAACACTTAAACAACACATCCTAGATCTGAATGAAAGAAATAATCTTATTAAATACTTTTTTCTTTACATAGTTGAATGTGCTGACAACAAAATCACACAAATAATCAATGGAAATCCAATTTATCAACCCACGGAGGTCTGGATTTGGAGTCACACTCAAAATTAAAGTGGAAAACCACACTACAGGCTGATCCAACTTTGATGTAATGTCATTAAAACAAGTCAAAATGAGGCTCAGTAGTGTGTCTGGCCTCCACGTGCCTGTATGACCTCCCTACAACGCCTGGGCATGCTCCTGATGAGGTGGCGGATGGTCTCCTGAGGGATCTCCTCCCAGACCTGGACTAAAGCATCCGCCAACTCCTGGACAGTCTGTGGTGCAACGTGGCGTTGGTGGATGGAGCGAGACATGATGTCCCAGATGTGCTCAATTGGATTCAGGTCTGGGGAACGGGCGGGCCAGTCCATAGCATCAATGCCTTCCTCTTGCAAGCACTGCTGACACACTCCAGCCACATGAGGTATAGCATTGTCTTGCATTAGGAGGAATCCAGGGCCAACCGCACCAGCATATGGTCTCACAAGGGGTCTGAGGATCTCATCTCGGTACCTAATGGCAGTCAGGCTACCTCTGGCGAGCACATGGAGGGCTGTGCGGCCCCCCAAAGAAATGCCACCCCACACCATGACTGACCCACCGCCAAACCGGTCATACTGGAGAATGTTGCAGGCAGCAGAACGTTCTCCACGGCGTCTCCAGACTCTGTCACGTCTGTCACGTGCTCAGTGTGAACCTGCTTTCATCTGTGAAGAGCACAGGGCGCCAATGGCGAATTTGCCAATCTTGGTGTTCTCTGGCAAATGCCAAACGTCCTGCACGGTGTTGGGCTGTAAGCACAACCCCCCCCTGTGGACGTCGGGCCCTCATACCACCCTCATGGAGTCTGTTTCTGACCGTTTGAGCAGACACATGCACATTTGTGACCTGCTGGAGGTCATTTTGCAGGGCTCTGGCAGTGCTTCTCCTGCTCCTCCTTGCACAAAGGCGGTGGTAGCGGTCCTGCTGCTGGGTTGTTGCCCTCCTACGGCCTCCTCCACGTCTCCTGATGTACTGGCCTGTCTCCTGGTAGCGCCTCCATGCTCTGGACACTACGCTGACAGACACAGCAAACCTTCTTGCCACAGCTCGCATTGATGTGCCATCCTGGATGAGCTGCACAACCTGAGCCACTTGTGTGGGTTGTAGACTCCGTCTCATGCTACCACTAGAGTGAAAGCACCGCCAGCATTCAAAAGTGACCAAAACATCAGCCAGGAAGCATAGGAACTGAGAAGTGGTCTGTGGTCCCCACCTGCCGAACCACTCCTTTATTGGGGGTGTCTTGCAAATTTCATATAATTTCCACCTGTTGTCTCTTCCATTTGCACAACAGCATGTGAAATTTATTGTCAATCAGTGTTGCTTCCTAAGTGGACAGTTTGATTTCACAGAAGTGTGATTGACTTGGAGTTACATTGTGTTGTTTAAGTGTTCCCTTTATTTTTTTGAGCAGTGTATATTTAATGGTCTCGTTACGAAAGCTAATTTTAATTATCCTTTATTTAACCCGGGTAGCAAAGATTATAGCAAACACCACTGAAACGGAATTAGTGCTCGCTAGCTTTGCAAATTCAGCTATTGTTGGAAGCCAGCCAATATGAAACAAACTATTAAAATTACAAAAGGTTGCAGCATATGTTGTGTAAATGGTGAACTCATACAGCTGTCAACTCTTGTCATTTTAATCCGTTTCACATTTGCTAGCTACCTTTTAGATCGAAGCCCAAATAGAATGATAAAATATAAGATGATAGAAGCCCATCTCTTACTGTAAATAACCTACACACTGTGTGTGTAGCCAGCCAGCCAGCCAGGTAGAAAAATGGCAGAAAAATAAAAGACGGACATCAGAGTATTTTTCAGTACACCAAAACGCAAAGTAAGAACCCTAGTAGCATAATATCTCAAAGACTAGTTGATAAAATGTTCATAAGAAAGAAATGAAATTGTAATGGAAATGTTTCACAATGATGTCATTAGGCAGAGCAGGCAACAGATGGCACACGGACAGCAGAGTTGGGGACAGATATGCAGGGACAGACTGGCAGAGACAGGGAGTCTCAGGTAAGTTTGTTGAGTCTTTGGCAACATTATGAAAGGTTCTCAATTTTTTGGACTTGTAAAATAGGAACATAATTGGAAAATGCCATGGATACTCTCACTCTCAACTTAAACTGGTGACTGAAGGCAATGGTATTGCTGTTGTGATTAGTTGTGTCGTTTTGGGTACCGGTAGTTAGGAGTACGGCAAACACCTTATTTCTTTGGTTCCTCAATATACATTTACCATATTACAATGTAGGCTATGTGTTACAGCACTACTTTTGGTGCCCCCCTCAGGAATTGCTCTTGAGAAAATTTCATGTAATTGTCCCCTCCAAAGTTGATATCAGATTTTCGCCCCTGGTGTAAATGGAATGTATTTAACCTGAAGCTTTTGTCCTCGACCAATTTCCACATCAACAAAATTAACAATAAACAATGACAATAAAACACCTTATAGAAAACATGTATTGTCCATGTAGCTTATAATTTGTTGAATATTGCATGTTTTACTTGTTTGTTTTTCAGGCTGTCAGGATTTATGGTCATGAAGACGAAGATGAAATAAAAGACTTTCTTCTAAATTTCCTGGAAGCATTGACCTTGCCCCCCAGAATAAAAGGTGCGAGTAACTACACACACTACTACACTCTGGAGGCTACTGTCATTGCTGTGTGCTACAACGAAACCTCTGGAGACCTCAGACCAGTGAAGTACTATGGAGCATCCCTGTCCTGCAGAGGGGAGAGAGAAAAGAACATTATGATCAATTGGTCATGTCTACATGTGTGGCATGACTATGTGTCTTATGCAGTGTTGTCATTCAGACATGATGAACAGGGAAACGGTATCAGATTCCCCGTCACCGTAAAATGCAGAGCATTCTACAGGAATTACCAGACCAATCGTTATGAAGACCGAAGGCCGTGCAAGAACTGTGGGGATCTTTTCTCTCTCTCAAACCCTGAGATGGACAGAAATGACTTTCCCTACGGAAACTGTGCCGAAACGGAGTGCCTGAGTAAACTTATTTTCAATGATCAGGATGTCCGGAACAATATGATTTTGGGATCCTACACAATGGAAAACCTGAACAGTCTTAGAAAAATGGCAAAAAATGCTTTGTAACAGTCTTAAGGCATAGGTCTACTTAGCACCCCTGAACAGTGTGCATTTGGCCGTCATTTGCAAACCAAGTGCAAACTGTGACTGTGTAAACTTCTATTATGTGATCAGGATGTCTGCAGCAATATGAGTTTTCGACACCACACAAGAGAAAATGTCTTAGAAAAATGGTCGAAAAAGCTTTTGAACATTTAGGTTGTGTTCCACAAAGGTTTTATACATGGTGTTTTTGCTGTGTTTGACTTGGAAGTTTCCTCTGAAACTACAAGAACAACGGTGTTTTTGCTCACTCAACTGTGATTAAGGCAACTGTGCCATAGTCATAATGCGTAAGTAAATGGTTTCTGTCACTGAGAGTTGTGAATTACAGCTCGGACAAACAATATAATTATTACCACTAACAACAAGACATAGAAAGCAGCAACCTTGGGAATACATTTTGAAGTTGTTTTACTTTTTGGTTTGGTCTTTGTGTTTGGTTGTTTATTTTTTATTTATTTATATTGGGGGGTGTTTAATTGTAATAAGCTATCAACTTTGTCCCTTGTCAAATATTCTGCCATTTGCTTTGTGTCACAGTGGAAAATGAATGAAATGAAAATTAACACATTTCTCATGTGACAGGAAACTGCAGAAAGGATGTGACACTGAACTTGTTTGAATATAGACCATTCAGTGAAACCACAGCTAAAACAGCAGACTAAAACAACAGACAGCATGATGAATACCTAAAATTATGTTACTTTATGACACAAACTTATCTTGTAAATATTTTGAATCCATCAATAAATGAGAATTCTTAAAAGTTGGTTGGATGTTTTAGTTTCCTTCCAGTTTGCTGCTATAACTTGGACCAGATCTCTCTGGCAAAATAAATTTGATCTCAAAGTGAAATAAAACAGGTTTTGGGGCGAACTCAAACTCCCACCACCAGTAACACCTACTTGGGTGATGCATTACAGCCATGCTGTAACAGAGAGGACTCGCTATTCCATTTATTAATTGTAAGTTTAAGTGGTCATCTTTACAAGAGAAGAATGGAGGGCCAAGATAAAATGTCAGTGTGAGTTGATCCCTAAAAGCAAAAAAAAATAATTGTACAGTACTCATACTGTTTCCACAACAAAACAGGAAATGTGGAATGTTTTGATCTGAGGTTAGTTAATTAACCTTAAACCGGTTTTGAGAGGACAACCTAACACAATCAAGAACACCTCTTCTGTCACTGGTCCAGTTTGTACGTTTTCACATTTTGAACAGCATTTTAATATTTCAAATGTTGTTCAAAGCAAAATAATCGTAAAGCAATAACAAAATCACATGATGTCTATGTATCAGTGATGACACCATGCACATCAAGGAATAATATTATACCCTTAACCTTTTGTAAGAGAGAGAGAATGCTGTTTAGTCAGTAATACATTAGTAATAGTTATAACATTATGCATCAGTCGGGAGGAACTCAGGGCGTCAACGGAGCACCAGGGTGCTTTGTTATCTGACTACCTTTCCCAGAGAAGTACTCTTGCATGACTCAACCTGTTGAGAGGGAAATTACCAAGATGTGTCAGACAGAAACTCAGGGGAAGTTTTGTATCACACATTTTCAGCGTATTCGCCTATGACTGTATTCATGTTTACCTAATAGTTATTGAGCACTGTGGAACAAATAAATAGACATTATTAACATCAAGTAGAGTTGATATGGTTATAATAGGACATTTCAGATATAATATATTAACGCAAACATGAGAGAAGATTGAACCAGTTAGACTTGTCTTAAATGTTTTGTTGTTGTGTCCATTAGGTCACCAGTTAATGTATTTGAAACATAGTTAGTCTTATCAGATAAATGTTTTGTGTTATATCTAGATGTTCTGAGATGCCTCAACCATAGAGGGGAAGGTTTACGCTATAACGATAACATTTGGCAACACCCTCATGTTCTCTCCAGTCTGCTGGAGAAACGAAACCTCAGATCAGCCTCACGTCCTATAGTTAAACACTAGCAGTAAAACAGTGGTAAAATAATAAAAACGCAGAGATGAGTGATAAAAGGCTGTGTTTGTGTTTGTTATGTAAATGTTCTCCCACCTAGAGGTCCATATGAGGGAATTCATCTTTATTGACTCATCATATGAATGTACCAATATCCTGTAATGTACTGTAATCTCTTTCCAAGACCAAACAGGAAGTAAAAAAATAGCCATTGTGGATTTGCAAAACAAGCTTTTCCATCCATTTATTCTAGGGAAAACCAGGACATACAGTAGAGATCAATTTAATTGAAACAAATGCAGTACAATAACATGCTTGATTATTGTTATACTGTACACATTTGATACCATTCCATTTACTCCATTCCAGCCATTACACTCCATTCCAGACATTAAACTCCATTCCAGACATTATTATGAGCCGTCCTCCCCTCAGCAGCCTCCACTGCTTTAGATGTGTTAATGTCAGAGTTGATAGATGTGTTTGCAACTTAGCCTGTTATCTTTCTCCCAGATTATAGGGCAATGACTACCGTAAAATAGATGAAGATCCCAAACATTGGTTAAATTATCTGTTTATCATGACTAGTTCAGTTATCACACATTACTATCAAGTAGTTAGTTCTACAGTACCATGAGGACATGTAGTATGTATTGTGGTGTAGCTCATTTTCAAAAGGTGCCCTGAGCACAGCAATACAACAGAACAATACAACAGTACAAAAGGATCACTCTAACAAAGACAAAACAACAAAAATAAAACACTACAAGTTACAACATTACAACCACAACAATCTCTTCATTTAAATCAGAATAACTGCAACTTGCTGTATATTCAAGACACCTAATACTAGACTGTTAAACTGCCCTGGCAGCACCAAGGAATCAAGATGCAAGGAGTTCTGCAGGCTATTCCAAGAATGGGGGTCATTAAAACTGAAAGAGGATCTACCTAGATTGGTATGGACTAGTAGAACTTGGAGAGTTAACCATCCCTGTGAAACGGGTTTGGTGTCTCCTATTTAAACATCTTACCAGTGAAGTGAGGTAGGTTCAAAGCCTTTTTAGCAGAGCTTTGTAAACAAAAAGGGAGTAATGAGATCTAGGGGACTTTAGTGAGGACCAGCCTGATACAGGATGCAGTGACGAGTATTAAACCTGTCACCTGTGAGTAAGTGAAGTGCTCTATGGTAGACTGCATCCAGAGGTTTTAGAGTGGTGTCTGCTGCACTATATATTTATTAATTTATCTAGGCAAGTCAGTTATTTATTTATAATGACGGCCTACCCCGACCAAAACTGGACGATGCTGGGCCAATTGTGCACCGCCCTATGGGACTCCCAACCATGGCCAGATGTGATACAGCCTGTATTTGAACCAGGGACTGTAGTGACACCTCTTACACTGAGATGCCACTCAGGAGCCCCTTAAGTTTTTGCCTTAAGTACACATCTGTTTTATGTAACCATACCAAACGTAACATATACTCATTTGAGTGTCCCGCACTTCCTTTTACTATGATACCAGGCTGGCAGAAAAGGTGTGACACTGAACTTGTGTAACACAGGACTAATACAGACAGCATGATGAATTATCAAATTACAATTCCTGAAAGTTGGTTGGTTTTAGTTTCCTCCTGCTGCTATATCTTGGACCAGATCTCTCTTGCACAATACATTTTATCTCAATGAGAGTAAAATAAAATAAAGAAACAGATTTTGGGGCTTCCCAGCTGGACGAGGGGGCTAAAGGGGACTTAGCCCTACTCAGTTCAAAATGTACTGCTCTTAGTTTTAGTTTTATGTCCCTATAAAAAAATTGCTAAAAAGTAAAAGATGATTGAGTGCCAGGTTGGCGCAAAAACAATCTGTATCTCCGATGCGCTGTGTCTTTACAATAGACAAGGAGTCCCGCGGTGATGTGTAAGAGGGCTATGGAAAGCCACTGGGCGGTTAGGTGTGACTCCTTTGGGTTTCCGTAAAAATCCTAGAAAAACTAGTTCCTACAACACAGAAGTAAGACTACAGGTGTCACACCCTGACCGTAGAGATCCTTATTATTCTCTATGTTTGGTTAGGTCAGGGTGTGACTCGGGTGGGAACATTCTAGATTTTCTATTTCTTTGTTGGCCGGGTATGATTCCCAATCAGAGGCAGCTGTCTATTGTTGTCTCTGATTGGGGATCATACTTAGGCAGCCCTTTTCCCACCTGTGATTGGGGGATGTTGTTTTTGTTTAGCATCTGTGCCTGACAGAACTGTGCGCTTTCGTTTTCGCCTTTGGTAATTTTGTTTGAGTGTTTCTTGTAATAAAAGATCATGAACACTTACCACGCTGCGCTTTGGTCCACTTCTCCTTCAACTACAAATGACGAGCGTTACAACAGGACCATAGCGGCAGAAAGAACTTTTGGGGTGGGGGTGCAGAATTATTGTCTTTATTTGAATTGGGATTTTTTTTGCAGGAGTTTTTATTTTTCGCACTACAGATTACATATCAGTCCGCTAATGTGGCACTATTAAACCACCTATGGTTGATCTCCGTGCCCCCACGTAAATCTAATTTGCCAAATGAAAAAAATCCTAATAGAAATCTGTCTGTTTAAGTTAGAGATATCTGTTTTTTGAATTGGATGTGTCTCAATCCACCGCATCCGCCTATGTCACACTTCCAAATCTGCGGTGAAAGGTGACAGAGCTAAAGCGGTGCTTGTCTGACCATGAGACATTCTGAAAATCGGTCTTCTCACAAAATCATCTGTAGCGTGTGAACGGTTTGGCATAGACACTATTATGGAAAGATGAGACTCTCACGACCACAATGGTGTTCTCCATTTTGCTCTACGACCCCCTCAAGAGTCTTGGGACTCATCTGAAATTGTTACAGCCAACCTGTCTCTAGCGTCTGAACAGTGTGGGCTAAACCACACTAATAGGACCCCTCTGTGGAACATGTCGCTTGTTTGCTCTAGGACGCCCACAGGCCTCACAAGACTCGTCTGATGGTGCCCCGGTATCAGTTGAAAAAATGAACAGATGTACAGTATATACAGTGCTTTCAGAAAGTATTCAGACCCCTTGACATTTTCCACAATTTGTTACATTAAACACTATTATAGTATTATTTTTCCTAATACAATACCCCATAATGACAAAAACAGGTTTTTAGAAATGTTTGCAAATGTATTTAAAATAAAAAATCGAAATAACTTTTATACATAAATATTCAGAACCTTTGCTATGAGACTCGAAGTTGAGCTCAGGTGCATCCTGTTTCCATTGATCATCCTTGAGATGTTTCTACAACTTAATTGGAGTCCACCTGTGGTAAATTAAATTGATTGGAGATGATTTGGAAAGGCACATACCTGTCTACACTGCATTGGGAAAGTATTCAGACCCCTTGACCTTTTCCACATTTTGTTACATTACAGCCTTATTCTAAAATGGAATAATAAAAAAAAATCCTCATCAATCTACACACAATGACCCATTATGACAAAGCGAAAATAGGTTTTTAGAGAACAACGATCTCTGCAACACTCCACCAATCAGGCCTTTATGGTAGAGTGACCAGACGGAAGCCACTCCTCAGTAAAAGACACATGACAGCACGCTTGGAGTTTGCCAAAAGGCACCTAAAGGACTCTCAGAACATGAGAAACAAGATTCTCTGGTCTGATGAAACCAAGATTTAACTCTTTGGACTGAATGCCAAGTGTCACGTCTGGAAGAAACCTGGCACCATCCCTACGGTGAAGCATGGTGGTGGAAGTAGTCAGGATTTGAGGGAAAGATGAAAATATCAAAGTATAGAGAGATTCTTGATGAAAACATGCTCCAGAGAACTCAGGACCTCAGACTGGGGTGAAGGTTCCTCTTCCAACAGGACCATGACCATAAGCACACAGCCAATACAATGCAGGAGTGGCGTCAGGGAAAGTCTCTGAATGTCCTTGAGAGCCAGAGCCCGGACTTGAGCCTGATCGAACATCTCTGGAGAGACCTGAAAATAGCTGTGCAGTGACGCTCCCCATCCATCCTGATAGAGCTTGATGTAACGCCCTGGCCATAGAGAGGGGTTTTTGTTCTTTATTTTGGTTAGGCCAGGGTGTTACATTGGGTGGGCGTTCTATGTTCCTTTTTCTATGTTTTTGTATTTCTTTGTTTTGGGCCGTGTGTGTGGCTCCCAATCAGGCACAGCTGAAGCTCGTTGCTGCTGATTGGGAGTCACACATAAGGAGCATGTTTTTCCTTTGGGTTTGTGGGTAATTGTTTCTGTCAGTGTTTTTGTACCAGACAGGACTGTTTGCTGTCGGTTTACTCTTTTCTTGTTTTGTATAGTGTTCACGTTGTTTACATTAAAATTCTAATAATGAACACTAACTCCGCTGCACCTTGGTCCACTTCTTCAGACGACGGCCGTTACACTTGAGAGGATCTATACGGAAGAATGGGAGAACCTTCACAAATACAAGTGTGCCAAGCTTGTAGCGTACCCAAGAAGATTCAAGGCTGTAATTGCTACCTAAGGTGCTTCAACAAAGTACTGAGTAAAGGGTCTGAATACTTACGTAAATGTGATATATTTGTTTGTTTAAAAAAAAATAAGCAAAAATGTCAATAAAACCTGTTTTTACTTTGTCACCATGTGGTATTGTGTGTAGATTGATGAGGGTAAAAAATATTTCATACATTTTAGAATAAGGCTGTAATATAACAAAATGTGGAAAAGGTCAAGGGGTATGAATACTTTCCGAATGCACTCTTTATTGCCAAAATAAGGGGTACATATAAAAATAAACATGTTTCCTTATCTTCCTTATATATCTCAGATATAGGACAAACACTTCAGATCAAACTTCCTGTAGATTTATTGGGGGGGACTATCTGTTCTTTCACGTAGTAAATGTGTTATTCAATGCATTTGTATGGGCTATTAGCAGTAAAGCCAAATATAATTGTTCATCAAATAATTTTGTATATATTTTTTTATACTTCAAGGGGTCTTCAAATTCCAAATCAAATAGCTAAATTATCCTTGGTATGACCTTCTTAAAACAATTCCATATAGCTTAGTCGAACCCTATTCTGAGCCGACTTCGCATTCGCCATCCGCTCAAGAAGGGCATTTGGTTCACACCAGGGAAGCAGCCCAATTAGAAAACAAATGCGATCCCTTTCTACCGATTTAAACTCCTCCTACCCGATGTACCGGCCAGGTGAGCTAAAACAACATTCTCAGTTGAACAGGATGAGAAATGGAGGAGCCACACCCATGCAGAGGAACAACATGTCAGTAACCTGTGAGCAGGCAAAGAGCTGCATTTCCAGGCTCGTCCATGGCGTCAAAATCACCTAAACCGTTCTGGAAAACCACATCAGTTGCTCTTAAAAAGTCTCTAACTTAGGTTGAAAGTATTAACACAGATAGCACAACATATCCATGTGTATCATGGTATCCAATGACTTTGTTATACTGGTATAAGTGGTATTATAAGAATAGTCTAACCAACATTTCTGTCAAATTAAATCAAATCAATATATTGTTGTACACAATAGATGTTTAAAAGGTGAAACGATCCCCCAAAAGTGTTGTTTTATTGACAACTTAAAAAGTGCCTTTGCCTCCACGTCTTTTTCTAAAGTGAAAGTTGGTTAAATCTAGCTACGTAGTCTAAAGCCCATGCCTCTGTTTCTTTCTCAGTCATGAGCCTATAATGAAGTATGACGCACACAGCATATTGCCTACAGTCATTTTCCAGTGAACTATACTGTCCTCTCAAGCTCTTCCGTGTTATCAGATGTGTCAATGTAGCATAAACACGGAAGCTGGGAGAAACCGACCCCCCTGTGGAAAAGTGAGACTCGCAGGTACATGTCGGTTGTTTTGCTCTAGGACGCCAACAGGTCTCACAAGACTTGTCTGAAGGTCCCTGGTACCAGGTGAAAAAATGAATGGAGGTCCAGTATATATTCTGTCACGGTTGTCGTTGGATGAAGACCAAAACGCAGTGGGTATGTGAATGCTCATTTTTTAATAATCAAAAACAAACACGAAAAACGATAACGGACAACAAAAACAGTCTTGTCAGGCACACACCTCAAAACAAGAAACAATCTCCCACAAAATCCCATGACAAACACATTCCTATTTATAGGACCTTCAATCAGAGGCAACGATAGACAGCTGCCTCCAACTGAAGGCCCCAACACCAATTAGCTAAACATAGAAATACAAACGACTAGACTGAACATAGAAATAAACTAACATAGAACAATAACCAAAACCCTGGACTAATAAATCAAATACCCCTCTACATACACAACTACCCCGAACCATAAAAACCAAATGCCCCCTCTACACAAACACACCCTGAACCACATAAAACAAGTACCCGCTGCCACGTCCTGACCAAACTATAAGAACAAATAACCCCTTTACTGGTCAGGACGTGACATATTGAGACTGTTTAGTGCCAAAAATAAGGGGTTAAATACATGTAAAAATCCTGATCTTTCTTTTATCTCTCAGATATAGGACAGACACTTCAGAACAAATTTCCTATAGATTTATTGGGGGGGACTATCTGTTCTTCCATGTAGTAAATGTGTTATTCAATGCATTTGTATGGGCTATTAGCAGTAAGGCCACAAATAAAATTGTTCATCAAGTAATTTTGTATATATATTCCACAGGGATGCTGGCCCATGTTGACTCAAATGCTTCCCACAGTTGTGTCAAGTTGGCTGGATGTCCTTTGGGTGGTGGACCATTCATGATATACACAGGAAAATGTTGATCGTGAAAAACCCTGCAGCGTTGCAGTTCTTGACACAAACCGTTGGACCTGGCACCTACTACCATACCCCGTTCAAAGGCACTTAAATATTTTGTCTTGCCCAATCACCCTCTGAATGGCACACATACAATCCATGTCTCAAGGCTTAAACATCCTCCTTTAATCTGTCTCTTTATCTACACTGAAGTGGATTTAACAGGTGACATCAATAAGGGATCATAGCTTTCACCTGGTCAGTTTCAGGGAAAGAGAATGTTTTGTACACTCATTGTGTTTTTGCTGTTTTAAGAACATTCAGAATTTCTATTCGATGATGGGATCAAGTTCTATTGTTTGATATTCCAATTTAGACTTTAATCAATATTTTGGTCTGCCCTGTAATTGAATTTACTGTAGAATCAAAGCTGAGGTTTTTGGCTTGTCACACCATAGATTGTGCAGAGAGATATTTGCTGTCACCTACTTACAGCACAATGTGAGTTTTAATAGATTAATTATATAATATTCTTAATTTAATCCTTTTCCCATTTTTGTGTTTTCAAAAGGCAATACTTCATCGAGAAATGAACATCCTCCTAGCTGACTTAGAAGACCCTGAGTGTGCAAATCCTGCTGTGCCTGGTGCATCACACCAGTGGAGTGTGAGGCAGGAACTTTCACAGGATAGGTGGAGGGAGTCCAGGCCTGAGATCGTAGATTCTCTGCTGGCTGCAGAGCATGCATCTCAGAAGATCTGTCAGTCATGCAATGTGAAAAGGGCTATTCTCTACATCGCAGAATAGCCCGTCTGCCAAAACAGCTTTACTGCGAAGACTGCGATGTCTCTAAACATGCAAAGTTCCCCCTGCACAACAGAGAGTCCATGATCGAGGGATTCTACACACCCCTTCCTCCAACAACAGCCATATCTCTCCACAGTGATGGCAAATATGCACTTCATGAACTTCATGAAAAAACGTAATGTTTTATTTATTTTTTGCCGCTGAATGTATTATATCAAAGTTCAAATGTACTCTTGTTTTTTGTTGTATATAAATATCGTTCCTAGATTGTTTCTTACCATTGGACGTACCAGAGGTGATATGTGGTTGCCTGACAAGCACCATCCATGTTGGCCCTGGGAAACATTTAATCCTCGAAGGAATAAATGGTATGTGCAATATCTACAAGAACCAAACAGTGATGTAGCAATGCTATGTAAAACAACATTAATTCAGACTACATTTTTTTCCCTCAAGGTCGCTACAATGTCACAGTGCCTGTGCTGACCTGCACAACCTGTCTTAGCACCTGGACAGCAAACTTGGCAGATCTGATAAAGAATGGGTACTGGCCTGCCACTGTCAACTGTGACACCATATACCAGGTAGATCTGTTCAGCTCTTTTGAGGAGCTGAAAGTGTCATCTCCAGGAATGTCCCGTCTGGCGTTTATGCGGATTTTGGAGCAGCGAACTGACTTCTTTGGCAGGGTAACAATAAATGATACTCAGCTTTACCCATGTATGACTTCAGGTTAACAATATGTTAAAGTTATGTTACACAAAGCGTTGTAACAAAATGTATTTCCAGTAGTACAACTACGTTAAAACTTCAGGTCTCTTGCTACAGGATCTGTTAGCCTCCTGCACCACTGCCCTGCCATGCCCCTTATCTGTGCCCCTCTTGCATCCAATATTTCCTGCTCTTTACAACATAAGTACTCGTCCTACTTTTGCATTGGCTTTCACCTGCTTTGCTGTCAACACTATGCACTGACCCTGCTTTAACTCAAATCCAGTCAGCCGTAGTGAATTATAGTATGTTTTGTTTATAATACTGTTGTAAGTTATTTCATATCTTTCCCATATGTATTTTTCCCTTACCAGAACGGAATGATCTGTGGGGACACTTTTCAAAAAAGCTTATATGAGTGGACGTACTGCCGCTCTGAAATTGATCAGGTCTGTGATGTACAGTACTTTGACTGCCCAGCCTGTTCACCCAGCATGCTTGCAGTGTCAGTGGATGGGAACAAGAAGCTGTATCGATTCAAAAAAGGGTATGTAAAACTATTCATAATTGATCAAATAACACCATAATCTATTATATCATTTAAACAATCCAAACAAGGTTTGCTTTTCTTTGTCCAGTGTGAACGTTTTCAAATGCAGTTGAGTTCATTTTTAGCTTAAATGTTTTGAGTTTGTAATGAAATGAATTATCAACATTGGCAAGTGTCCCACAATCAGTTACTGAGGTTGATTGCTATTTCATATGTCATATATTTAATGTATTTCATGTGTCCTTTCAAGGGCTGATGACAAAGGATTCTTGGTGTATTTATCTGCAAGGATGAGGATGTGTCTGACTTTGGGAACTATGTCCATACAAAGACTAAACATGTACGTTTCCTGTGTATCTTCTAATATGTGAAATAGGACTGGCCTCGGGCCATCTGACTCAAAGGCAGACTCGTTATACACTATTCCAATAAAAACATATCATTTTGGAGATGGTAATCCTCTCTCCAAGTTCAGGGTTGTTACACCACTCCCTCTGTTCAGAAATGCAACACACTTTACAAGTGCTTGTTTTTTACAGTCAATCTCCAACTTCTGATCCCCATTGTAGCGAACACAAGGGGTAGCTCAGTGCCCTCAGCTAGATTTTAAAAACCTAACCACTGTCCAGTTAACACTTCCCCCAAAACAATGTTCAACCTATACTCTTCTACTTCCTTGTCTAGGGTTATGGAAAAGGGGTATGTGGAGCATCCCAGTGGACAGCAGCTAAAGAGTCATCAAGGAAAACAAACAACAGACTTGATGAAGAGGGACTCTAAGTTGCCGTCAGCTGCCACGGAATACTTCTAAGGAGCATCAACATGATGCGTGGAGAGATATTTGCATACCCACTGTTCTTGCAGAAGGAATTGTCTGGCAGCAGGAACATACAATTCATGTGTATGGATGTGAGTTGCCCTTCATTGTCCAGAGCTCGACACTCTTCTAGACATGAAGCCACTTCTTTCCGTCATGCATGCAAAGGCAAATCGTTTGAAATTCGAGGTAAGTTTTTCTTTATTAAACTGTTGAAAGATAATTTCTAGCATCAGTCCTTTACAAGGCTTCCCATTTAGATGTTTGTTATTCACATAATCGCAATATTAAGTCAATCTTTTTTTTAATGTAGATTAAGTGGGGAGGACGGAATCAGGAAGGAGCTGGCAAAACTCTGGTGGAGGAAGTGGAACAAGGGAACAGCTTCTTGTCGAGGGCTGCAATCTGTTCCAAGCAAATGTCCAAAGGAGGTAAACATTTTGTTTAAGGTTGTTCTATTCAGCTATGTTAATACTTATCTGGAATAAGGAGTTCTATTTGGCTTTTCTAGCAAGAACCGACATGCTAACCATCCAGGCCATGGGGTGGAACAGAAGGAAGAAGAACCACCTGCACAGAGTATTGTCCAGAAGATACTTGAAGGTGTATTGTGTGGATCAATACATTTATTTTAGAAGTATTATATCTATGCATTTAATTTATTTTAAACAATTAATTATTCTGTTTTGTTTTTGTCATAATTCTCAGACAACAGCAAAAATCCAGGAGGAGACCCAGACTCTCAAAGTTTAAGAGCGATTTGGGTGTAGGCGATGAGACAACGGAAGTTCAGCAATGGGCTAATACAGGTAAATGAATACAACAACAAAAAAGAATCCTAAATGTAACTCTCCTAGACTGTCACCTTGACGTAATGGAGAGGCTTGCTTACTCCAATGACCCTGAAAGCTAACCCTTAGAGGGTGTATTCCACCGGCAGGTGTAATCAAGCCGGACAGGTGGAAGGGTAGGAGGCAGACAAAACATTCCCTGGTTCTCCAGGTTGGGGCTCACTCACCCCCACATAACAAATTATTTGTTACAGAAACCTTCACAGGCCCTATGTTCCTCCAGGAAGTGAGTGCAGAGGAAACAAATGAGAACACGGATGGTCCCCAGGTACTACAGAGAACAATTGAAGTCCTGTTTCTTAGCATCAAACAAAGGAAACAGAACCTCTACCGTCAGGCAGGTTTGTTACATTTCATGAATATTGAATTGCACACACTTCATTTCTCTTTCATTTCAAAGTATTGCAATTTAAGAAATAATTCCATTCTCCTTTTGTTTTGATGACAGATGGATGCAAGAAAAGACACCCTCTGCGCAGAAAGATATTGGAAGAAAAGGCCAAATTGACAGCTGCCATAGAGGAGTACAACACCCTTGTACCAGATTCAGCAATACCATCTGCAGATGAGATCCTTTCCGCAGACCATGCATGGCCTTGGGAGCTGCATGGACAAAGTAAGTAGTATGTTTGTGTGTCACAATAACTATGTTTCTGTTTTGCTATCTGTGTTTGTTCAGTTGCGCAAACACAGACAGCACTGCCCTTAAAGTTACAAATCCACATTGCATTCTTATGAATTTACAGCTGACCTACTCACAAAGAAAATAGCCTTTGTGTGATGCTCCTCAGGTGATGCTCCTGAGACGGCTGAAGGAGGAAGAGTTAATTGTTCTAAAGGAAGTCAAGCAGCACTGGGAAAGCCTAAAGAGGGAATCCGAGAATGTGCAAGACCTTGCTTCACATGTGGCACTTGACCTAAGCAGGCAAAGTAGGGGAACTTTCATTAATATGTACAATTGATGTTGGCACCCTGTAATTGCTATTGTATTTAAGGAATACTTCATGGTATTTACCTTACACATTACGATTGTTGGTGTTAGGCTGGCAATTGAATCAGTCGGAAGCTGGGAGCAGAGGCCTCTTCTCCATGCTTCAGAGGAGTCAGCAGCCTCAGAAGAATCCAGGACTCTGTCAATCTGATATACAGCCAAGCTATGGGCCAAGACACCTCCCTCCTAGAAAATAACTTCATAGATGACCTCCTGGAAGAGGACCTAGATGACATCTATGACAGCATCCACTACAGCTCTGATGATGAGGAATCTATCACCGACTGAAGGTGTTCGTTTGGGTGGGTGCAGTTTGCACTGGGTGAAAAGTGATTCCATTTGTTTTGCATATGTGCTTTATCTGCCTTCCTAAGGAAAAATAGTTTGAACATTTTATGGAAAATAAACTTTTATATTTCTTCCTTGTTGACAATGTGATCATGTGTCACAGATTTGAGAAGGGCGCTCATCTGTTACTGCTTTTGCCCGGTTGTTCCACCTCCTACATATGCGATGACATCACCTGGTTTAAACGTCTCTAAAGACTATATCTCTCTCATCATTACTCAATGCCTAGGTTTACCTCCAATGTACTCACATCCTACCTTACCTTTGTCTGTACACTATGCCTTGAATCTATGCTATCGTGCCCAGAAACCTGCTCCTTTTACTCTCTGTTCCAAATGTGCTAGAAGGCCAGTTCGTATAGCCTTTAGCCCTACCCTTATCCTACTTCTCCTCTGTTCCTCTGGTGATGTGGAGGTTAATCCAGGTCCTGCAGTGCCTAGCTCCACTCCCACTCCCCAGGTGCTCTCATTTGTTGACTTCTGTAACCGTAAAAGCCTTGGTTTCATGCATGTTAACATTAGAAGCCTACTCCCCAAGTTTGTTTTACTCACTGCTTTAGCACACTCTGCCAACCCGGATGTCTACCAATAACATTTTCCGCCAAGATAGAACTGCCAAAGGGGGCGGTGTTGAAATCTACTGCAAAGATAGCCTGCAGAGTTCTGTATTACTATCCAAGTCTGTACCCAAACAATTCGAGCTTCTACTTCTAAAAATTCACCTTTCCAGAAACAGGTCTCTCACTGTTGCCGCTTGCTATAGATCTCCCTCTGCCCCCAGCTGTGCCCTCGATACCATATGTGAATTGATTGCCCCCCATCTATCTTCTGAGCTCGTGCTGCTAGGTGACCTAAACTGGGACATGCTTAACACCCCGGCCATCCTACAATCTAAGCTTGATGCACTCAATCTCACACAAATTATCAATGAACCTACCAGGTACAACCCCAAATCCGTAAACACGGGCACCCTCATAGATGTCATCCTAACTAACTCGCCCTCCAAATACACCTCTGCTGTTTTCAATCAAGATCTCAGCGATCACTGCCTCATTGCCTGCATCCGTAATGGGTCTGCGATCAAACGACCACCCCTCATCACTGTCAAACGCTCCCTAAAACACTTCTGCAAGCAGGCCTTTCTAATCGACCTGGCCGGGGTATCCTGGAATGACATTGACCTCATCCCGTCAGTAGATGATGCCTGGCTATTCTTTAAAAAGTTCCTTCCTCACCATCTTAAATAAGCATGCCCCACTCAAAAAATGTAGAACTAGGAATAGATAGTCCTTGGTTCACTCCAGACCTGTCTGCCCTTGACCAGCACAAAAACATCCTGTGGCGTTCTGCATTAGCATCGAATAGCCCCCTGTGATATGCAACTTTTCAGGGAAGTTAGGAACAAATATACACAGGCAGTTAGAAAAGCTAAGGCTAGCTTTTTCAAACAGAAATTTGCATCCTGTAGTACTAACTCAAAAAAGTTCTGGGACACTGTAAAGTCCATGGAGAATAAGAGCACCTCCTCCCAGCTGCCCACTGCTCTGAGGCTAGGAAACACTGTTACCACCGATAAATCTACTATAATTGAGAATTTCAATAAGCATTGCTCTACGGCTGGCAATGCTTTCCACCTTGCTACCCCTACCCCGGTCAACTGCCCGGCACCCTCCACAGCAACCCGCCAAAGCCCCCACCATTTTTCCTTCACCCAAATCCAGAAAGCTGATGTTCTGAAAGAGCTGCAAAATCTGGACCCATACAAATCCGCTGGGCTAGACAATCTGGACCCTCTCTTTCTAAAATTATCTGCCGAAATTGTTGCAACCCCTATTACTAGCCTGTTCAAACTCTCTTTCGTATCGTCTGAGATTCCCAAAGATTGGAAAGCTGCCGCAGTCATCCCCCTCTTCAAAGGGGGTGACACTCTAGACCCAAACTGCTACAGACCTATATCTATCCTACCCTGTCTTTCTAAGGTCTTCGAAAGCCAAGTTAACAAACAGATTACCGACCATTTCGAATCCCACCGTACCTTCTCCGCTATGCAATCTGGTTTCAGAGCTGGTCATGGGTGCACCTCAGCCACGCTCAAGGTCCTAAACGACATCATAACCGCCATCGATAAGAGACATTACTGTGCAGCCGTATTCATCGACCTGGCCAAGGCTTTCGACTCTGTCAATCACCACATTCTTATTGGCAGACTCGACAGCCTTGGTTTCTCAAATGATTGCCTCGCCTGGTTTACCAACTACTTCTCTGATAGAGTTCAGTGTGTCAAATCGGAGGGCCTGTTGTCCGGACCTCTGGCAGTCTCTATGGGTGTGCCACAGGGTTCAATTCTCGGGCCGACTCTCTTCTCTGTATACATCAATGACGTTGCTCTTGGTGCTGGTGATGCTCTGATCCACCTCTACGCAGACAACACCATTCTGTATACTTCTGGCCCCTCTTTGGACACTGTGTTAACTAACCTCCAGACGAGCTTCAATGCCATACAACTCTCCTTCCGTGGCCTCCAACTGCTCTTAAACGCAGGTAAAACTAAATGCATGCTATTCAATCGATCACTGCCCGCACCTGCTCGCCTGTCCAGCATCACTACTCTGGACGGCTCTGACTTAGAATACGTGGACAACTACAAATACCTGGGTGTCTGGTTAGACTGTAAACTCTCCTTCCAGTCTCACATTAAGCATCTCCAATCCAAAATTAAATCTAGAATCGGCTTCCTATATCGCAACAAAGCATCCTTCACTCATGCTGCCAAACACACTCTCGTAAAACTGACCATCCTACCAATCCTCGACTTCGGTGATGTCATCTATAAAATAGCTTCCAACACTCTACTCAACAAACTGGATGCAGTCTATCACAGTACCATCCATTTTGTCACCAAAGCCCCATACACTACCCACCATTGCGACCTGTACGCTTTTGTTGGTTGGCCCTCGCTTCATACTCGTCGCCAAACCCACTGGCTACAGGTTATCTACAAGTCTCTGCTAGGTAAAGCCCCGCCTTATCTCAGCTCACTGGTCACCATAGCAGCACCCACTCATAGCATGCACTCCAGCAGGTATATCTCACTGGTCACCCCCAAAGCCAATTCCTCCTTTGGTCGTCTTTCCTTCCAGTTCTCTGCTGCCAATGACTGGAATGAACTGCAAAAATCTCTGAAGCTGGAGACTTGTATTTCCCTCACTAACTTTAAGCAGCAGCTGTCAGAGCAGCTCACAGATCACTGCACCTGTACATAGCCCATCTGTAAACAGCCCATCTATCTACCTACCTCATCCCCATACTGTATTTATTTATCTTGCTCCTTTGCACCCCAGTATCTCTACTTGCACATTCATCTTCTGCACATCTACCATTCCAGTGTTTAATTGCTATATTGTAATTACTTCGCCACCATGGCCTTTTTATTGCCTTAACTTACCTCATTTGCACTTACTGTATATAGACTTTTTGTTTTCTTTTGTTCTACTGTATTATTGACTGTATGTTTCGTTCATTCCATGTGTAACTCTGTTGTATGTGTCGAACTGCTTTGCTTTATCTTGGCCAGGTCACAGTTGTAAATTAGAACTTGTTCTGAACTAGCCTACCTGGTTAAATAAAGGTGAAATAAAAATAAATAAAATAAACATGACCAGGTCCGATACACCCCTTTAAATGGCCAATCTGCAGTTGCTACATCCACTTTTGGATTCATGAAGAATACAATTTATAAATGCCTCATGAACATAGTTCAACTGCCGTACCCCATGAGATCCCAAAATATATGTTTTTTTATACTCCACTGTTTGTAAACAAAGTAAATGTAAACATACACAAGCATGTGTCAAACTCATTCCACGGGTGAGCCGAGTGTCTGCGGGTTTTCGCTCCTCCCATGATTGATGAATTAAGGTCACTAATTAGTAAGGAACTCCCCTCACCTGGTTGTCTAGGTCTTAATTGAAAGGGAAAAAATAAAACCAGCAGACACTAGGCCCTCCATGGAATGAGATTGACACCACTGGACTATAGCCTCGAAACATGGTTTAAACTACCTTTCTCCAGCCCCATCCCTATGCTTTTTACAGAACCATTGGCGGGGAAAACGATTTATTGTTTCACCTGGTGATTTCCGATTTAAACATTGTTGAACTGTAATGTGCTGTGCTTGTGTGTGTGTGTGTGCTTATTAGTTTAGATAATAAATAACAAAAAAGGAAATCCTTGTCTTCAAGTAATCCTTTGCATCCTGATGGAGCTACATCAGTACATTAGTCATGGGCTTTTATGTCAACAATTCCTTAAGTATGTATGAGATGTACAAATGCTTAACTAGTACTGAGTACTTTGACCAGTTACTTCTTTACTCTCAAGTAGTTTTCGAGAGGGCTACTTTACTTGTACTTGAGTACAAGAACTGACTCTCATCAGCTGCAGATGAAACAGGTTAGTTGAAAAATAATGTTGCCTAGAATCTACAGGCAATCGCAATTAATCATCAAAAGTATGGACACAGAATGATTGAAGTGACTTTTGTATTTTATTATGCTGACCCAATTATGACCAATGACATCTTTTGGGAAGATTAATGCATAGCCCTTGTGTGTTAAGCTGCAAACTTGGAAATGTTCCCATTGAAATGGGGGTTGTCCCATCATGAACAGGCCAGTTGCAAGTGACATACTCTTAACGCTACTATTAGCAACACCATATTATTATTAAAATAAGGCACTTATGCAGGCAGGTCTGACATAGTGGGAGAATTGTGAACACGCACGTATATCTGTGTTTTCACAGCGTTTGGCCACGTCTTCGGTTTGGTCGTTCGGCCAGAGTTTGTTTTGGTTATGTGCGTCGCAATGCCCGTTACGTAATAGACTATGTTTCTGAATTTTCTGATTACATTTTTTAACTATTCATAAATTATTCTTGCGCAATGTTACTTTTATTTGAATGTCAGAAACATTGTCAGATTCTATTAAATAATTGATGCAACAGACTGTCATGCTCAGCGAGTTGGAGGGTTTTTTGAGGGTGGCAGGGTGACAGGACTTTCTCCCCATCTTCTTTGGTTTGGTTTGGGTGAAGCTGGTCTCCTGAGCGGTGGGGGTTATTGGGGGTTCAACTTGGTTAAGGATGGGGGTGTAGCTGATCTCCTGGGCGGTGGGGGATATCGGGGGTTCAACCTGGGTGATGAGGAGGGTGTAGCTGGTCTCCTGGGGGGCAACTGTATCAGACAGTTCTTGGGCAGCCACAGGAGGAGGGTTGGAGGGATGTAGTGTGGAGGTATGGGTGTTGATTGCCACTGCGAAAGAGAACATATTAAGTAAATGGGACAGATAAGTGGACAACAGTTTCCAATTGGCAGAGGTGAGCATGTATATTTAAGCAATAAGGCCCGAGGAGGTGTGGTATATGGCAATATACCACGGCTAAGGGCTGTTCTTACGCATGACGCAATGCGGAGTGCCTGGACACAGCCCTTAGCTGTGGTATATTGGCCACATACCACAAACCCCCGAGGTGCCTTATTGCTATTATAAACTGGCTACCAATGTAATTAGAGCAGTAAAAATAAATGTTGTCATACGGTCTGATATACCAAGGCTTTCAGACAATCAGCATTCAGGGCTGGAACCACCCAGTTTATAAATAAACTTCTACACAGGATATGTGAAAAGAATGTGTTGAAATGTTGCTCTCCTGAACTAACTCCTCTACTTTAATAATAACAATAATTATACATGAAACATACATAGCTTTACAATTGTAGAAACTAACAAACAATCAATAATCTAACTAAACAACAGCAGACTAAACAAAAGGAAGAAAAACATTCAACAAAATTCTTTGGCGCAACATGCGTCCTTTATCCTGATTGTGCCCACATTTTTAGAAATGCGTCTACACATGGTCTTATCCGTCCACTGTGTCCGCATTGTGAACAGATTTACTGGTCCCTCCTTGTATGCTAATTCTTTGACAGATATTCTTTCAAAATAATACTTATTTATTTATTTTAAGACACATATATATATTCCATAAGTCAATGGTGCCACCTGTCAATGATTTTAGAAGGCAGGATGATTTAAATGGTTTCACTGTCAACTCCAGACGTGGTCAGGAAGATCTGATCACAATGCTTCTTTTAATCGTCTACACCTGTCTGAAAATGTGGGCACAATCAGACTATGGACAAGATCAGGACATATAATGCATGTTAGAAACAGGTATAATGGGGCTGAATAAAGGTAAGAAGGGCTCAAGGAATGGGTGTGATGTGTGAGTATGTGAGTGAGACAGCAGGTGAGTGAGTGAGCAGGTTTTGCGCGTGTGTGTGAGTGTGAGTGCGCGAGTGTGTGAAACAGAAGAGGTGTGTGTGGGAATGGTAGAGGGGGAGGTAAGGTTAGGCCATGGTGAAGAGGTGGGTTTTTAGGTGGGACTGAAACATGATGATGGACTCAGAGTCACGGATGGCTGGGGGGAGGGAGTTCCAGAGCCTAGGAGCAACCCTGTCACTGAAACTCTGGAGCTTGGACCTGGGGATGACAAGGTGGCCAACTGTGGTTGAGCAGAGAGAGCATGAGGGCTGGTAGGAGAGAAGAAGTTCAGAGGTAAGGGGTAGCAAGGTGGGAGATCTTTTTAGGTCAGGAGGATCTTGTAATTAATGCGGTGGGAGACAGGGAGCCAGTGGAGTTCACAGAGGATGGGGGTGATATGCTGCCAGGATGATTTAGTATGGGTTAGAAGATGGGCTGCTGAGTTTTAAACCATTTGGAGCTTATTGAGGGAGTTTGTGTTAGTGCCGGGGAGTAGTGAGTTGCAATAGTCTATTCTGGAGAAGAAGAAAGCATGGATGAGAGTTTCGGCTGGCAGGACAGGAGAGGGAGGGGCTGACTTTGGCGAATTTGCGTAAGTGGAATAATTCGTTTTTTACAGTCTGACGGATGTGGTGGTTGAGGGATAGGGTCTTAAGGTAGACAAACATACATATTTCTGTCCAAATACCTTTCACAATTGCCTCATACAACCTTTGGATTGCTGCCATCGAGGTCTGATTCCTCATACCACTGTGAGGACACAGTGCAGTCGACAACAAAATGTTATCCTTCTTCCCCTTGCTGAGGAGTAGCAGGGGGTACACTCCTACCTTGTGTAACCCATGTACCTGGAATCATTAATGACAAAATAACTTCCAGAAACACAACAAATGTCAGTCAAATAATGACATTTAAATGTAGTCTTAAATGACACAATGAGACAACAACAAATAAGTGCATAGGGCCTATCATATCCCTAAGCTAGAAATTCAGAAATCTTTTTAGAGGAAAACATAATAAAGCTTACCAGCTTGTTTTCTGCATTAATCAAGGTAGCATATCTTCCATGTTTCATTGTCTTATTTGTCCATTCATCTGTAGCCTTCCTTTTTTGGCCCTCTAACTTGACCTTTAGCTGGATTGTTGCACCACAGAACTTGCACTTCTTTGATACTACTCCTATTGATGTGTTACAACTAGGACACAGCTTACGGCTGGAGCCAGGAGACATTCTGCATGAAAGGTGGATACGAAAGTGTCAGAAAGAATAGCCCTATACACATCACTTTGACTGATGGAATGCACCAGGGAGGTCCACTCTGGCAATGGGCTTGAATTGACAAGGAGAACTAGAGATTGTGAGACAAAAACTATACTAACAATAGCAATTAATAAAGAGAGTTAAAGAAGTGTTGTGTGTTTGAAGGTGACATGGGTTTCAATGACTCAATCATATGGGTCAGATCTGATAATGGACCTCACCTGGTAATAAAACTAAGCCTGAGGCTTTAACATGACCCCACATGCCACACTGTAACATAATGTGTCATACTAACTGTTGACTACTATTGTAACCTAGATGTAGGCCACCTGCCATAACCTCGGGTGCATAGTGCAATGAGTGTCGTTAGTTGACAGATACAATACCTGGGCCAGTGGGATTTGGTTACTTATTTTAAGATACAATTTTTGAATAATCTCCTCCAGTTGGTTTTCATTTTTAAACTACAACCTGGTTTGTTTTTGAAAACACAAGAAATGGGAGGAAAGCTGAATCAAAAGAGAAAAAGTTTCCACTTACTTAACTTCTATGGGCTAGGTGGGACGTTTGCGTCCCACCCCAGTCAACAGCCAGTGGAATCGCGTGGCGCGAAATACAAATACCTCAAAAATGGATATGAACTTCAATTTCTCAAACATATGACTATTTTACACCATTTTAAAGACAAGACTTTCGTTAATCTAACCACATTGTCCGATTTCAAAAAGGCTTTACAGCGAAAACAAAACATTAGATTATGTCAGGAGAGTACCCTGCCAGAAATAATCACACAGCCATTTTCAAAGCAAGCATATATGTCACAAAAACCAAAACCACAGCTAAATGCAGCACTAACCTTTGATGATCTTCATCAGATGACACTCCTAGGACATTATGTTATACAATACATGCATGTTTTGTTCAATCAAGTTCATATTTATATCAAAAAACAGCTTTTTACATTAGCATGTGATGTTCAGAACTAGCATACCCACCGAAAACTTCCGATGAATTTACTAAATTACTCATGATAAACGTTGACAAAATACATAACAATTATTTTAAGAATTATAGATACAGAACTCCTTTATGCAAACACTTTGTCAGATTTTAAAATAGCTATTTTGACACCCACCAAGTTTGGGGCTCACTAAACTCAGAATTACTATTAGAAAAATTGGATTACCTTTGCTGTTCTTCGTCAGAATGCACTCCCAGGACTTCTACTTCAACAACAAATGTTGTTTTGGTTCCAAATAATCCATAGTTATATCCAAATACCTCCGTTTTGTTCGTGCGTTCAGGTCACTATCCGAAGGGTAACGCGCAAGCGCATTTCGTGACAAAAAATGACAAAATATTCCATTACCGTTCTTAGAAGCATGTCAAACGCTGTTTAAAATAAATGTTTATGCTATTTTTCTCGTAAAATAACGATAATATTCCAACCGGGCAACGTTGTATTCATTCAAAGGCTGAAAGAAAAAAAATGGAGAAGTCTCGTGAACGCGCATCTCAGTCTCACTGTCCCCAGGCTGACCACTTACAAACTCTGCTGCTGTACTTTGCCCAGAGACAGCAGACACCCCATTCCTCTTTCTGGTGGCTTTAGAGTGCCAATGGAAGCCTTAGAAAGTGTCACGTTACAGCACAGATGCTGTATTTTCGATAGAGATGCAACAGAAGGACAACAAATTGTCAGACAGGGCACTTCCTGTATGGAATCTTCTCAGGTTTTAGCCTGCCATATGAGTTCTGTTATACTCACAGACACCATGCAAACAGTTTTAGAAACTTTAGAGTGTTTTCTATCCAAATCTACTATTATATGCATATTCTCGTTTCTGGGCAAGAGTAGTAACCAGTTTAAATCGGGTACGTTTTTTATCCGGCCGTGAAAATACTGCCCCCTAGCCCCAACAGGTTAAAATGTAGCCAAAGGATAGATCAAGAAATCTGTATCAAGAGGATGGATAGAAAGAAAGAGAGAGAGATTGAGAGACTAAAGGTGTCAGCCATAGGTCTGAGTGGTCTGAATAGAAGGGTGGTAGGTGTGGGTCTGGATAGAAGGGTGGTAGGTGTGGGTCTGAGTGGTCTGAAGAGAAGGGTGGTAGGTGTGGGTCTGAGTGGTCTGAAGAGAAGGGTGGTAGGTGTGGGTCTGAGTGGTCTGAAGAGAAGGGTGGTAGGTGTGGGTCTGAGTGGTCTGAAGAGAAGGGTGGTAGGTGTGAAGAGTCTTTATTTGGAGCTGCAAAGTAAAGAGAATAGAACAAGTTTAGAATTGTATTTCACAGCTGTATATGTAGGATACTTATTTTAATTAAAAAAATGTAAATGAGCATTAAAATGTACTTAATTTGTAAGTGGATTACATCACAAAAACTACAGGTGGTGTACAAAGATGTAAAGAATGTGAATGATAGATAAGATGACCATTGGATAGATACACATTCACTGTGGATGGGAGCATTGCTGTCTGGTGGTCCCAATTCATCCATTGGTTGGAATTGTTTTCTCCACAAGATCTAAAACTGTCTTTAGAAAGGCTTTGCAAAGACAAGTTGAACTAGCTCTATTAGACAGGGGTGTCAAACTCATTCCACAGAGGGCCGAGTGTCTGCGGGCTTTTGGTTTTTCATTTCAATGAAAACCTGGACAACCTAACCAGGTGAGGGGAGTTCCCTAGTCATTTGTGACCTTCATCTATCAATCAAGGGTGGAGCAAAAACCTGCAGACACTCCGACCTCCCATGGTAGGAGTTTGACAGATGTGGATTAAGTAATTATCCACTCAAACTAGTTTAATCAGGTGTGTAGATGTTGCCCACCATGAAACTCCATAGACTGTAGCCTAGCTCGTTAGCTAGCTAAAGCTGGCCTAGCTAGCTGAAACGGTTGAGTAGGCCTATAGCTCTGATTTTCATTGAAAACCTTGACAGATCAGTGAAAATGCATAGTGGTTTGAGAAATGTCGTAAAAAGCAAGAAATCAATCTCCATAACATTACATACTAGTGATTACAACCACATTGTTTAATTGCATACTTCACTTACCGGGAAAGAGAATGATCGCATGGGAGGATCGGGTACGTTCCAAGTTGCCTTTTTTGTTGAAGTCATGATGCGCATTTGTGTTGTAAGTCAAATTACACAGAATCTGCACAGAATAAGAATATACATTCAAACTGCCTGGAAAAGCGTTTCTTAGATTCATTTAATTTGATATTCTTATATAAATTGAACAACACAGAAAGTAACCTCCCCTGCAGCCGATTGTGTTGAAGAGCTGGAACGCGCTCCGCATTACATTGGGTTGAAGTTGCATATGTACAGTACTGATCTTGGGTCAGTTTTCTGTTATTTTCTCGTACGACTTGGGGAGAGAAAGCAACATCACCCGCAAGGGTTTTGATCGGCCAACATGTTTTCTGACTGCAATGAGCGCAACACCACCCCAAAATATTAAGTGTAATCAAGCATAGAAAACAGTATTTGTCATTGATAATGTATTTAAATGTTCCCTGGCAAAGAACCCAAAGAGTGCCATTACTTGGAGTAATCTCTGAACGGTTTCAAAATGCCTACCTGTTGAATATCATCTTGTCTGCAGCAAATAAATGTATCGGAAGAGTGGAGTGGAAGATTAAATACATTTCTTTCAATGGAAAAATCACCCATAAAATAAATCTGAAGACAGATGTAGGCTATGTATGTAGGCTAAACATCGGATGTAGGCTAAACATTGGATGTAGGCTAAACATCGGATGTAGGCTAAACATCGGATGTAGGCTAAACATCGGATGTAGGCTAAACATCGGATGTAGGCTAAACATTGGATGTAGGCTAAACATTGGATGAAGGCTAAACATCGGATGTAGGCTAAACATCGGCTAAACATCGGATGTAGGCTAAACATCGGCTAAACATTGGATGTAGGCTAAACATCGGCTAAACATTGGATGTAGGCTAAACATTGGATGTAGGCTAAACATTGGAACCGCTCCAATATTATTGTGTAGACATGATTTATTAGTCTTAAAGCAACCAAACATTTGTTAATGTTATATTTTATTTTTTTGCATTTATTTCCTTATTACTTTATTTACTTTAGTTTCTTAATTCTATAGTTATATTGTTTGTTGTATAGCCTGTATCTCTGACGACCAGAACCTTATTAATAATCCCCATACTTACGTCACAAACAATAATTCTACTAGTTGACTGCACGGACACAGTAGGATACTGACACTCATTTCGCGGTGGTCGTGAATGGGTATGAGGGCTGTACACGCCGCGACCCAGACCCTACTGTTGTCTATTACACATACTAATGCCTCGTTCCGGTGCTGTCGGAGTTCTCGGAAATTCCTAGTTCCGATTGGGAAGTTTCACTTGAATGACCCTCAAAATAGGAATTACAAGTGGGAAATGAGAAAATTATGTGGCCAATCTTAAGAATTGTTCCGACTTCAAAAGCACTTGAACACAATCATGTCGGAGTTACAACTTCCCATTTTCCCATTTCCCACGAGATTGTGAAGTCAGCATAATACTGCGTTCAAGTGCTAGTCGGTACTAGGAAACTGGCATTTACAGTAGCCTAAGTATATAACATGATTGACATGACCGTAATGATCATAATGGAAAGGCCTTGGAAGTGCCATAAGTGTAAGCCAACATAATTCATTATTTTACATGAACCTGTTTAACATGTAATAAATGCATTATGAAGAAAATTGTGTAATTTAGGCTCCATGAAATACGAAATGGATTATGAAGGAAATCGTGTACTGTTGCCTACATGACAAAAAGGCCTTCTGATTACAAGTGCACCAGTATCCCAAAGTATTAAGCGAAAGCATGCATAGAAAACAGCATTGACATTAATAAAACCCTTTTTCCCACGAATTAAGTCGCACGTAAATGTGCGTATTTTCTCAAAGATTGTGTTCAGCAAGTCTAAAACAGTACATATAGGCATACAACGGCACATTTTAAAACATGGTTAAACAAAGACAACATTTCTGTATATTCATAACGTTGAATTAGCTATTAAGAAGAACAAAAATGAAATATAAACTATAGCGTCTATATGGTTGTTGCAAAGACTTGTGTCTGGCCTACTGGTTAAATTTGTGTATTTTCGCACGAACTAAGAAGCACATAAATTCGTGTCTTTTCTCACGAATTAAGCCACACAAAAACGCACGTGAGACTGTGTTGGATCAGGATGTCTGCGGCAATATGAGTTTTCGACACCACACAAGAGAAAATGTCTTAGAAAAATGGTAGAAAACGCTTTTGAACATTTAGGTTTTGTTTCACACAGGTTTTATACATGGTGTTTTTGCTGTGTTTGACTTGGAAGTTTCCTCTGAAACTACAAGAACAATGGTGTTCTTTAATCACTCAACTGTGATTAAGGCAACTGCGCCATAGTCATAACGCATAAGTAAATGGTTTCTGTCACTGAGAGTTGTGAATTACAGCTCGGACAAACAATACAATTATTACCACCAATAACAGACATAGAAAGCAGCAACCTTGAGAATCATTTTGAAGTTGTTTTACTTTTTGGTTTGGTCTTTGTGTTTGGTTGTTTACTTTTTATTTATTTATATTGGGGGATGTTTAATTGTAATAAGCTATCAACTTTGTCCCTTGTCAAATAGTCTGCCATGTGCTTTGTGTCACAGTGGAAAATGAATGAAATGAAAATGAACACATTTCTGATGTGACAGGAAACTGCAGAAAGGATGTGACACTGAACTTGTTTGAATATAGACCATTCAGTGAAACCACAGCTAAAACAGCAGACTAAAACAACAGACAGCATGATGAATATCTAAAATGATGTTACTTTATGACACAAACTTATCTTGTAAATATTTTGAATCCATCAATAAATGAGAATTGTTAAAAGTTGGTTGGATGTTTTAGTTTCCTTCCAGTTTGCTGCTATAACTTGGACCAGATCTCTCTGGCAAAATACATTTGATCTCAAAGTGAAATAAAACAGGTTTTGGGGCGAACTCAAACTCCCACCACCAGTAACACCTACTTGGGTGATGCATTACAGCCATGCTGTAACAGAGAGGACTCTCTATTCCATTTATTAATTGTAAGTTTAAGTGGTCATCTTTACAAGAGAAGAATGGAGGGCCAAGATAAAATGTCAGTGTGAGTTGATCCCTAAAAGCAAAAAATTATAATTGTACAGTACTCATACTGTTTCCACAACAAAACAGGAAATGTGGAATGTTTTGATCTGAGGTTAGTTAATTAACCTTAAACCGGTTTTGAGAGGACAACCTAACACAATCAAGAACACCTCTTCTGTCACTGGTCCAGTTTGTACGTTTTCACATTTTGAACAGCATTTTAATATTTCAAATGTTGTTCAAAGCAAAAATAATCATAAAGCAATAACAAAATCACATGATGTCTATGTATCAGTGATGACACCATGCACATCAAGAAATAATATTATACCCTTAACCTTTTGTAAGAGAGAGAGAATGCTGTTTAGTCAGTAATACATTTGTAATAGTTATAACATTATGCATCAGTCGGGAGGAACTCAGGGCGTCAACGGAGCACCAGAGTGTTTTGTTATCTGACTACCTTTCCCAGAGAAGTACACTTGCATGACTCAACCTGTTGAGAGGGAAATTACCAAGATGTGCCAGACAAAAACTCAGGGGAAGTTTTGTATCACACATTTTCAGCATATTCGCCTATGACTGTATTCATGTTTTCATACAATGTTTTTTAAAGTATGTTTTTACAGTATTTTTCATACAGTATTTGGTTTCATTTGAACTGCCTGCCCTTGATTCTGTAACTGAGTCCCAACATACAGCATAAAAGATGGCATAACTTCCTCATACTGATAGATGAGCAATGTTACCAGTCTGGTTTGGCAGAAAAAAAGTTTCCATGGCATCCCTAAAGTTTTTTCGTCTCAATACATTACCTAATAGTTATTGAGCACTGTGGAACAAAAAAGAGACATCGACATCAAGTAAAGTTGATATGGGATATAACAAGATATTGCAGATATAAACACAAATAAGAAGATTGAACCAGTTAGACTTATCACATTGATGTCTTAAATGTTATGTTGTTGTGTCCAATAGGCCATCCGTTAATATAATAGAAATATAGTCTTATCAGATTCATTTTGTGTGTTATACCTCGATTTTCTGAGATGCCTCAACTATAGGGTTTTGTTTTTAACCCTCTTTCTCTGTGGTTACAAATTAAGGCGCTGCTGTTGGCTCTCTGCAGAACCCAATAACAATTGTCAACGCCCTCATGTTCTCTCCACTGTTGCACAGGAAACCTCAGAGCAGCCTCACCCTGTTGCGAAACCATGTAATAACAGCCGCCACTCTGAAAAACTGCCAGCAATATGATGAGAAAAGTCTCCAAGTGTCACAATCAACATCTCACAATGCTATAAATGCTATAAATTACGACTGGAATTGTAAAACATAAGTGGGGATGAGTGATAAAAGGCTGTGTTTGTGTTTGTTATGTAAATGTTCTCCCACCTAGAGGTCCATATGAGGGAATTCATCTTTATTGACTCATCATATGAATGTACCAATATCCTGTAATGTACTGTAATCTCTTTCTAAGACCAAATAATAGCAGCCTCCACTCTGAAAAACAAAGGCATCCCGAAAATTGATCTTCTCACAAAATCGCATGTAGCGTCCGAATGGTTTGACCTAGAAACGTTTTATGACCCCTCTCTGGAAAGATGAGACTCTCAAGAACATGATGGTGTTTGAATAGCACTTGCAAACAATTGCAACCAGTAAATTTAGCAGGTGATCTACCAAAAATGCTAAAAACTCCAGCCACATTAAAATACTACAGACAACCTGTTTTGTTCACAACTATATCTTGCTGGATAAACTTAAAAGTTCAAGTTCCGAGTTTAACTTCATTATTCCATACTGAAGTTTGGTTTGGATGATGAACACAAATAAAAATAATATACACACTGTAAAAACAATAATTCAAATAATTAATATGCATGTGATCACATGATTACTTTCCAGAAAAACATTATTGTCCTCATAGGTACTCTTGTATATTGAATGCATATCTGACATTTTATTTTATCTGTATTGTTTTTTATTTTTATTTTAATGGTTGGATTTTCTTCTGGAAGAAGCACAGCTGTGGTGGAACAATACATTTTAGTTTATCGTAGACCTTAACAGACCTTTGTTAGGTGCTGGCCCTGCAGATTCTAACATTTGACTTCCCCCAGAAACTGCAACAAAAATAATTGTGATCTTTGCTCACTCAACTGTGACTAAGGCAACTATGCTATAGTCTTAATGCCTAGGCAAATGGTTATGAATTACAGCTTGGACTTCAAACAAGAAAAATATTACCACTAATAGCAGACAGAAAGCATCAACCATGGGAATTGATTGTGAAATCGTTTTACTTTTTGATTTAGTCTTTGTTTTGTTTTTTTGTTTTTTACTGTAATAAGCTATCAACTTGTTCCATTATCAAATACCCTGCCATGTGTTTTGTGTAACAGTAGAAATTGTATGCACATTTCTGATGTAACATGAAGCTGCAGCTGCAACGTGGTCCCAGAGCATTTAGAAATATTCTTTGCGTAAATCCTAGACACTCTAGTATGACATGTTACGTTTCGTATGGTATTTATTAATTTGTTGATGTCCATCACCCATTTCATATTATATGTTATGAATTACAATTAGTATTATATGTTACGAATTTGCAAAACGTAATATATGTTACAAATTTAAAAATGTACAATATGTTATGATATTTCAAATTGTATGATATGCTACGAATTCTAGCTAAGTGGCTAAAGTTAGCTAGCTGGCTAACATTAGCTAGGGTTAGGGGTTAGGGTTAAGTGTAGGGTTAATTTTAGGAGTTAGGTTAAGGTTAGGGTTAGGGTTACGGGAAGGGTTAAGGTTAGTGTTAGGGAAAGGGTAAGTTAAAAGGGTTAGGGACGAGTTAGCTAACATGGTAATTAGTTGAAAAGTAGCTAATAAAGTAGTAAGTAGTTGAAAAGTTGTAATATTATATATATATATATATATTACCTAAAATGCTAGTTGTTCGTGATGAGATTCGATTTCGCAACCTTTGGGTTGCTAGACTTTCACGTTATGTGCCAACCCATCCACCCCGATAAACCATCCTACTTTTGTTTTTGAATTAAGTACACATCTGTTTTATGTAACCATACCAAACGTAACATATACTCATTTGAGTGTCCCGCACTTCCTTTTACTATGATACCAGGCTGGCAGAAAGGGTGTGACACTGAACTTGTGTAACTGAACTTTATGATACAAACTTATATTGTAAATATTTTTTATCCATTATCAAAATAGAATTCCTGAAAGTTGATTGGTTTTAGTTTCCTCCTGCTGCTATATCTTGGACCAGATATCTCTTGTTAAATGTATTTCATCTCAATGAGATTAAAATAAAATAAATAAGCAGATTTTGGGGCTTCCCAGCTGGACGAGGGGGCTAAAGTGGGCTTTGGCTTAGCCCTACTCAGTTCAAAATGTAATGCCCTCAGTTTTAGTTTTATTTCCGTATATAAAAAATAGCAAAAAAGTAAAAAATTATTGAGTGCCAGGTTGACGCAAAAACAATCTGTATCTCCGATGCACTGTGTCTGCGCATCGGAGATAGGAACCCCGCGGTGATGTGTAAAATGTAATAAATTATTACTTTTTTCCTCATCAATCTACACACTATGACAAAGCGAAAACAGGGTTTTAGAATGCTTGCAAATGTATTAAAAACTGAGCAATCGGGGGAGATGGGCCTTGGTCAGGGAGGTGACCAAGAACCCAATGGTCACTCTGACAGAGGAAAAATGTTGATAAAACCTGTTTTTACTTTGTCATTGTGGGGTATTGTGTGTAGATTCATGAGGGGAATAACAAATGAATACATTTTAGAATAAGGCAAAATGTGGAAAAGGTCAAGGGGTCTGAATACTTTCCGAATGCACAGTCTATTGCCAAAAATAATGCTTACATGTAAAAAAAAAATATATATATAACATGTTTCCTGATTTTTCTTATATATCTCAGATATAGGACAAACACTTCAGAACAAACTTCCTGTAGATTTCTTGGGGGGGGGGGGCTGTTCTTTCATGTAGTGACTCTGTTATTCAATGCATTTGTATGAGCTATTAGCGTAAGGCCAAATAAAATGTTCATCAAATAATTTCGTATATATTTTTTTATACTTTATGGTCTTAAGGATCCGCCCCTTTTTTTAAAATTTTCGCCTGAAATGACCCAAAACTAACTGCCTGTAACTCAGGCCCTGAATTAAGGATATGCATATTCTTGGTACCATTTGAAAGGAAACACTTTGAAGTTTGTGGAAATGTGAAAGGAATGTATCAGAATATAACACAATAGATTTGGTAAAAGATAATACAAAGAAAAAACCAACCGTTCTTATGCATTTTTTTGTACCATCATCTTTAAAATGCAAGAGAAAGGCCATAATGTATTATTCCAGCCCAGCTGCAATTTAGATATTGGCCACTAGATGGCAGCAGTGTATGTGCAATGCTTTAGACTGATCCAATGAACCATTGCATTTATGTTCAAAATGTTGTATCAAGTCCGCCCAAATGTGCCTAATTTGTTTATTAATAACTTTTCATGTTCAAAATTGTGCACTCTCCTCAAACAAGCATGGTATTCTTTCACTTTAATAGCTACTGTAAATTGGACAGTGCAGTTAGATTAACAAGAATTTAAGCTTTCTGCCAATATCAGATATGTCTATGTCCTGGGAAATGTTCTTGTTACTTACAACCTCATGCTAATCGCATTAGCCTACATTAGCTCAACCGTCCTGTGGAAGGGACACCTGATCACGAAAAAGTTTTTAAAATTACGAATCAAATAGCAACATTTCCTTTGGTATGACCTTCTTAAAACAATTCCACATAGCTTAATAGAACCCTGTTCTGAGCCGACTTCCCCTTCGCCATCCACTCAAGAGGGGCATTTGGTTCAGACCCGGGGAAGCAGCCCAATTACAAAACGAAGGCAATCATTTTCAAACTGGGGAAAGCTCCTCCTACCCGATGTACCGGCCAGGTGAGCTAAAACAACATTCTCAGTTGAACAGGATGAGAAATGGAGGAGCCACACCCATGCAGAGGAACAAAATGTCAGCAACCGTGAGGCCGCAAAGAGCTGCATTTCCAGGCTCGTCCATGGCGCCAAAATTGCATTAACCGTTCTGGCAAGCTACACCAATTGCACTTAAAAAGTCTCTAACTTAGGTTGAAAGTATTAACACAGATAGCACAACATATCCATGTGTATCATGGTATCCAATGACTTTGTTATACTGGTATAAGTGGTATTATAAGAATAGTCTAACCAACATTTCTGTCAAATTAAATCAAACCCATATATTGTTGTACACAATAGATGTTTAAAAGGTGAAACGATCCCCCAAAAGTGTTGTTTTATTGACAACTTAAAAAGTGCCTTTGCCTCCACGTCTTTTTCTAAAGTGAAAGTTGGTTAAATCTAGCTTCGTAGTCTAAAGCCCATGCCTCTGTTTCTTTCTCAGTCATGAGCCTATAATGAAGGATGACGCACACAGCATATTGCCTACAGTCATTTTCCAGTGAACTATACTGTCCTCTCAAGCTCTTCCGTGTTCAGTCGAGATTGTCACGCCATTTCTTACGCAACAGCCCCAAAGAAGCAGTTCAAACGTTGTTTTTTTGTTTTGTTGGTAAATTGCCTTTACATTTCTTACAGGCAAGATTTGCATCTGGTAAGCTATGTTATGATATACTTGTTTGTAATATAAGTGTTTCATTGAAATGGTGATAGCCTTCCGGAAATGTATGATGTTTATTTTGTTCTAATTACTATTACCATAAGTATTGGTTCTATGGTATCGGTTCTTGAGTAGGCTAATAAAAATAAATATATGTCTGCTGAAGAAAGTGAGAAGAAAGTGTTTTATATTTTGGCTTGAGAAATCCATTCGATACATTAGAGAAGTAGCATATGCTGCGTTCACGTGCTATCGGAGTTATTGGATGTTCTGACTGGGAAGTTTCACTTGAATGACCCTTCATATCAGAATTACAATTCGGGAAACTGTGTGAGCTACAAAAGATGATAACAATCCGTTTTTGACAACCACAAGATGGGTACGGCATAAGGTAGCTAGTTTAATAGTGTAGTAGAGTTAAAATGGTTATTCCAGCAAACCTCAAATTATTAGAATAGTACACAACGCAGAACAGAACAATCAGGTTGAGGGTCAGTGGCCAAAGCCCGCGAACAGGAATATTCCAAGTTCAGACAGAAGGGGGGAGTCAGATCGCCAGGAACTTTACTTTTGGTTTCTAATTTTAATTGTTGCGCTACTGGTGATGCCTGTTGATGTTAGGTAGGCAGCTACAGTAGCTGAATGATGTTAACATCTTCAGGTTTTGTTTCATTAAATGTATTTTATTTTATCTGGGTGCTTACGTCACCTACTAACACCCTGGTACTACCCTTAGCTCCCGCTCTCCTCAGTCTGAGAAAACACTGAGAGAGAAAGGTACGGGTTGCAGATTACTCCTTTGTAGAAGTCCGTAACGTGAAATAAATAAAACGTCCCAAGGTTAATGCTGTAGATATTGTTATAAGGGGATGTGAGACTATCGAAACACGTAACTTTCAGAGTTTTATTGTTGTTATTAATATAGTTACAGAGTGCTAAAAGTGTTGCTAGCTAGCATGACTTTCTGTGATGCAGAAGGCTAGTTGAGCTGCCGACTAGTGATGGTGGTGCATTATGGGGGATGTAGTTTTTGCCCTCTAAGGCGATTTTACGTTGTAACTTGTTTGTGTTGCAGTGGTTTTGTACATGAGTTGTTGTATTTTGCTACTATCAACACTGAAAGTATCTAGCAATGTATTGGGGATGTGAGACAGGATATGTGTTTTACCTTTCTTCATGCTCCTGTGTAGAACAACTTGTCAGGCGTTGCATTGGAGGCTGATGTGTTCCTGTCCTGTCTTTTCATAATACTATTGCAGGTATGGTTCTATTGTCTAAGAATTAAGATTATATATTCTTTGTATTAAGGACTGGTTATTATTTTATACTATACATTATGGCTTTATGTATGAGTGTGATTGTGAGAGTCTGAGAAAACACTGAGAGAGAAAGAACAACTTGTCAGGCGTTGCATTGGAGACTGATGTGTTCCTGTCCTGTCTTTTCATAATACTATTGCAGCAGATCAACATAAAAGCCTTAAAGACAGCCGTGGTGTCGCTCTTCAATTCTGGGTTCTCCTGTGGTGCATAAGAAACCCGCTACAATAATATGAATCATATTATCAATGTTAATCAAGCTAGCTAACGTAATTATAAGCAACGTTAGTTAGGTTGTCAAGGTAGCTAAAATCTTATTGGTTGAAGAATTGTTCCGACCAAATTGCACATGAATGAAACAAAGTCATATTTCCAACATCGCAGTTAGGAAATAGAACGCTCCGACCACTACATTAACGCAGCATTAACCTACATGGAATTACGATCGCGTACTGAATGCGCTTATAGAAATAAATGCCTATAAAAAGGTATCAAACCGATGGGATACAGAAGCCACAATCCTTGCCAAATGACGAGAGTTTTATCACAACTTCAAAATGGACTGGTTGACTGAAGTAGGGAAATATGTTTTCCAGCAATGAGCTGCAGTTAAGGAAGAATTGCGTCATTTTCAGTTTAGGTGACTTTGCGGGTGAACCTAGTTATCACAGTCACAAAGTCGACATTGTCTATATCGTAAATATTAATATAAAAAAGCTTAAGGTTAGGTTTAGGCACAAGGTTAACCGTGTGATTGAGGTTAGGGTTAAGAGTTAGGTATAAAATCTGATTTTAAGAAGCGAAATTGTACAAACATTCAGGGTTTCTGACTTTGTGGCTGTGGTAACTAGTGACGACCCTACATTGCGAACCGCTAGTGGCTTTTAGAATTGGTTAACCTTGGCTATTACCACCCTGCATATAGACAGCATCCACACTGGAAATATGCAAAAACATTAGTTTCATAAAAAGCCAAAGAGCGTATTTTCATCAGAACCATTAAGCCTTGGCCTACTCCCCAAACATATGTCGTGGGCCTAATTCATCCCCATGCAGTGTTCAATGATGAATTGTTAATACATTTAGATCATTCCAAGGAACCGGCATAATTAACTAAATCGAGCGTCTGTATATCGAAAAGAAGAGAGATTTAGATTTGTAACCCTGAAAAATATGTCTTTCAACATGCCAAATTGAGACCCGTTTCAAATTACCATTCTTTGTGAATAACTGTTCAGACGCGAGATGCGAATCACTTCGCAGTATTCTGTTCTATTTTAATCTCTGATATTACATCATGCTTTTACTATAAAATAGGTGTATTGACTGTGATAAGTGTTCGGGAAATAAGAGCGTCTCTATTAGCAAAACAAGGCTATGAAATTATACAGCCATAGGCTTCTATAAGCAAGCGCCACACTGAGGTTACTACTTTATTGAAGATGTGTTCCAGGGTATAGTATAACCAGTGGATATTACAGTTTCAATAAATTCATCTTAAATGGTTTTTTTTATTGACAGTTGACCTACATGAAACAATTTAGCTCTTAGGATTCCTTACCTGTAATTGTTATGATAATTTGGGCATTATTGGCATATTTCCCAGTGCAGACATTGTTCTAAAAATAGCTTATTTTTTATTTGAGTACTGGAGTACTCGAACAGTCAAAAAAAAAGTCGGAATGTTTAGGTGTATACAACTATTTCATATAAGCCTATTTCAACTTTATTTGGTGAGTTTCACTCAAACTATTTATTGGAGTGACATTTAAAATTATAATTGTCATGTTGATTTGATGGGATGGTAGAATAATCCAAAAATTGTTTTGATCTATATTATTCATGAGTAGTGTTTATTCATTTTGGTGTGGATTTTTCTAGTTTAAGTGCTTTTTTTGCCCAACTTGTTCACCAGCATTTGTATTGTTTTCCCCACAGTCACCGAGAATCACCACATCAATGGGGTAAAGATATTTTAATTATAAAAATGTAAGACATAATATATATATATATATATATATATCTATATCTATATCTATATCTACTCTATCTATCTATCTATCTATCTATCTATCTATCTATCTATCTATCTATCTATCTATATATATATATATATATATATATATATATATATATATATATAGCCTTTACATGGAAATGACGTTGGCCCACATTTTGTTTATTACATTTATTGACTTGCTGAATTTCAATTGTTTAAGAATTTACTCAAGGCATGTCTGGGTTCCTTACCTAGTTTGCAAATGTGTATTTCTTGTTGTTTTAGTTAAATTAATACATAATTGTACAGTTTAATAAAACAATACTTATACTGTTTTTATCATTTTATACAGGTTGTTAAAGAAGATAAAGACTGAGTTTCTTCGCTGTGAGAGAGGAAAAAAAGGTACTAGCCGACTTTCTTTATGTAGTGTATTGTCATCCAATGGCCTTTGTATTCAGACACTTTAAAAGGAAATGTCTGATTCAGCTGACATATGCAGCATTTACCTTGAATGCGATCTCCGTGAACTCGGGAACATTGCCTTTAAAAGCCAAATTGCCTATTACCCCCAATCGGATTGAATCCCGGGTTTAGACAACAGTAGATCTCATATTGTCACGCCCTGACCTTAGAGAGTCTTTTTATTCTCTATTTTGGTAAGGTCAGGGTGTGACTAGGGTGGGTACTCTACTTTTTGTATTTCTATGTTGGCCTGGTATGGTTCCCAATCAGAGGCAGCTGTCTATCGTTGTCTCTGATTGGGGATCATATTTAGGCAGACTTTTTCCACCTGTTGTGTGTGGGATCTTGATTTTGTATTGTAGCTTTTAGCCCTACAAAGCTGTACGTTTCGTTGGTTACTTTTTATTTTGTTGTTGCCGGTTATCATAAATAAAAAATTATTAACCTACCCCACGCTGCATCTTGGTCCGACCATCATTACAACGACGTCTTGAGGAGTGTGCTAGCTGTCTGGTGAAGACTGTGCCGGCCCCACGCACCAGGTCTCCAGTACGCCTCCCCAGCCCTGCACGCCCTGTACCAGCTCTCTGCACGTGCCTTAAGGCGTGTCATTTGTTCGGTACCATGTGTGCCGGTCCTACACACCATGTCTCCAGTGCGCCTCCACAGCCCAGTAAGTCCTGTGCCAGCTCCCCGCACTTTCCATGCGAAGGTTGTCATCTGTCCAGGACACTTTGTGCCAGCTCCAGACCTCCAGTGCGCCTCCACAGCCTGGTACGTCCTGTGCCGGCTCCACGCTCCAGGCCTCCTGTGCGTCTCCCCAGCCCTGTACATCCTGTGCCGGCTCCACGCTCCAGGCCTCCTGTGCGTCTCCCCAGCCCGGTACGCCCTGTGCCAGCTCCACACACCAGACCTCCTGTGCGTCTCCCCAGCCCTGTACGTCCTGTGCCGGCTCCAGGCTGCAGGCCTCCTGTGCGTCTCCCCAGCCCGGTACGTCTTGTGCCGGCTCCACACTCCAGGCCTCCAGTGCGTCTCCCCAGCCCGGTACGTCCTGTGCCGGCTCCACGCTCCAGGCCTCCAGTGCGTCTCCCCAGCCCGGTACGCCCTGTGCCGGCTCCACGCTCCAGGCCTCCTGTGCATCTCCCCAGCCCGGTACGTCCTGTGCCGGCTCCACGCTCCAGGCCTCCTGTGCGTCTCCCCAGCCCGGTACGTCCTGTGCCGGCTCCACGCTCCAGGCCTCCTGTGCGTCTCCCCAGCCCGGTACGTCCTGTGCCGGCTCCACGCTCCAGGCCTCCTGTGCGTCTCCCCAGCCCGGTACGCCCTGTGCCAACTCCACGCACCAGGCCTCCTGTGCATCTCCCCAGCCTGGTACGTCCTGTGCCAGCTCCACGCACCAGGCCTCCATCGACGGTCTGCAGTCCAGAGCCTCCTGCGACGGTCTGCAGTCCAGAGCCTCCTGCGACGGTCGGCAGTCCAGAGCCTCTGGTGACGGTCGGCAGTCCAGAGCCTCCGGCGACGATCCACGGTCCCGAGTCCCCGGCGACCATCATTACAACGACGTTCGTTACACATATTTGACACGTTTATTGTTTTTTAATAAACAATTTCCATAAACGTTAAAATGTTATGATAGAGAAATTGAATGTCATAAGAAGATAAAGTTGCTTGCTTACTGGTGAGAGGGCCCACTAGGGCCCCTCCTTCACTATATGAAAACAGTGTCTTCATGTTTTATGATTGGTTGTCCTTCTATACTACATGAGGCCTAAGGCCGATTCTTTAAAAATCCACAAGGAAATCAAAAAGCTAGCTGATCCCATAGATTTCCATTCGTTGTGCTGATTCTATTTAGCATTCCTGCCAGAAACTACCTTCAACTTCCTTCAAACTGCATGCAGAGACAAAAAATGGTATCCATGAGTTCATATGACTCTGGGTAAGTAGAACATTTGCCAACATCTCAAACTATTCCTTTAAGTGAATTTCAAAGTTATGGGCCTTTCAGAATTCAGTGTTCCAAACAACCTCCATTTCTAATGTGTTCGTATCTCAGATGTCCTACTGTACATTTGGGACCCATTAAAAGAAGCATTACTAACTAGTCACGGCTCTAAATGGGAACACATGAAGTATATCACGTTTGTCTGATTTATACCATAACTTATTGACAACTGTTTATAACACATCTTTGCTGCTTTCTTTTCATAGTTTTCGTCAGAGCTTTTTCATCCTCTGTCGTATTAATGCATAATGGCTGAATTCCTATGTTGAGATATACTAGTGACTCCAACATGTCCATTAAACCACCACATGTGCCTGTGGGACACTTGTACGAAGTTTGAGAAGTAGTACATTTTTCAATCTAGGATTTTGGCAGTGATGCGTGACAAATCTCTCTGAAAGTTGGTGGTACCTGGACATCAGAGAAGACAGCTCTGGACACCAGATTCATCAGTGCCAAAGAAGAAATGTTGGATGAAGATATTTCATTATATAGGTAGGCTATCAAGTGTTCGATTGGTATAACAGAAGAAACATTCAATCAATGCGTTTGTGGATCTGCAGGTGAATGCATGTGAACAGTGTGACAGAAGAAAACATGGATGTAGGTGATGGGTGATGATATTTGGACTGATGTCTCAGCTGTGAGGAGGTTGTTTGGCTGTGTTGGTCAATGAGTGTCTGTGATACTCTGTTCCCTTTTCACCACCTCCGATTGAAGAATCATTCCGGACTTGGTTTTACGTTTCCAAAATGAACGTTTAATTAAGAATTGACTGTAATTACCTGCCCTATTGGACATTAAAACAATACAGTAGCTGTACATTTTGTGCCGCCAAACAAAGCTATATTTTCCCTATGCTAACCAACGTAGGCCTACAGTATGTATTACGCAAAGACAGCTTTCTTTCACCTCCAAAACATGTCACAACTTGGACCCACTACTACCGACCCCATTGCTGAAACCCTCGTTCATGCCTGGACTATTGCAACACCATTCTCTAAAGACTCCCTGACAAAACACTGGACCTACTTCCATACATTCAAACTCAGCTGTCAGAGTCCTCACACACACCGGACCTTGGGACATCACAACCTTCATCTGACTTCACTGGCTCCCAGTTCAATCCAGCATCATCTTCAAACTACTCTAACTAACCTACAAATAGACTGGCCCTCACATACCTCTCTGACCTCCTGAACTCCCACCGATTTACTGCGCTCCTCTGACACTGGCCTCCTCACCATCCCTCGCAACAGGCTCCGCTCCATGTGAGAACGTCCTTTTATCAGTGCAGGCCCCCAGCTCTGGAACTCCCTCTCCATGTCAGAACCTCACAATCCATACACATATTCTAGTCCACACTAAGACACCTCTTCACACAGGCTTACCCAAAATGGCTGTTGTCTAAGCTTTTATCTCTTGTTGTTTACTCCCCTGGTTAGTCTGTCATCGTGTTTAGTGTTCTCCCTGGTTAGTCTGTCATCATGTTTAGTGTTCTCCCTGGTTAGTCTGTCATCATGTTTAGTGTTCTATCTGGTTAGTCTGTCATCGTGTTTAGTGCTCTCCCTGGTTAGTCTGTCATCATGTTTAGTGCTCTCCCTGGTTAGTCTGTCATCATGTTTAGTGCTCTCCCTGGTTAGTCTGTCATCATGTTTAGTGCTCTCCCTGGTTAGTCTGTCATCATGTTTAGTGCTCTCCCTGGTTAGTCTGTCATCATGTTTAGTGCTCTCCCTGGTTAGTCTGTCATCATGTTTAGTGCTCTCCCTGGTTAGTCTGTCATCATGTTTAGTGCTCTCCCTGGTTAGTCTGTCATCGTGTTTAGTGCTCTCCCTGGTTAGTCTGTCATCGTGTTTAGTGCTCTCCCTGGTTAGTCTGTCATCATGTTTAGTGCTCTCCCTGGTTAGTCTGTCATCATGTTTAGTGCTCTCCCTGGTTAGTCTGTCATCATGTTTAGTGCTCTCCCTGGTTAGTCTGTCATCATGTTTAGTGCTCTCCCTGGTTAGTCTGTCATCATGTTTAGTGCTCTCCCTGGTTAGTCTGTCATCGTGTTTAGTGTTCTCCCTGGTTAGTCTGTCATCATGTTTAGTGTTCTCCCTGGTTAGTCTGTCATCGTGTTTAGTGCTCTCCCTGGTTAGTCTGTCATCGTGTTTATTGTTCTCCCTGGTTAGTCTGTCATCGTGTTTAGTGATCTCCCTGGTTAGTCTGTCATCGTGTTTAGTGTTCTCCCTGGTTAGTCTGTCATCGTGTTTAGTGTTCTCCCTGGTTAGTCTGTCATCGTGTTTAGTGTTCTCCCTGGTTAGTCTGTCATCGTGTTTAGTGTTCTCCCTGGTTAGTCTGTCATCGTGTTTAGTGTTCTCCCTGGTTAGTCTGTCATCGTGTTTAGTGCTCTCCCTGGTTAGTCTGTCATCGTGTTTAGTGCTCTCCCTGGTTAGTCTGTCATCGTGTTTAGTGTTCTCCCTGGTTAGTCTGTCATCATGTTTAGTGTTCTCCCTGGTTAGTCTGTCATCATGTTTAGTGCTCTCCCTGGTTAGTCTGTCATCATGTTTAGTGCTCTCCCTGGTTAGTCTGTCATCATGTTTAGTGCTCTCCCTGGTTAGTCTGTCATCATGTTTAGTGCTCTCCCTGGTTAGTCTGTCATCATGTTTAGTGCTCTCCCTGGTTAGTCTGTCATCATGTTTAGTGTTCTCCCTGGTTAGTCTGTCATCATGTTTAGTGTTCTCCCTGGTTAGTCTGTCATCATGTTTAGTGTTCTCCCTGGTTAGTCTGTCATCGTGTTTAGTGCTCTCCCTGGTTAGTCTGTCATGTTTGAAAAGCACTTAAAATAAAATGTATTATTATTCATATTAAATCAACCTCGGTTAGCGCTGGCAGTCAAATAAGAAATAATAATAATAAACTATGCACTCAGAATGTCAATAAATTCATTAGTTATCTGATTAGATCACTTTTATCCATAGACTTGATGAAGCACTTCAGCTTCCTACCCCGCTAACCTGGATTTCTAACAATCATGGACGTGGTGAGAAAAAGGTCTATTGACCTTAGTGAAACCCTTGCTGCATCACAGGTTAACACTGCTGTCAGGTCGAGAGTACGATTTCAGGGGTATATTTGGAAGATTAACATTTTAAGACTGTAGCACCGACCTACAAAAGCACTTGAAGCCAATTTCACAAACTTCGGGAGCAAGAAGCTTATCACATTTGAGCGTACCAGTTGGCTTGGACCACAGGAAGATGTCATCACAGCTGGAAACATGTACTGTGACAGCATCAAGATGACCTCCTCTTCATCCACATTTGACCTCAGCCAGTCCGCATCAACCTTAGCAGCTGATGGGATTTAGCTGCGTGATTTGAGTTACAGCACCAACATTCAAAACAGTACTGCCACAGTGCAAGACAACTAACTGAGACTATACCAACAACTATACCTTCAGAGATATAAAATGTGACAGATCAAGCCAAAAGCACAACATGAAAGCTTCCAGGAACAATGGCTGAACATCTGATATGTGATATGTGAGAACCACCCATCATTGTATGTTTAAAGAGATGCTCCGGAACTTTTGTATAATTTCAACCAGTAGTTTTGAAAGTGGTGCACACGAGACAAAACAGGCCCCCTGTACTACATCATCAAATGATATGTTACTTCCTGCAAATCCTTATTATTATATACATTTTTATGTGTGCAATTCAGGTGATATGTTACGAATCCAATTGATAAAATATGTTATGAATTTGTTGTGCTTAAGATCCAGGACTGCATCTTTAAATGAGATGGCTAATAATAAATTAGATTCAAAATGTCTATATTTGCAGGTTGTAAGTAGGATGTTCTGCACTCTTGACCATTACAATGTTAAATATATTTTCTAATTATTGTCAATTGTTGCCACAGATGCTGTAGAATTCCTCTGCCAAATCAAAGAGATTGTGTCAAAACATCGCAACAGCAAGATTCCTCTTGCAAAGCCGAAAAGTTACGAGTTGAGAATCGGGGGTCTGGAGGACACTGTCCACGCTGGAGATGTTGAACAGTTAGAAGTTTGGAAAGACTGCTACCTTCCAGAGAGAATGGAGATGGTGGTAATTGGTGCCCTGGATGACTTCCGATGTTCAGCAGCAGGATGGCAGCTGGTTCTCCTGTTATGTGAAGATGGCAATGTCTACGCCTACGAGTTTGAAGTTCTACACCTGGTTGCCAGAAGCTTGGAGGATCTCTTTAAATCTGGAGCGGAATTCCCAGGACTGGAGAAATTCAGATTTGGAGAATGCTTTGAGGAATTGGTAAGACCCAGCAATATTACATTAACTTAGCAAACTTATTTACTTATTCTGTGTTTAACGTTAATAAACGAGGTAATCATGTGTTGTTATTGTCAGTTACAGTAGGTCTTGCATCTTATTCGTCTACATGTCATTGTTCACAAATAATTCCAAAATGTAGACATACAGTGTAATGTGTCCTTGCACTGAGTAAGCTGCTGGATTAGTCGGCTAGTTATTCCACAGTTATCTTTTTTCAGACTGAGGAAGAGATGGAGAAAGAGATGCAATTTGATGAACTAAAGAAAATCGATGACGAGCATTTTCAGTTCCGAAGAAGATTGGCGATTGAGATGCTGGAGGATCTCAAAGCAATCAGTCAATCTGAGGTAATAACTCATGTTTGATTCAGACTGAGGCTATGGTACACATAGCAAAACATGACGAAAGTGTGTATATTGAAATCAGGCAAAGTTTAAGGCAAAAATCTATTATCTATGCTCGCCCCTAGGTGAACAGACCCTAATACTGTTGTTTGCTTATGTTAATGCTGTCAAAATGTCCATAAATGATTACGGTAATATTGTGGTGAACTATTTGTGATTTTCCATAACCACTATGTTGTTGATAATGTTTCAGTCAACCATCCAACCCAACAATGTAATGAAGAGCCAGGTCGGACTGGATTATTATGGGCAGCACTGCAAACCATCAGGAAATCTCACATGTCAAATGCCATTGGTGGGCCTCGACCATGTCTTGTGATGAATACAGATCACAAACTGCACTTTTTGTTTTGCTGTTTGACTGTACAGTATTATCTCTGCACAGGGACTGGTTTATGGACTTCATGTCAAAAAGAGTCTGGATTTCAGCATGAACATGTTTTATGTTTTTCTACTTTGAGTTTAAGGCCCAGAAAGGGGCAAAGTTTGAGTAGTGCTTGCAAACAATTTGTGGCCAGTAAATTTAGCGTAAATTTAACTTCATCACCCCAAAGGAAAATGTGGTTTGCATGATGAACGTACAACACTACATATAATGCAAAACAAACGTACACTGTAAAAACTATAAGTAAAATAATTCATACCCATGTCGGGACAGACATTCTTGTACTCTTGTATATTGAATGCATATCTGACATTTTATTTTCTCTGTATTTTTTAACAAGTTGTGTGACACTTTGTATTAAAAACATGTGCTATTACATTTAGTAATTTAGCTGACGCTCTTATGCAGTATAGAGAGTGCATACAATTTAGTCAATTATCAGTTGCAGCCTACATCCACATTTCCAGCCATTTGGGACATGGGACTTCTATATCCGCCTGGTCAGCCTTTGAGGAGTTGTGGCTTTATTAGAGTTGTCTATCTTCATCTATTAATATGTGAATCTGTTGGATTTCTTCTGGAAGAAGTGGTGGAACAATATACTTTAGTTTATCCTAGACCTTAACAGACCCTGAAAAATGTACCCTAAATTGTATGAAGGCAGACTGAATTTATTACAGAGTTTGTTACGTAAGGGCAATACGAAGTGGATGTTCTCTCATATTGACTCTGTTTTGTACATTGCATGCACTGCTGTGTTTCTTATCTAAGATACCAGTGTTCAGAACTGGGTGTTTAATCAATTCGCTTTTATGGTATTTCATCGGAAATGTCCTTGAATCATCATGCACTAACCTCATCTTTGCCCTGTACAATTCATTCGCTTACAGACAAGTTCAGACCTGATATGTCTACCACTTAGAGCCTGTCAAGATACAGTAGTTGCCAGATGAATTTTCTTTTCCAGATGAATGATAGGCCTATGCCCCACACTTGAACAAATAAATGCTCCATAGTCTAGTTTGTAACTTCTACAGCTACGACCGGAAATTACTTTTCATAGCAAATTAGGAGAGCATTTTAGCTAATCGTTTTCCTAACCTTAACCTAATTCTCCTAACCTGCTACGTTAATTATCTTAACCTGCTGCGTAAGTTCTCCTAACCTACATTTACATTTAAGTCATTTAGCAGACGCTCTTATCCAGAGCGACTTACAAATTGGTGCATTCACCTATAATATCCAGTAGAACAACCACTTTACAATAGTGCATCTAAATCTTTTAAAGGGGGGGGGGTTAGAAGGATTACTTTATCCTATCCCAGGTATTCCTTAAAGAGGTGGGGTTTCAGGTGTCTCTGGAAGGTGGTGATTGACTCCGCTGTCCTGGCATCGTGAGGGAGCTTGTTCCACCATTGGGGTGCCAGAGCAGCGAACAGTTTTGACTGGGCTGAGCGGGAACTGTGCTTCCTCAGAGGTAGGGAGGCGAGCAGGCCAGAGGTGGATGAACGCAGTGCCCTTGTTTGGGTGTAGGGCCTGATCAGAGCCTGAAGGTACGGAGGTGCCGTTCCCCTCACAGCTCCGTAGGCAAGCACCATGGTCTTGTAGCGGATGCGAGCTTCAACTGGAAGCCAGTGGAGAGAGCGGAGGAGCGGGGTGACGTGAGAGAACTTGGGAAGGTTGAACACCAGACGGGCTGCGGCGTTCTGGATGAGTTGTAGGGGTTTGATGGCACAGGCAGGGAGCCCAGCCAACAGCGAGTTGCAGTAATCCAGACGGGAGATGACAAGTGCCTGGATTAGGACCTGCGCCGCTTCCTGTGTGAGGCAGGGTCGTACTCTGCGAATGTTGTAGAGCATGAACCTACAGGATCGGGTCACCGCCTTGATGTTAGTGGAGAACGACAGGGTGTTGTCCAGGATCACGCCAAGGTTCTTAGCACTCTGGGAGGAGGACACAAGGGAGTTGTCAACCGTGATGGCGAGATCATGGAACGGGCAGTCCTTCCCCGGGAGGAAGAGCAGCTCCGTCTTGCCGAGGTTCAGCTTGAGGTGGTGATCCGTCATCCACACTGATATGTCTGCCAGACATGCAGAGATGCGATTCGCCACCTGGTTGTCAGAAGGGGGAAAGGAGAAGATTAATTGTGTGTCGTCTGCATAGCAATGATAGGAGAGACCGTGTGAGGATATGACAGAGCCAAGTGACTTGGTGTATAGCGAGAATAGGAGAGGGCCTAGAACAGAGCCCTGGGGGACACCAGTGGTGAGAGCACGTGGTGCGGAGACAGATTCTCGCCACGCCACCTGGTAGGAGCGACCTGTCAGGTAGGACGCAATCCAAGCGTGGGCCGCGCCGGAGATGCCCAGCTCGGAGAGGGTGGAGAGGAGGATCTGATGGTTCACAGTATCAAAGGCAGCAGATAGGTCTAGAAGGATGAGAGCAGAGGAGAGAGAGTTAGCTTTAGCAGTGTGGAGAGCCTCCGTGACACAGAGAAGAGCAGTCTCAGTTGAATGCCCAGTCTTGAAACCTGACTGATTAGGATCAAGAAGGTCGTTCTGAGAGAGATAGCAGGAGAGCTGGCCAAGGACATTTTTTTTTTTTTTTTTGTCGCTTGACTTAGCAAACGAGGATCGGATGTCGTCAACCTTCTTTTCAAAATGGTTGACGAAGTCATCCGCAGTGAGGGAGGAGGGGGGGGAGGGGGAGGAGGATTCAGGAGGGAGGAGAAGGTAACAAAAAGCTTCCTAGGGTTAGAGGCAGATGCTTGGAATTTAGAGTGGTAGAAAGTGGCTTTAGCAGCAGAGACAGAAGAGGAAAATGTAGAGAGGAGGGAGTGAAAGGATGCCAGGTCCGCAGGGAGGCGAGTTTTCCTCCATTTCCGCTCGGCTGCCCGGAGCCCTGTTCTGTGAGCTCGCAGTGAGTCGTCGAGCCACGGAGCAGGAGGGGAGGACCGAGCCGGCCTGGAGGATAGGGGACAGAGAAAATCAAAGGATGCAGAGAGGGAGGAGAGGAGGGTTGAGGAGGCAGAATCAGGAGATAGGTTGGAGAAGGTTTGAGCAGAGGGAAGAGATGATAGGATGGAAGAGGAGAGAGTAGCGGGAGAGAGAGAGCGAAGGTTGGGACGGCGCAATACCATCCGAGTAGGGGCAGAGTGAGAAGTTTTTGATGAGAGCGAGAGGGAAAAGGATACAAGGTAGTGGTCGGAGACTTGGAGGGGAGTTGCAATGAGATTAGTGGAAGAACAGCATCTAGTAAAGATGAGGTCAAGCTTATTGCCTGCCTTGTGAGTAGGGGGGGAAGGTGAGAGGGTGAGGTCAAAAGAGGAGAGGAGTGGAAAGAAGGAGGCAGAGAGGAATGAGTCGAAGGTAGACGTGGGGAGGTTAAAGTCACCCAGAACTGTGAGAGGTGAGCCATCCTCAGAAAAGGAGCTTATCAAGGCGTCAAGCTCATTGATGAACTCTCCAAGGGAACCTGGAGGGCGATAAATGATGAGGATGTTAAGCTTGAAAGGGCTGGTAACTGTGACAGCATGGAATTCAAATGAGGAGATAGACAGATGGGTCAGGGGAGAAAGAGAGAATGTCCACTTGGGAGAGATGAGGATTCCAGTGCCACCACCCCGCTGGCTTGATGCTCTAGGGGTATGCGAGAACACGTGGGCAGACGAGGAGAGAGCAGTAGGAGTAGCAGTGTTATCTGTGGTGATCCATGTTTCCGTCAGCGCCAGGAAGTCTAGGGACTGGAGGGTAGCATAGGCTGAGATGAACTCAGCCTTGTTGGCCGCAGACCGGCAGTTCCAGAGGCTGCCGGAGACCTGGAACTCCACGTGGGTCGTGCGCGCTGGGACCACCAGGTTAGAGTGGCAGCGGCCACGCGGTGTGGAGCGTTTGTATGGCCTGTGCAGAGGGGAGAGAACAGGGATAGACATACACATAGTTGACAAGCTACAGAAGAGGCTACGCTAATGCAAAGGAGATTGGAATGACAAGTGGACTACACGTCTCGAATGTTCAGAAAGTTAAGCTTACGTTGCAAAAAATCTTATTGACTAAAATGAGAAATGATACAGTACTGCTGGCTGGTGGAGTAGGCTAGCTAGCAGTGGCTGCGTTGTTGACTTTGTTTGAACGTGTAGCTGGCTAGTTGTAGCTGGCTAGGTGACCTCGATAGTTTCAGTACTACACCTTGTCATGATACAAAAGCAACTTTGTAGCTAGCTAACATAACACTAATCAAGACGTTCCTTTGTAATGTATTTAGTTTCTACAGTGTTACTCGTCGGTAACAGTTGGCTGGGTTTGGAAAAATGGCGTCGCGGGGGACGGCAATAGCTGGCTAGCTAACCTCGGTAATTACTAAACTACACAATTATCAAGCTATGACAAAGACAACTATGTAGCTAGCTAGCCAACACTGCACTAGTAAAATCGTTCCGTTGTAAAGTATTAGTATCTACCGCGCTGCTAGTCGGTAACCTTTGGCTAGCTGTTGGCTAGCTAGCTAGCAGTGGGTTAATGATGACTAGGTGTGTTGACTACGTCTGGCGTCGCGGCTGGCTAGTTACTAATAATTACTCTAAACTACACAATTATCTTAGATGCAAAGACAACTATGTAGCTGGCTCACTAACACTACACTAGTCAAGTCGTTCCGTTGTAATGTAATAGATTCTACAGTGCTGCTAGTCGGTGGAAGTTGGCTGGTTGGCTAGCTAGCAGTGTTGACTAGCTAGCTAGCAGTGATGACTACGTTAGGAGGACGAAGATAGCTAACCTGCTATAAAAAATGTATACCACTTTGTCAAAATCTGACATACCAGTCTTGGTACCAGTCTGTTTTGCTATCATTCCACTCTGTGCTAAACATATGACACAGAGTACAGGAAGTGGAATGTTAGCTAAACAGACTGGTAACCTGGCTACATGCCCCACCCTTAAACACATCAACTCTCAGTCATGAATTTGATTGGCTTCAGTGAGCAGCTCTGTAAGTAGAAATCAATACTGAAAATGACAATATTAATCATCTTATTATTACTATTAATACCATCTTAATATTAGATTAGTTTGTTAAAGATTCGTTTTTCTATTTACAGGGGCAGTTCACGTCTAAAAGACGGTTAGTGTGTGAATTGTGATCAATTATGATACAGAAAAATAGTTATATACCATGCATTGGGAAAGTATTCAGACACCTTCACTTTTTCCACAATGTGTTACGTTACAGCCTTATTCTAAAATAGATTACATTAAACATTTTCCTCATCAATCTACACACAATACCCCATAATGACAAAGTAAAAAAACAGTTTTTTAGAAATGTTTGCACATTTATTCAAAATAAAAAGCAGACACCTTATTTACATAAGTATTCAGACCCTTTGCTATGAGACACAAAATTGAGCTCATGTGCATCCTGTTTCCATTGATAATCCTTGAGATGTTTCTACAACTTGATTGGAGTCCACCTGTGGTAAATTCAATTGATTGGACATGATTTGGAAAGGCACACACCAGTCTACATCAGGTCACACATTTGACAGTGCATGTCAGAGCAAAAACCAAGCCATGAGGTCGAAGGAATTGTCCCCAGAGCTCTGAGACAGCATTGTGTCGAAGCAAAGATCTTGGGAAGGGTACCAAACAATTTCTGCAGCGTTGATGGTCCCCAATAACACAGTGGCCTCCATCATTCTTAAATGGAAGACGTTTGTAACCACCAAGACTCTTCCTAGAGCTGGCTACCCGGCCAAACTGAGCAATCGGGGGAGAAGGGCCTTGTTCAGGGAGGTGACCAAGAACCCGATGGTCACTGACAGAGCTCCAGAGTTCCTCTGTGGAGATGGGAGTACCTTCCAGAAGGACAACCATCTCTGCAGCACTGTACCAATCAGGCCTTTATATGGTAGAGTGACCAGACGCAAGCCACTCCCCAGTAAACAGCACATGACAGTCCACTTGGAGTTTGCCAAAAGGCATCTAAAGGACTCTCCGACCATGAGAAACAAGATTCTCTAGTCTGATGAAACCAAGACTGGACTCTTTGGCCCGACTGCCAAGCGTCACGTCTGGAGGAGATCTGACACCGTCCCTACGGTGAAGCATGGTGGTGGCAGCATCATGCTGTGGGGATGTTTTTCAGTGGCAGGGACTCTGAGATTAGTCCAGATCGAGGGAAAGATGAATGGAGCAAAGCATAGAGTGATCCTTGATGAAAACCTGCTCCAGAGCGCTCAGGACCTCAGGCTGGGGCAATGGGTTCACCTTCCAACAGAACAACGACCCTAAGCACACAGCCAAGACAACGTAGGAGTGGCTTCGGGACAAGTCTCTGAATGTCCTTGAGTGGCCCAGTCAGAGCCCGGACTTGAACCCAATCGAACATCTCTGGAGAGACATGAAAATAGCTGTGTACTGACGGTCCCCATCCAACCTGACAGAGCTTGAGAGGATCTGCAGAGAAGAATGGGAGAAACTCCCCAAATACAGGTGTGCCAAGCTTGTAGCGCCATACCCAAGAAGACTTGAGGCTGTAATCACTGCCAAAGGTGATTCAACAAAGTACTGAGTAAAGGGTCTGAATACTTATGTAAATGTGACATTTCAGTTTATTTATTTTTTTGCAAACATTTCTAAAAACCTGTTTTTGTTTTGTCATTATAGGGTATTGTGTGTTGATTGATTAGGGGGAAAATGATTTCATCCATTTTAGAATAAATCTGTAACGTAACAAAATATGGAAAAAGTCATGGTCTGAATACTTTCCGATTGCACTGTATATTTGCTATGATTTTTAAAAAGGAGTGCATTTGTGAGATAATTGTAGATATTATTAAAATAGTTACTTCAGCAAATTACATATTTAGATATTTGTTTCCTTATTTTAAAAGCAGTCCATGGACAAGGGGTGACTGCAATCCACACTCATTGTGATTAACTAGCCAATTCCAACAAATGCTTATAAGCATTTTGGGACCAAAAAAAGGCAATTTACGCCATGTTTAAAATTTCATGTCCAAATCATCTCCTAAATTGATTTTAACTCAATGACTTTTTAAATTATTTTGCGATGATTTTGGAATGACATTTTGGTAAACATGAGAGGCTGACTTGAAAGTAGTGCCAACTGCTATTTGTTTGCATTGGCTAGTTGAATGAAACTGCAGTCAGACTTCAAATCCACATATTGCTTCAGGGCAAGGAAACAACTATCAAAAAATGTATTTCACTAAACTCCCTTTAGGCTTTTGGAACTGTAGTAGTTAACATGTAGATTTATTTCCAGAGTTAAAATTACACTTTGCTGTACAAACTTAGCAAGACAATAACTTGTCAAACGGCCAAATGTGATTGTAAGTAGAATTTGCAGTGTTGCCTCCCGACTGGTGCAGCGGTCTAAGGCACTGTATCACAGTGCTTGAGGCGTCACTACAGACCCGGGTTTGATCCCAGGCTGTGTTGCAGTCGGCCGCGACCGGGAGACCCATGAGGAGGCTCACAATTGGCCCAGCATCGTCAGGGTTAGGGGAGGGTTTGGCTGGCCGGATGTCCTTTGCGCTCTAGCGACTCCTTGTGGCAGGCTGAGGGCATGCACGCAGTTGTAAGGAGTTTCCTCCAACACATTGGTGTGGCTAACTTCCGGGTTAAGCAAGCAGTGTGTCAAGAAGTAGTGCGTCTTGGCAGGGTTGAGTTTCAGAGGGCGCGTGGCTGTTGACCTTCGCCTCTCCCGTGTCCGTACGGGGGTTGCAACGATGGGACAAGATTGTAACTACCAATTGGATATCATGAAAAAGGAGTAAAAATAAAAATATACATATATATACAGTTGAAGTCGGAAGTTTACATACACTTAGGTTGAAGTCATTAAAACTCATTTTTCAACCACTCCACAAATTTCTTGTTAACAAACTATAGTTTTGGCAAGTCGGTTAGGCCATCTACCTTGTGCATGACACAAGTCATTTTTCCAACAATTGTTTACAGACAGATTATTTCACTTATAACTCACTGTATCACAATTCCAGTGGGTCAGAAGTTTACATACACTAAGTTGACTGTGCCTTTAAACAGTTTGGAAAATTCCATAAAATTATGTGATGGCTTTGGAAGCTTCTGATAGGCTAATTGAAACCATTTCAGTCAATTGGAAGTGTACCTCTAATCTTACATGTACCTGTGGATGTATTTCAAGGCCTACCTTCAAACTCAGTGCCTCTTTGCTTGGCATCATGGGAAAATCAAAAGAAATCAGCCAAGACCTCAGAAAAAAATAGTAGACCTCCACAAGTCTGGTTCATCCTTGGGAGCAATTTCCAAACATCTGAAGGTACCACGTTCATCTGTACAAACAATAGTACGCAAGTATAAACACCATGGGACCACGCAGCCGTCGTACCGCTCAGGAAGGAGACGTGTTCTGTCTCCTAGAGATTAACGTACTTTGGTGCGAAATGTGCAAATCAATCCCAGAACAACCGCAAAGAACCTTGTGAAGATGCTGCAGGAAACAGGTACAAAATTATCTATATCCACAGTAGAACGAACAAGTCCTATATCGACATAACCTGAAAGGCCGCTCAGCAAGGAAGAATCCATTTTTCCAAAACCGCCATAAAAAGCCAGACTACGGTTTGCAACTGCACATGGGGACAAAGATCGTACTTTTTGGAGAAATGTCCTCTGGTCTGATAAAATAGAACTGTTTGGCCATAATGACCATCATTATGTTTGGAGGTTAAAGAGGGAGGCTTGCAAGCCGAAGAACACCATCCCAACCTTGAAGAACGGCGGTGGCAGCATCATGTTGTGGGGGTGCTTTGCCACAGTAGGGTCTGGTGCACTTCAAAAAATAGATGGCATCATGAGGGAAGAAAATTATGTGGATACATTGAAGCAACATCTCAAGACATCAGTCAGGAAGTTAAAGCTTGGTCACAAATGGGTCTTCCAAATGGACAATGACCCCAAGCATACTTCCAAAGTTGTGGCAAATTGGAGTGGCCATCACAACCTCAAACCTATAGAAAAGAACTGAAAAAGCGTGTGCGAGCCAGGAGGCCTACAAACTTGACTCAGTTAAACCAGCTGTCAGGAGGAATGGGCCAAAATTCACCCAACTTATTGTGGGAAGCTTGTGGAAGGCTTCCCGAAACTTTGACCCAAGTCAAACAATTGAAAGTCAATGCTACCAGATACTAATTGAGTGTATGTAAACGTCTGACCCACTGGGAATGTGATGAAAGAAATAAAAGCTGAAATAAATAATTCTCTCTACTATTATTCTGACACTTCACATTCTTTAAATAAAGTGGTGGTCCTAACTGACCTAAGACATGGAATTTTTACTTGGATTAAATGTCAGGAATTGTGAAAAACGGACTTTAAATGTATTTGGCTAAGGTGTATGTAAACTTCCGACTTCAACTGTATACAGTGGGGGGAAAAAGTATTTGATCTCCTGCTGATTTTGTACGTTTGCCCACTGACAAAGAAATTATCAGTCTATAATTTTAATGGTAGGTTTATATGAACAGTGAGAGACAGAATAACAGAAAAACATGTCAAAAATGTTATAAATTGATTTCCATTTTAATGAGGGAAATAAGTATTTGACCCCTCTGCAAAACATGACTTAGTACTTGGTGGCAAAACCCTTGTTGGCAATCACAGAGGTCAGACGTTTCTTGTAGTTGGCCACCAGGTTTGCACACATCTCAGGAGGGATTTTGTCCCACACCTCTTTGCAGATCTTCTCCAGGTCATTATGCTTTTGAGGCTGATGTTTGGCAACTCAAACCTTCAGCTCCCTCCACAGATTTTCTATGGGATTAAGGTCTGGAGACTGGCTAGGCCACTCCAGGACCTTAATGTGCATCTTCTTGAGCTACTCCTTTGTTGCCTTGGTTGTGTGTTTTGGGTCATTGTCATGCTGGAACACCCATCCACGACCCATTTTCAATGCCCTGGCTGAGGGAAGGAGGTTCTCACCCAGGATTTGACGGTACATGGCCCCGTCCATCGTCCCTTTGATGCGGTGAAGTTGTCCTGTCCCCTTAGCAGAAAAACACCCCCAAAGCATAATGTTTCCACCTCCATGTTTGACGGTGGGGATGGTGTTCTTGGGGTCATAGGCAGCATTCCTCCTCCTCCAAACACGGCGAGTTGAGTTGATGCCAAAGAGCTCCATTTTGGTCTCATCTGACCACAACACTTTCACCCAGTTGTCCTCTGAATCATTCAGATGTTCATTGGCAAACTTCAGACGGGCATGTATATGTGCTTTCTTGAGCAGGGGGACCTTGCGGGCGCTGCAGAATTTCAGTCCTTCAGTCCAGTGTAGTTCTGGGCTGATTCCTCACCATTCTCATGATCATTGCAACTCCACGAGGTGAGATTTTGCATGGAGCCCTAGGCCAAGGGAGATTGACAGTTCTTTTGTGTTTCTTCCATTTGCGAATAATCACACCAACTGTTGTCACCTTCTCACCAAGCTGCTTGGCAATGGTCTTGTAGCCCATTCCAGCCTTGTGTAGGTCTACAATCTTGTCCCTGACATCCTTGGAGAGCTCTTTGGTCTTGGCCATGGTGGAGAGTTTGGAATCTGATTGACTGATTGCTTCTGTGGACAGGTGTCTTTTATACAGGTAACAAACTGAGATTAGGAGCACTCCCTTTAAGAGTGTGCTCCTAATCTCAGCTCGTTACCTGTATAAAAGACACCTGGGAGCCAAAAATCTTTCTGATTGAGAGGGGGTCAAATACTTATTTCCCTCATTAAAATGCAAATCTATTTATAACATTTTTGACATGCATTTTTCTGGATTTTTTTGTTGTTATTCTGTCTCTCACTGTTCAAATAAACATACCATTAAAATTATAGACTGATAATTTCTTTGTCAGTGGGCAAACGTACATAATCAGCAGGAGATCAAATACTTTTTCCCCCTCACTGTATATATATATACTGCTCAAAAAAATAAAGGGAACACTTAAACAACATATCCTAGATCTGAATGAAAGAAATAATCTTATTAAATACTTTTTTCTTTACATAGTTGAATGTGCTGACAACAAAATCACACAAAAATAATCAATGGAAATCCAATTTATCAACCCATGGAGGTCTGGATTTGGAGTCACAGTCAAAATTAAAGTGGAAAACCACACTACAGGCTGATCCAACTTTGATGTAATGTCCTTAAAACAAGTCAAAATTAGGCTCAGTAGTGTGTGTGTGGCCTCCACGTGCCTGTATGACCTCCCTACAACGCCTGGGCATGCTCCTGATGAGGTGGCGGATGGTCTCCTGAGGGATCTCCTCCCAGACCTGGACTAAAGCATCCGCCAACTCCTGGACAGTCTGTGGTGCAACGTGGCGTTGGTGGATGGATGGAGCGAGACATGATGTCCCAGATGTGCTCAATTGGATTCAGGTCTGGGGAACGGGCGGGCCAGTCCATAGCATCAATGCCTTCCTCTTGCAGGAACTGCTGACACACTCCAGCCACATGAGGTCTAGCATTGTCTTCATTAGGAGGAACCCAGGGCCAACCGCCCCCCCCAAAAATGCCACCCCACACCATGACTGACCCACCGCCAAACCGGTCATGCTGGAGGATGTTGCAGGCAGCAGAACGTTCTCCACGGCATCTCCAGACTGTCACGTCTGTCACGTGCTCAGTGTGAACCTGCTTTCATCTGTGAAGAGCACAGGGCGCCAGTGGTGAATTTGCCAATCTTGGTGTTCTCTGGCAAATGCCAAACGTCCTGCACGATGTTGGGCTGTAAGCACATCCCCCACCTGTGGACGTCGGGCCCTCATACCACCCTCATGGAGTCTGTTTCTGACCGTTTGAGCAGAAACATGCACATTTGTGGCCTGCTGGAGGTCATTTTGCAGGGCTCTGGCAGTGCTTCTCCTGCTCCTCCTTGCACAAAGGCGGAGGTAGCGGTCCTGCTGCTGGGTTGTTGCCCTCCTACGGCCTCCTCCACATCTCCTGATGTACTGGCCTGTCTCCTGGTAGCGCCTCCATGCTCTGGACACTACGCTGACAGACACAGCAAACCTTCTTGCCACAGCTCGCATTGATGTGCCATCCTGGATGAGCTGCACAACCTGAGCCACTTGTGTGGGTTGTAGACTCCGTCTCATGCTACCACTAGAGTAAAAGCACCGCCAGCATTCAAAAGTGACCAAAACATCAGCCAGGAAGCATAGGAACTGAGAAGTGGTCCCCACCTGCAGAACCACTCCTTTATTGGGGGTGTCTTGCTAATTGCCTATAATTTCCACCTGTTGTCTATTCCATTTGCACAACAGCATGTGAAATGTATTGTCAATCAGTGTTGCTTCCTAAGTGGACAGTTTGATTTCACAGAAGTGTGATTGACTTGGAGTTACATTGTGTTGTTTAAGTGTTCCCTTTATTTTTTTGAGCAGTGTATATAAATGAAACACATTTCTACAGACTTTCATTTGTGTTAAGCTGTTTTTCAAAATATTGTAATAAAGTTTAGTTGTTAACTTAACGTGCTTAATTTTTTAACTTACCTTAAATTTTCCCAGCATGCAGGGAAAATGGGTAGTGCTGCTTGAAATTTTTTTCTTCAGTTTATTCTACTTTACAATACCACTTTTCAGGAGACCAACAGCTACTTATCTGAAATGGATGAAAAGAAATGATGGAAGCTTAAAGCCATCGGGAACAGCATTCATTAGACAGGTTGTGAGGCTATGGAGTAGAGGTTGACACTTGAACATTACTCCCGCGGATCTTGTGGTTTCCGTGGGATTCTGGCAGGAATTGAGTGAGTTTCTAGAGTCAAGTTTTGGACGGGACAGGAGCACCAGTCCACAGGAAAGAAGTTAAATTAAATAAATATTTATGTTTTTTTTAGGGGGTACATCAGGTTTAATATTGCAGATAGATTGTGGCTTCTATCAATGTACTTGTCTGCATTATCTCCAATCCCCCATATATTTGGGGGTAAATATATATTTTTTCCTTTATTATTTTCCCCTAACCCTATCATCCCTCCCCTAATTGGAGTAAACTCATGGACAGCCATACTTATGCTTTTACTTCCAGTTTATACATACCAATATACATTTTACAGACACAGTATATTTTACATTAGTTATCTTGTTTTTTTTATTATTTCTCCCATCCTTCAGCTCCCCACACTCACTCCCATCTATCTTTCTATTCTCATAGTTTCTACAGATTGTAAATTAAAGAACATTTTTGCTAAGAGTATTATTAGGGCTCCTGAGTGGTGCAGTGGTCTAATGCACTGCATCTCAGTGCAAGAGGCATCACTAGAGACCCTGGTTTGAATCCAGGCAGTATCACATCTATCCATGATTGGGAGTTCCATATGGCGTGGCAAAATTGGCCCAGAGTTTTCTGGGATTGGCTGGGGACAGGTCGTCATTGTCAATAAGAATTTGTTCTTAAATGACTTGCCTTGTTAAAAAAATACAAAATTATATTATTGATTGACTATGACTTTTCAAATCACCCAGCAGTGCTATTTGTAGAGTTAGCTCCAGGTAAATGCAAATAGATAAAATGGGATATGACTTAAAGAGTTAATCAGGGTGTTTTTTCTAATATACATGTATTTTCCTTTCCATGGTAGCAAGATCTTATCTACAAATGATGACAGATTATTTGTTTGTTCGACATGATGGGACTGGGATCTTTTTGTGTTGGTAAAAATGAATTATGCGAGAAATGACAGTGGAAACAAACACCTTTATGCGCAAATATTGATATAATAACCATCCTATTGTCTCCACATCATCTCCCGGCGTCCTCAGCTATAGATGGACATCGAATACTGACTTGTATCACGGCTGACCTGGCTGGTTAGTTAAGTTTATCAAACATGTTTTGAGAGGCCAATCTAACACAATCAAGAACACCCCTTGTGTTACTGGTCCAGTTTGTAAGTTTCTCGTGTTTTTAACAGGGTAATTGCATTTTAATATTGCAAATGTTGCTCAAAGTAAAGTAAAAATAAAGCAATAACAAAAGCACATGATATCTATGCATCAGTAATGACACAGTGCACATCAGGGACAAATATACCCTTTACCTTTTGTAAGAGTGAGAAGGCTGTTTAGTCAGTAATAGGTATAATATTATGTATCAGTTGGGGCATCAGTGGAGCACCAGTACCTTTCCCAGAGAAGTACAGAACATTACCAAGACAAGTCAGACAGAAACTCAGGGGAAGGGGAAGTAGTGGAACACACATTTTCAGCGTATTCGACTGTGTATTCATACAGTCTTTTATTTATTTTTTTACAGTATCTTTCATACAGTATTTGGTTTCATTTGAACTGCCTGTTCTTGATTCTGTAAATGAGTCCAAACATACAGTAAAACATGGCATAACAACTTCCTCATACTTACAGACGAGAAATGTTACTGGTATGGCCCAACTAAAATGTGTCCATGTCATCAAGGTTTTTTTGTCAGAAGCCATTTGGGCTCCCGAGTGGCACAGTATTCTAAGGCACTGCATCTCAGTGAAAGAGGCATCACTACAGTCCCTGGTTCAAATCCAGGCTGTATCACATCTGGCCATGATTGGGAGTCCCAAATGGTGGCACACAATTGGCCCAGCATTGTCTGGGGTAGGCTGTCATTGTAAATAAGAATTTGTTCTTAACTGACTTGCCTGGTAAAATAAAGGTACAAAAATACCTAATAGTTATTTAGCAATGCGGAACAAAAGAGAGACATTATTAACATCAGGTAGAGTTGATATGGTTATAAGAGGATATATTATATTAACACAAACAAGAGAGAAGATTGTGATAAGCCAAACTGTTTCATTGATGTTGTAAATGTTATATTGTTGCATCCAATATGCCATCAGTTAATGTAATATAGTTAGTCTTGACAGAATAATTGTGTTATACCTTGATTTTCTGAGATGCCTCAACCATAGGGTGGTTACAAATCCTTGGTGTTTATGTCTTCTGTGGTCAGCACTCTGCAGCACAACAATAATGATTGGCAACACCATCATGTTCTCTCCAGTCTGTTGCAGAAACGAAACCTCAGAGCAGCTTCACATCCTGTTGCTAAACCCTGTAATAGCAGCATTGTCAGTAAAAAAAACTGTCAGCACAATAAACAAACAGACAAAATAAAAGTTCAAAAAAATAAGGTCAAAATAAAACATAACAAAAAGTATGTTTGAATGACACTGAGGGGCAGTGTTGTTACAGTTAATACAGGTTTGCCTGAGGCTAATGCCATGCAGGTGTTTGTACACATGCAATATACACACACTCTCATTCAAATGCACACATACACGGACACACACACATGTAAATATTGCCATACATGTACTGAAACATATTCAGTTGGCCTTGCTGTTATGATGTTTGTTGTCCTTGATGTATTTAGTTTTTTTGCATTGTTGTTTTCTGTTTTCCTTTGTCTTTTTTCTCTTTTGTCCATATTGTTGGTTGTTGGTGCATTGGGGGACGGTCTTGAGGGTGGGAAATGGAATTATTATTATTATTTTTTCATTCCCGGTGGGGGGGATTGTGTGTGTGTGTGTGTGTGGGGGGGGGGGGGGGGGGTCTTGGATGGTTGAGGGGCAGTTCTTGGAGAATTGTGGGGGGGATCTTGGAAGGCTGGTGGGAGATCTGTTGCCGTGTCCTAGGCTACTTGTGCACCACCAAGTCAGAACAGTAGGCTAAGTTCTGAGGGAAAGGATTCACTCCATGGTGCTGAAAAGAAAGCTCTGCTGTTGGGTCAGGTTTATGTAGGCCCTAACAATTTGGGGGGAAATGTTTGTCACCGTGTAGTGGCATGCATCTAAAAAAATTAAATAAGTTGAGTTTGCCCCACTAAGATTTACACGCTAAAATTGCCACTGAGGGTGGCAACACCCTCATGTTGTCTCCTGTCTGTTACAGAAACGAAACCTCAGAGCAACAAGCCTCTTAAACACTAGCAGTAAAACAGTGGTCAAATAATAAAAAACAGGGATGAGTGATAAAAAGTTGTGTTATGTAAGTGTACTCTGGCCTAGAGGTCCATCTTTATCTGCCTTATAGCAATGTATCAATAGCCTACAATGTACTGTGCCATGTGCACCATACCTTTAGATGTGTTCATGTCAGAGTAAATAGATGTTTGCAACTTAACCTGTTTTATGTTGTTGCAGAACATGAGAGGAGGGAGAGAGACCTCGAGGTCATCTACCACTACAGTGTGGCCCACTGTGTGGACTGTGGGGGGTGTTGTCCTCACACAGAATAAAAGAGAAGAACATGAGAGGAGGGAGAGAGACCTCGAGGTCATCTACCACTACAGTGTGGCCCACTGTGTGGACTGTGGGGGGTGTTGTCCTCACACAGAATAAAAGAGAAGAACATGAGAGGAGGGAGAGAGACCTCGAGGTCATCTACCACTACAGTGTGGCTCACTGTGTGGATTGTGGGGGGTGTTGTCATCACACAGAATAAAAGAGAGGATGAGCTCCATCACCATCATCTTAGGCTGGGCTTCACAGACAGACAGAGAACTATTGATAATCATTAAAGTAGATAATGATCACGGTGAAGCAACCAATTATGGGAACACCAATGTTCAAACAACTTCAAATATAACCCGTGAAGACCTTTTAGGTCAATTTCCTTGATTAATTCTTTAATCAGTAAATCACGATTAACCATTGTACCCCCATCTATGGTCTAGACCTGCACTTCGATTTACAGACCAGAGGGGTATACTACGACGCTAGCTAAACGCTAGCTGAAGTGGAGTTAGCCTGGCCTGGAGCAGGTTAGAAAGAATCGTTGCCATAGAAATGTACCTGGCTAAAAGGTGAGCCAAGTTGAATTCAGAATTGACCAAAGTCAGCTGCTAAGTCCTCTATCCCACTTCGTAGTATAGCCATCAGGCTGAAAAACTACAATACATACGTTTTGAGATTCCAATGGTCACACCCATATCGATCAGGTCACATACCTTAACACCCACTGAACAAGAGCAAACAAACCAGTAAGACTGTTGAAGAATGGTGCAAACCGTTCTGCGCTCGACTGAACACCCAGCTGGCATAAAATAAACCACTTGTATATTTATTTTAACGTTATTTAACTAGGTAAGTCAGTTAAGAACAAATTCTTATTTTCAATGACGGCCTAGGAACTGCCTTGTTCAGGGGCAGGACAGATTTTTACCATGTCAGCTCAGGGATTCGATCTTGCAACCTTTGTTACTAGTCCAACGCTCTAACCACTAGGCTACCTGCCACCCGTATGTGAAGACAGTGCCCTCTGCTGGAGAAGTTTAAACCTTACTACACTAATCATGGGAGAATCTCAATGAAATATTCTCCCTTCCTCATGTCCTCTACTCGCCTCCTTTTGAAAAAGGTCAAAGGCAATTGAGGATCGGAGGCGAGGAACTGTAGAAACAAGTGCGCTTGTATGAAATGACACTGCTCCTCCACTGGTGTCATCAGGGAAATGACTTTTACAGAGGTGGAATCCAAAAATGTGTTAAGTGTTCAAAAGAAACACAGCTAGTTGTGCTAGACATTTTATCCCTAAAAGGACAAGTAGTGTACTCTTTAAAATGTGTGCATGTGTTTCTTATATGGCTAAATATAGAAATGTGTCTCTAGCTAGTCAATAAACTTAGGCTGGCATATAGATTTAAAGAAGCCACAGAAATTGACAAACAGTTTGAGGTTGAAGTTTCTTCCTTTTTATTTTCAAAGCATGTACAAAATCAGTACACGGTGGTAAAAAGACAGGCTACACATCTTGAGCAAATCATTAGTAATAAAACAAAGCCTGAGCTCTGATTGGATAACAAAGGACATGACGATCAACAAGTAATCTGAATGACTGTGTGGAACCTTAAAATGAAAACTGGAAAAACGTAATGAGACAAACAAAGAAACTAGACTGTTCACTTCAGACAAATTCTTTTGAGGTACAAGCTCAATTGTATTTCCTTGATTCCTTTCATCCTCTCTTCTCGCCACCTCAAAGCACATTGGAGGAGAAGGAACATTCCGATTCTGTCCTCCAATGCATTTTCAGGAAGAGACGAGGGGACAGGATGCGAGAATTCATGGAAAATACATTCACCCTAGGTTGTTGTGGTGGGCAGGTGGGTAGCGTTGTTCCTCTACCGTGAGGAGTTGGAACTGGAGCGGGAACGATGCCGTCTGCGCCCCGGGGACCTGGAGCGTCGGCGCACGGGGGACCGTCTCCTTGGTGACCGAGACCTGCAGGTAAACAAAGCATCACTTTTGTGTCAGTAAAGTACCTTTATATTGCGTCATTTGAAGAAACTATCAACAGGTCAACATATTACACCACAAGGAGCTAGAGAGGCGCTAGGAGTAGAGAATTACATTTACGTCATTTAGCAGACGCTCTTAAACACTACAGTAATGTTCTCAGGACAGTAGGTCAGATTGGAGGATTGAAATTACTGTTGAAATTGGTGATTGAACCAAGTATGTTACCAGTATTGTACTATAAATCCAGGACACCATAACATTGGCTAGAGCTATCAGAGCAGGGCTATCAGACCACCAGACCCACCAGGGCTTGGGCCATCAGACCAGGGCCAACACTAACCTTCTCCTCATGCGAGGTGGGGTGCGGCGCCACATGGGGGGAGGTGGGGGCATTCTGCGTGGGGGTGACTGTCTGCGAGGGGGAGGGCGTATCCTTGGAGCCAGCACGGCAGAGGTGGTGATCTCCTGACCATCAATCTGACCTGGCAACAGAGGAAAGACAGAAATACGCACAAACCTCAACGTCATATTAGAAACATCTCTGTTAAAATGTATCTAAACTCCAAAACATTGAGATTTCAGACTGACACAAAGCAGTACAAGGGATTAGCCAATAGTCCAACAAAGGCTCTGCACTCTTCCAGAGATGATACATTGGGGACATAGCGTTCGCATGAAAGAACGCCATCATTGTATGTTTTTAGCTGCTCCACTGGAAGCTGGTATCACGGACGAAGCACAAACCACTAAGTGTTTATCCTTCGTGAGTCACACATCGACTGGGAGAAAATTAAAAAGCCTCTCACAGCTAATCTCCAGTCATGTGCTGTTCGTGCAACCAGTGTAACAGCCAGGTTTAATTGGCTACAATGGAAATGTATTACTTGTAGCTCAAAAAAGTATGTACCAGGTCTGTTATTGTTACAGTCTACAAGGTTGTGTTCAGTAGGCATAAAACGACCGGAAACCAAGAGGAACTATCTGAACCTGTCCAATAAGAATTGCTCATTTTCGTTTGCAAAACATTCTACTATGCTGTGGCCTAATGAACATGCCCAAGATGCCCTCGTACCACCATCCATGTGTTTCAGGGCCTTCTGGGCCTCCTCTGGAGTCTCGAACTCCACATAGGCGTAGCCCCTGGACAGGTTTGGGTGGAGCCTCTCCACTGGCATGTCAATCATCTTGATCTTGCCGTAGGTGGCAAAGATCTCCTGGATGTGGTCCTGTTCAACAGAAGATAAAAATGACTTCAACATTTATCTCTGATGACATGGTCTCGACATACAATTCCTTCAAAGAGAATAAGTATATATTTACTTTAAGGCGCAACATGTAGAAATCACTCCGCTATACATAGCTGCTAAAATACTAAAATGTTCAACAACTTTCAGTTTGTGTGACAAAACAAGCAATGTAGGCTATAGTGTAGAGAATCATTGTACCATCTAAAGCACTGTGAAATATTTTCAATATCCCAAAATATCAGTATATACAGTTTTAGAACACCTACTCATTCATGGCTTCTTTATTTTTACCATCTTCTACATTGTAGAATAATAGTGAAGACATCAAAACTATGAAATAACATATGGAATCATGTAGTAAGTAAAAAATAAAATAAAAAACCCTTTGCCTTGATGACCGCTTTGCACACCCGTGGCATTCTCTCAACCAGCTTCATGAAGTAGTCACCTGGAATGCACTTCAATTAACAGGTGTGCCTTGTTAATTTGTGGAATTTCTTTCCTTCTTGATATGTTTGAGCCAATCAGTTGTGTTGTGACAAGGTAGGGGGATATACAGAAGACAGCCCTATTTGGTAAAAGACCAAGTCCATATTATGGCAAGAACAGCTCAAATAAGTAAAGAGAAACAATAGTCCATCATTACTTTAAGACATGAAGGTCAGTCAATACGGAACATTTCAAGAACTTTGAAAGTTTCTTCAAGTGCAGTCGTAAAAACCATCAAGCTCTATGATGAAACTGGCTCTCATGAGAACCGCCACAGGAAAGGAAATCCTAGAGTTACCTCTGTTGCAGAGGATAAGTTCATTAGAGTTAACTGCACTTCAGGTTAGAGCCCAAATAAATGCTTCACAGAGTTCAAGTAACAGACATCTCAACATCAACTGTTCAGAGACCGTGTGAATCAGGCCTTCATGGTCGAATTGCTGCAAAGAAACCACTACTAAAGGACACCAATAAGAAGAAGATACTTGCTTGGGCCAAGAAACACGAGCAATGGACATTAAACCGATGGAAATTTGTCCTTTGGTCTGGAGTCCAAATTTGAGATTTTTGGTTCCAACCGCCGTGTCTTTGTGAGACGCGGTGTGGGTGAACGGATGATCTCTGCATGTGTATTTCCCACCGTGAAGCATGGAGGAGGTGGTGTGATGGTGTGGGGGTGCTTTGCTGGTGACACTGTCAGTGATTTACTTAGAATTCAAGGCACACTTAACCAGCATGGCTACAGCATTCTGCAGCGATATGCCATCCCATCTGGTTTGGACTTAGTGGGACTATCATTCGTTTTTCAACAGCGCAATGACCCAACACACCTCCAGGCTGTGTAAGGGCTATTTTACCAAGAAGGAAAGTGATGGAGTGCTGCATCAGATGACCTGGCCTCCACAATCACACAACCTCAAAAAAATGTAGATGGTTTGGGATGAGTCCGACCGCAGAGTGAAGGAAAAGCAGCCAACGAGTGCTCAGCATATGTGGAACTCCTTCAAGACTGTTGTAAAAGCATTCCAAGTGAAGCTGGTTGAGAGAATGCCAAGAGTATGCAAAGCTGTCATCAAGGTAAAGGGTGGCTATTTGAAGAATCTCAAATATATTTTGATTTGTTTAACACTTTTTTGGTTACTACATGATTCCATGTGTGTTATTTCATAGTTTTGATGTCTTCACTATTATTCTACAATGTAGAAAACAGTAAAAATAAAGAAAAACACATGCATGAGTAGGTGTTCTAAACTTTTTGACCGGTAGTGTGTGTGTGCATATATCTTTATTTATCCACTGTACAACAATATGTATTTTTACAGCCACAGTACCTAGCCCCTAATGTTCCTGGCTAATTTTGTAAAAGAACATGCTGTAAGCCTAACATACGATTGGTGCTTCAGAATTCGCTCTAGGCCAGGTACTCTTAACTGCCTTCTCCTGGATATTTTCAAAGAGTTCATAATTCAATACAATAATATTGACAATTCCATGCACCCTGCAAAATTGTGGGATCATGAGAGGATACACAACTGCTACTAACCGCTAACACTGTGCTGCTCCCAGCCTGTTATGTCAATAGTGTGTCAGAGGGTTGGGTACTGTGGCACAAAAACACACATTTCCATTGAACAATGGAGAAATAAAGATCTATCTATTTGATATTTTATTTTGAAAACTCCTTATGAATGATAAAGGTGTTATGAATGTTTTCATGAATGATTGACTGCAACACTCGTAAAGGTGTTATGAAGGTTGTTATTAATGATTGACTGCAACAATCAAAAAGGTGTTATGAATCCCTTGTGTATTATACCACCTTCAAGTAAAGTGTGACTTCAAAAATATCGATACATTTTACATACAAAATTCCCGTTGTTGAATTTGGGTTTATTTACACTTGCACACTAACTGTAGTAAGCCCAGAAACACAGCTGGGATGAGCCGTGTCGTGTAGTCCCTCACCTTGGTCACATTTCTGGTCAGTCTTCCTAAGTGAACTTTGGTGGGCTTGGGGCTCGGGCTCCTTCTCCTTCGCTCCTTGTCATCTCCCTTCTTCTGTGTTTTGGACCTGCAGCACAATGGACAGTCATTACAAAACCATGACAGTTTACTAAGTGAAAAGACACTGTTTAAAGCGGGACAACCTTGTCGTTTTTCCCACAACTGAACCATTTTGACCATGATAAAACCGCATTCTCAACCAGACCTAGGGTTCAAATAGTATTTGACATATTTCAACTACTTTCAGTGTGTGCCACTGGTTCCATTGTCCTAGACTAAGATAAAAAATTTGGACGATTTCAAATACTATGTGAACCCAGGGAATGTCCCGATGAGCCCACAATCACAATGTATCAGCTAGTACTCACGCTGAGCGGGAGCGGCGACGGTTGTCGTGGCGGCGGCGGCCGGGGTCGGGTGACCCAGAGGAACTAGATGAGCTGGAGGAGCTGGACCGGGAAGACCCAGAGCGGCTGGTGCCAGAGGAACTAGAGCCGCTGGAGGAACCAGAGCTGGAGCCAGAGCTGCTGCTGGAGCTGGGTAGTAAGATATACATACACAAACAGATGGAAACTGAGCAGAACAGGGAGGTACCATCTGAAATTCGTGGCCCACTTTGGAACACAGGGCATTCCAGCTTGGCTTAGCAGTGTGAAAAGCCCTAGCTAATGTGTCCTAAAGCACTGTTTGAGGTAGTTAAAGACTGTACTGAGTCTGAAAGAGCAAGGGGAGGCAATCTCACCTGCTGCTGCTCCCAGTGGATGCACTGCGTCGTTTGTGGCCCTTCTCCCTGCCTCTCTCCTTGTCCCCCCCTTCCTTAGTGGCAGTCTTCTCTTTTCCCCTGTCCTTTGACTTTTCCTCCTCCTTACGCTTTGTGGGTGACGGTGCCCTAAGTACGTGAAAAAAATATGTCAATTAAGTTAGTTAGATGCAATTAAAAAGATAATGAATACATGATAAATGCTGCTAACGTGCATTATAAAATAAGCCAGGGGCAGTTGCAGTATAACAGTCTTATTCACTCATCACCAATAAACTATCTAGCTTGCTCTCCAATGTTGGTTAAATACAATTGTGAAATAATCAGAATTTTGGGCTAATTAAGAGAACTAGCTAATATGGACATAAACTAGCTCGTGCAGTATGCGAGAAAGTGTAGACACAGTACTAGTAAGATCGCTACCAAACAGCATTATTATTAAGTTCTTCATCTTCAAACGCTATCTAACTGTTTATTTGTTGCGTTTATGCGGCCGCCATTGCCTTCCTCCATTCATAGAACAAGCAAGGCCAGAAACGATAGCTAATTAGCAACGTTGTGCCCTGCTCTGTTTATGTAGCTCAAGCATTAAAATGCATCTAATGTAATGCCAAAATGGTCAACACTGAGAAGATCATAATATGGAATAGAAATACTTATATAAACCCAGAATACGTACATTTCGTTCGAGTCGGAAGCAGTCTCAACCACTCTTTCCTCTGTGCTAAATCTGACGCGTAATGATGACGTTGTCGCCCAAACGACGATTTCCACTTTTTCTCTTGTCAACATTCATGTGAAAATCTTTAGCTAGCTATCAACCCTCGACCACTGGTTCTACCAGTAAGGTTAGCTAATAGTTACTTGTTAAAAATGTTTGTTTTCCCCTAACGATTTAGCTTGCACACTAAAGGGAACGATATGGGTCATTTTCAAATGAGCTGAAAACGTCCAGTATCGTATTGAGGTGACTTGGCACCGCGATCAAATATTCTTAGCTAGAACTAGCTCACGTTAGTTAGCTATGTAGATAAAATCCTTTCCTTTCTTCAACGTTAGCCTAACGGTCCTAACCTATGTGTTCACATTGTGGGACAGGTTTGATGCTGTCTAGCTACAATATTTACTAGCTAGACAGTGGACAGTACACAGTGTCCTAACGTTGATGCTAGACTGCTGGTACCGGTGGAGTAATAAAAGTAGACTACGCTACGGCTTCCAATCTTAGTTCAGGTGGAAGTCTGTGGCAGAAGCTAGGATACACTGCCAGCCGTGTTCTATTGGCTTATGTATTCTGTTTATTTAGCTTATTAAATATAGCTAATAATTTATGTATATTGCCAAAAATAATCAGTCAATTTTGCCTGGAGTCCTGTCCTTCACAAGTTAAATTGCTTTTAATGTCAGGCTAGCTGTCAATGTGAGGTTTCAGGTGAAGAAGATTGTGATAGAATTGGTGCCATCTGTGTGATTTCTGATCAGTTTAACTACACTAGCCTAATGTATTTATGTGTTTGAAAGTCTAATTCCAAATGCTCTATTTACTACAGTTAGTAGTGAATTCTCTTGTCTCAACAGATAGAAGTAGCCTAAGTCCCGATTGGAGAAGGGCTCTTGTGGAGTGGAGCAGCCTGGAGTGAGTGACCAACCATGGGCCGTCTGGACGATGCTGCCAAGCGCAAGGTGGTGGAGCTGCGGCAGGCGGGCCTGAGCTTCCGCAAGATCAAGGCGGTGCTGGAGCTGGAGAACATCCGGGTGTCTGCCCAGGCCATCTACCTGTACCTCAAGGAGTTCCAGAGGAAGAAGGTCCAGAGGGGTGGTGAAAGTGCTGCAGCCCCAGAGCCACAGACCACACCTGGGGTTGGGGCAGGGAGGGGAGATGGTGGAAGCCGGGAGGGCTGGAACGACCAGCAAATACGGAATCTACTGCGGGAGGCGTCACGCCACGCAGGCTATGTTGCGGCGTCAGAGTTCGCCAAGCAGTGTCCTGGCTCCACTCCTCCTGAGGTCAGGGGTCAGGGGCCGTCTGGGACAGGAGGCGAAGGCGCCAGCAGAGGACAGAGCAACAGGACAGAGAAACAGGAGGAAGGGAACAAGGAGGATGAGGACATCCAGATTGTCAGTGTTACATCATTGGCTCAGAACTCTCAACAGAGGGGTCTTCCACCCGCAGGAGCAGCGGCTGTGACAGGGGCCTACATGCGTAAGAGAGCCACACCCTCCCCAGCTACTAACCCCATACTGGCAGCACGCAAAAGGCTTCTGGATAAGGCTTTGTCTCATAGAGCAAAGGTAGGCACGTCTCATAGTCGTGTGATTCACTAAGACCAAAAAGGGTGCAGAGACATCAAGTTTGAGTAGACATATACAGAAAGGGTTGGTAACTGGCGGCCGGTGGGCCAAATTGAGCCCGCAAGCAATTGTATTTGGCCTATTTTTTTTATTTTTTTTTAAATTTCATAAAAATATGTTAAGAAAATTTGCTCCCAAATATTCAGACCAATAAATAGATGTGATAGTGTCTCAATGTAATGGAGGGATGTTATTATTCTGGTATTGTCCAATACAATATTGGTTTGGGATTACTTCAGGTCATTTTGCAGTGTATAAATGGATATAATTAGGCCCATGTTCCTGTACTGAGAACAGCACATTGAGTTCATCAACGAGCCTCTGCATTTATGTGCACTGCACAATTAGCCTGGGAAGCCCTTATACTACAAAGCAGGATCAATGAGTTAGCCAGCTAACTTTGATAAACAACCAGTACTGATTTTCTGATTCATTAAGAAATCAAAATGTAGATGTGTTTTTGGTTGTCAATTAGACCATGCCCATTTCAAGCTCATCTAAAAAATGTAACGTTATTTCAAAATATTTAGGCAAGGTGCTGGCTAAGTCATTAATCCTGCTTTGTAGTATACTGCTCAGGCTTCTCACATTCTGTTTGAAAGCCTGGGGAAGACGATAAATAAAAGAATGTAGTATGATGGAGTCTACATGCTTGTGTAAATCTTTCAGAACAGTGTAATTTACATAAAAATCCAGAACCTGTTTTGCTAACATTCCACTCCTTGTACTCTGTTATTTTGCATGTCAAGGAGTAGAAATGTAGCAGAAACAGACTGGTACCCAGGCTCTAATTTACAATCCTTTTGAAATGTTTCAGTAAAAAAAATTGAATTTCTTGTTGAACATGTTCAGGTAGTACCCCCACACAGTCCACTTTCTGAACAACCCTGGTTTGAAACAAATGATCATATGAGAGGTGTTATTACTGTGGTGATCATGTCATTTCTAGGCTGATTGGATCCTTTCCCCCCCCCAGACAAGAGACTCTTCTTATCAGTCCTACCAGCAGGTAGCAGCTCTGTTGAGAAGAGAACAGTCTAGTGCTCCTGGTTCTGATGTCCAGAGACCTGTGGCAGCAGATCAACCACAGTCCTATGACCCAGTCGCTCAGAGGCTTACCCAAGCGGTGAGTACAAGGCGAAGGAAACTCACCATAATATACACAATTATTTTAAATAGTGTCGATTCATCAATGTCACCAAACGGCTCGAAGTTCGTAACAAAATAAGGGAGACAACGTGGAGATAAGGAATACAAAATATATTTATTAACTGAACTAAATACAAGTGAGTGGTTGCGTGCATAAATGTGATGAGGGGTGTTGAAAGGTGCCAAAGCAAACAAATAAAACAGCCACAACCAAAATCTAACAGTGTGTCTGGATGGAGAGAGTCTCAATGAATGGTGAAGAGGTATTTATCCCGGGACACAACCGAGCCCAGGTGTCCCATTTTGCTGACGACCTTTCCAGCTCCCACCAACATCCTATTAAGGAAAACAAGAGCAAAGAGCAACGACATTCTGTCCCTTTGATGTGCCACACATTGAGATGGAATGCTTGTAAAAAATAAACACCATCTCATTATCCTCTGGTTAGGACACATGGAGCGACCCGACATACACCTCGAAGTGTTGTAGTGCTCATATGAGTGCTAGCGCCTCTTTTTCCATGACAGTAGTTCAACTGATAATGGTTAAACTTTTTGGAAAATAAACTAACAGGCCTCTCAACCCGACACATCTGCTTGCAGTAAAACTGCACCTGCCCCCACATGACTAGCATCCACCTGCAAGGTAAATGACAAATCCACACGAGGAGCAGCCAGCACCGGAGTTGAGGTAAGAAACCTCTTTGCATCTTCAAAAGCCTGTTGACAATAAGACCAGACGTAAACAGCCGTAGCTTTCAGAAAATCTGTCATGGTTGTGACCACAGTAGAGAAGTTCCTACAAAAACTACAGTAATAACCAATCATTCCCAAGAAACGCATCAGTTCCTTTTTAGTAGTTGGTGGAAAAGCATCAGTAGCTACCACCTTAGCCCAAACAGGACGCACTTCACCCTGCCCAACCACCTTTCCAAGGTATGTAAAGGTCACCTGAGCAAATTCACATTTAGCCAGATTGATCGTGAGGCGACCCGCAGCTAGGCGGTGGAACAAGGCTTGAATACGGGACAGATGTTCCTCCCAAGTATCTGCATATATCACTACATCGTCCAGGGCACCCGGCCAGACCAGAGACAACCCTGTTCATAAGGTCGCTGAAAAGTGGCAGGTGCATTACGCAGGCCGAAACGCATAACCGAATACGAGTACAGACCAGAGGGTGTAATAAAGGCAGAGATTTCACGTGCCCTACTCGTCAGTGGCACCTGCCAATAGCCCTTTAACAGGTCACATTTGCACAAACTTAGCTGCTCCGACCTAACCAACGCAGTCCTCCATCCGAGGAAGAGGAAATTAATCTGGTTTAGTGACACTTTACCTTACGGTAGTCCGTACAAAATCTGTTTGTCCCATCCAGTTTACTGAACAAGATACATGGAGAAGCCCAACTTGAGAAAGGCTCTGCTATATCACTCTCCAGCATGTACCTGACCTCAGCATCCAGACAACACCGTTTCGCTGAACAAACTATAGGTCCGCTGACTAATGGGGTCAGCATCCCCAACGTCAATATTGTGTTTTATTAACTTTGTAGGTGTAGATGTATCAGAAGACAAACCTGGAAATCTCTGAATCAGACCGACCATCTCTTCCCGCCCATCAACAGGTAAATGAGTGAGAAGCCTGTCTAAAACATCCAGTGTCTCTGAATTTTTCAATCTACCCTGCAGTATGCAATCGTCAGGACCAGGAACATCTTCCTCCTCATGCACGGACCTAGCATGACAAGAACCCAGGGAAGTAACGGTACCAGCCAAAAGAACAAGTTCACCGTCCTCTGTAGACTCCCACTGTTCAGCCTCAGAGGAACGGGCATAATAGGGTTTTAACAGATTTACATGGCACAGTTGGTGTGCTTTTCTCCATTCTGGAGTGGCAACTAGATAGTTTTGCTCAGTGCACTGGCTCACAACCGTATATGGACCTTGAAACTTGGCTTGAAAAGGAGCACCAACAATTGGCAGCAGAGCAAGAACCTGGCCACCTGGACTAAAGTGACGAGGCTCAGTTCGCCGATCAAATATGCCCTTCATCCTCTCCTGTGAAGATGATGGCTTCTCTTTAGCCATCTCACCAGCGGCATACAGGCGAAATCACACTTAAAATAACGGACTGAGGGGGCTCAGGAGACTTCCAGTCATCCTGGAGAACTGATAGAAGTCCACGCACCCTATGTCCAAACACAAGGTAATTTGAACTGAAACACGTGCTCTCCTGTGAAACCTCCCTAGCAGCTAACAGTAACCAAGGCAACTCCTCCTCCCAAGCCATCTCAGTACAATAAGCTCTCAAAGACTGAAGTGTGATGGAAACGTTCCAGCGCTTCTTGACTCTGCGCGTGATAGGTGCTAGACAAATTGTGTTTAATATGGAGCTGTTGGAGAACCTGACCAAACAGTTTAGAGGTGAAATTAGATCCTTGATCACTCTGAATGACCTTAGCGATTTCAAACAGTGAAAGCTTTCAGCACAGACTTAGTCGTGATAGGCAGCAGGAAACCTAGTGGTCCGACACATTACAGTGAACAGGTAACGACTACCTTTTTTTAGAACGAGGCAGAGGACCAACACAGTCAGACTCAAAAGGTTGGCTGAGTACAGGAATAAGAAACAGTGGTACCGGCTTAGCTTGATTAGGTTTACCAGTTAATTGACAGGTGTGACAAGTTTTGAACTCAGAAAAATCCCTCTAACCTTGGCCAAAAGAAATGTGTTAATATGCGATTGAAGGTTTTCCCTCACACCCATATGTCCAGCAACGTTGTTGTGGGAAGTCGTCAACACCAACCCACAAAGCTTAACTGGTACAACCTGACTTAATAGCCTCCCCCACAAAACAATTACCATGAGACACCCACTTTCTCATCAGGACATCCTCTTGGAGAAAATAGCCATGGGCGACATCTCCCAACTGTTCCACAGGCACAATTTGGTCACGCAACTCCTCTAATGTGGGGTCAGCCCGTTGCACCTTGATTAGATCGGAGCAGGGTACAGGGAAAGTAGTGACAGAATTCTTTGTGCCATTTTCGTTGGCCGGCGCAGTGACCAGGTCGCCACGACTCATAGAACGCGCCACTGCACACGTAGAAAACACCGCTGGGGAAACTCTGTGCACTCATCAGGAATTCCTACAAATGACGGCTTAGCGGAAACCACTAGATGGAAACAGCAGGCCAGACACTCATCAGCCAAGTTATTCCCAAGGATAGCGTCAATACCCTCAATAGGCAACGAAGGACGCACCCCCACAACAATCTCACCAGTCCACAATCCAACATCAGTTTATGCAATGGGACTGACAGGGTTTAAACCTACTCCCATAATTAAAACACTATTCCCCGAATCAGTCTCAGCAGAGAAGGGTAACAGACTCCAACACAAACAACTCAGAGGCACCTGTGTCTCTCAGGATCGTCACTGGCACTAGGTCTTTACTTCCTAACAGACAAAACCCTCCGTAATGAAAGGTAAATAGTCTGGGTCAATATGGACTTTCACATGCCCCTGGGCATGAGCCAGTGTCAGGAGTGAACTGATATGGGACAGGCGCTGCTAACGCCGTAGGCTTAGATTTAACGTAAGCGCAAGTACTGAATTTACCCTTAGCCCTGAGAACCCGGACATTCGTTTTTCCAATGTCCTGAACCCTGACAGTAGTGACACTCTTAACCAAAGTCAGCTTTACCACAGGAGTCAGGCTCAACCCTAGTTGAATGAAACTCTGCCCGTGAACCAGAGCATGTCGGTGAGCGAAGGCCATATCTCTCCAAACACCCCCACTCACTCCGAATACGGGGCTCTGCAAAGACACGCGAGTCAAAACATACTCGTCTGCCAAAACCGCAGCTTCAGCGACAGTCTTTACTTTTTCATTCGTTAATGGACGTGGCTATCCGATCAGGGATTGTGTCCTTAAATTCTCTAGCATAATCAGATCACACAGCCCTTGGAAAGTCATAACTGCAGAGGACGGAACACCAGCGATTAAACTGAAGATAAACTCAACATGAGTGTTAATCATACCTTTTTTAAGTTTTAAATCGTTGGCAGTAAGCCTCAGGAACCAATTTGTAAATCTGTAACACAGCCATTTTAACCTTATAACTGACACTGTCAGCCACACTAAGAGCTGAATATGCTTCCTGCGCTTTCAGTCAACACACTGCAACATTAAAGTGCGGTCAGAATCAGGCCAACTCCTTGCGTCAGCAACACGCTCAAACAATGAAAAGAATGTCTCAGGGTCCTTCTCATAAAATTGTCAACAACTAAGTTTCCAACAATATCAAATGTGTCCGGGGCCGCTCTTGTTGCAGCTTTATTTTTGCACGCTCCAAATCCTGTTTAAATTCCAATTCCTTGTCATACTTTACCCAATCATACTTTACCTGTAACAGAAGCAGTTCTTTCTGCTGTTCAAAAAGACTACTATGGCTAACAGATGGAGCAGCCATTGTAACGAAATGGGGAGACGGCGAGTCCTCGGCAGAAGCTGCCCCAGTGGTAACTTCAAGAATACCACTCCAGATTGGCCTTCAATATCAACACAAGAATTTTAGACATTTTCCACTAATTTCAACATTGTAGTGTTCAGCAATCTTCAACAGCTGTTCTTTAGTACATCATTCTAACAGTTCCTCTGATGGAAAGCGAATGAACTTGTCTACGTAAGACGCCATAGTCACAAGTAATAGAAAAAAATTATCACGCTCTTCCCCTCTGCTGAGCACACCAGACCGGACCACAAGAGAAATTACAATCGCACTGGGCACCACAGAAGAGATGATATATGGCGCTTCCCCAAAACCTACAATAACTCAACCCTAGTCTTCGTGCGGATTTGAGGTAGGTAATTACACACTGTAGCCCGCCGGCACGAAAAAAAAAGACCCAGCACGCTGGTAGATTCCACCAAGCCATGGATGTGCCCCCGAGACAACTGCTCAGTCCACAGACACCACAACAAAAATAAACATTAACCATGCCCAACATATTCTAAAATGAAACACGTCACTAAGCCTAACAGGGGAAAAAGAAAGGCTATAGCTCCAGGTAGTAAGTTTCACTACCCTACCCAAATCTCCCACCGAGGTACACAGCCAATTGTGCTCACCTCAGACCGATGTCCCAACAGCAAGTAGGGCAAGAGTCTCCAGCCTGGGTAGGGGCTTGGAAACTAACCCATGTACTCTCTCCAACGCAGCACACAGCAAACTATCCACTGCAGTAGCAAGTTTACCAAACAAAAAAGGCAACCACCACTGGGCACCAAACATTACACCTCAAAAGCTGTAACAAAAGATGCAAACAAAGCACCTACGGAGTTCTCAAACAATAACGTTTTCTCCAAAACACAACACACATACTAGTAAGCCAAACGACAAGTAGTCCTTCATAATACAGCAAAGTGCTATATGCCAAAATGTCTAGGAACCAACATTCACATCCCAGACGAGCCCCCACTTGTCATGAACAAGCTCAAAGTTTGTAACAGAAAGGGAGACAACATGGAGATAAGGAATAACAAAATATTTAACTGACGTGAACTAAATACAATTGTGAGTGATTGCACACATAAATGTGATAATGAAGGGTGTTGACCAGTGCCACAACCAAAATCTAACAGTGTGTCTGCATGTAGAGTCTCCTCAATGAATGAGAAAGAGGTGTATTTATCCCGGGACACACCCGAGCCCAGGTGTGTCCCATTTCACTGACGACCCTCCCGGCTCCGCCCACCGACATCCTATTAAGGAAAACAAGAGCAAAGAGAGAATTAGGCAGACAGAGTGGGAGAGTCGTCACAATCAACAATTTATCTTTAAGTTGTCTATTGAAATGAACAGTATTACAAAAGTTTAACAGTGGTACATCTTTCAATCAAACAAAAGGTTGAGCAAACACTCGTTTTGATCAGTTTGCCTCAGGCAATGCAGTTCCTCCCAACACGTGGCATGCGCTGAGTGTTTGGTCATCCTTTTGTTGGATTTCTGTTCATTTCTTGGAAAGAGTACAACAGTTAGTGTTTTGTTACAGTATATGAGTAGGGAAGGTCAGGGACAGTAGTAACACATTTTAAAGTTGTTTTAAACATCTTTATTTAACACTGTTTGATTTAAAGATTTCAGAATTTCACATGAACAACTTACATTTTGTCTGCTAACTAAAGGTAGGCTACAGTTCCATGTATACTTTTCACAATTCTGGCTTAGACCCAAGGTTCGAAAGTTACCCCAATAGCAGGGACAGTTGTACCACTGTCTTTAATGGTAAAACATTAGGGGTAATTCAACAATGGTATGATTTAAAAACAGTTTTGGATGTAAATACACAGAATTGACAAAGAAAACGAGTTAGGCTTGTCATATTGACCAGAAACTGAATAGCTGAAAAACTATATTTAGTATTAGCGTTCAAAAAGAAAAATGTGACATTTACATTTTTTTCAAAGGTTTTATCATAGTTGCATTGCCAAAGTTGATGTAAAGACGTGAAATTTTATATAAATATGTTCATGTGTCTAAATGCTATATAATTTTAGGTACAGGGGTAAGTTGTAACAATGAGTTACAACAACTAACCCCAATCATGGGAGTCTTGTGAAAAAATACAACAATTATTGTCATCAACTATACCAATCAAAAGGCCTTATCTTACTGATAAAATATGTGTCGATACATAGAGAATGTTCCAAAGGTCAATAATGAAAATAGAGAGGCAGCAAAAATATATTTTAAAACATGGCCTCAAAACAAATCTGTCAATGAAACCAAAGATAATTGATGGATACATTTGTTTTTTAATTAAACTTCATAGTCATGTAAAGACTAACCAATCATTGGCACATGGAACAGCTTTCTAAGTAGGTTTTAATTTGATATATTTAGCCTGTTACAACTGACCCATGTTACAATGGACTTGTACTCTGCAGAGGAATTTGGATGGCCAGCAAGGAGCCAGTGTTCCCAGACAGATGTTCCAGCAGAGAGTCGGTGGCCAAGCTGTCCGCTCCCCACACCCTGCTCCTCCCCGTGTGGGCATCCGGCTCCCTAACCCCCCAGCACCACCACCCACCTCCCAGGGTAGTAGCCCTGTCATCCGCCTCCAAAGCCCTGGGAGCCAGGGCATGAACCAGGGCCTTCTCAGGAGAGACAGGAACCCCAGCCCTCAGCAGGCAGCTCACCAGGAGACCGGAGGGAGATGCGGGGGAGGGGGTGGTGGTGGGGGTCTCCAGGAGCAGGTCCAGACCCTGGGCTCTGAGATCCACAGCCTGAGCCTGGCGGTGCGCATGCTGGTGGAGCAGCAGTACCGGCTGGAGAGGGAGCAGGTCCAGCAGACCCAGGTCCAGAGGCAGATTCTCAGCACCCTGCAGACCCTGGCCTCCAGACTGGAGGCACCCTGTACCAGCCTCCACCAGCGACAGCATCCCAAAACTCCCCCACCCCCAGTCTTACCTGCCTCAGGCTCTGCCTCCTACAGCCAGGACACATTCCCCTTCAGCCAAGGAGGGTATGCTCAGTGCAGCCAGGCCCAGCCCAGCTACAACGGGATGGACAGCTCCAGTCTGGAGACCATAGAGACCTTCAAACTGTCCGGACAGAGCCCCCATGGCATCAACGGCTTCCAGACGGGCAGCAGCAGTAGTACCACCGATAGCCTCCCGCTCACACACACCCCTACATACACGCTGGCGCACACACAGCCTTACTCGTCATCCTACACACAGCAGCCACACACTCAAACACACATGCCCTCATGCACACAGTCTTACGCCACCACATACACGCAGTCACACACACAGTCCTATAGAGGAACAGACAGTACAGACTATCCCAGCACCAGCACAGAGGGAGCTCTCCAGGACTGCATGGCCCCCACCCAGGCCTCTGATTACCTGGACTCAGACATCACAGTCTCCCCACAGGAAACCCAGCTCAACATCATTAAAGTGGAGGCACTCTAACATGCTGACCAGACCGTGCGTGCGCTATCGCGCGCATGTTGATTTTGTCCACCCACACCAGACGCAATCAGGACACGCAGGTTGAAATATCAAAACGAACTCTGAACCAACTATATTCATTTGGGGATAGGTCGAAAAGCATTAAACATTTATGTCAATTTAGTTAGCTAGCTTGCTATTGCTAGCTAATTTGTCCTGGGATATAAACGCGATCGGTGTGGTCAGCATGTAAGGCTTTAGTTCACTCATATCCAGACTTATAGGGACAGTTTTCTGGACACAGATTACGCCTAGTCCGAGACTTAAAAGCACGTTCAATGTATAATGGAAATTCTAGAAAAGGTGCTTTAGTCCAGAACTATGCTTAAATTGGTGTCTGGGAAACCAAGCCCATAGCGTTCTGTTCCATAGTTTAAATCCAAAGTTGCTTCTGCTCTGTTCACATTTGTACATTTAATTATCCACTACCTCTCCTTTAGCCAAATGTTTCAGTACATGTTATGTCTTGGGTTTTTAAGGGATTTCTTATGTTTTTGAAGCATGTGTCATTATTTTAGAACCGTGATATCCCCATAGAAATGAATACCACTTCATTGTCCATTCTGAAAGGAACATTTGTCCTCGAGGCTATCTACCATTTTTACATGAAACACTTATCAAAGAGCAATATAGAAGCATGTCTTATCATTTTAATAATGCATTTTGATTCTGTTGCCATCAGTCTTTACAGAGCATAAAACTCTTCACCAATGCAAGGTCTCTGCTGCCTTCTGCTAGATCAGCCTTAAAGTGCAGAATATCCTGTCTGTGTACAGAACTAAATGTACTTGAATAAAGTGCTACATAATATCCAACAAATTAGGAAGTTATTTTGGTTGTAATATTTATGGCAGTGTTACAGTGGAACTGATAGCCTTTTAACTACTTTGCAGATATGAAACAAACAGACAATCATATCAGTCAAAATATCAAATTCCCAGTTCATGCTTCAAAACCAACTTTACAAGACTTTTTAAAAATAGGTTATATTTTACCAAAAAAATCCATGACCTAAGGCATTGTTTGCAGAATATATGAATGCAGTTCAATGCATAATTAATATAATTCACCAATACATTTCTTGGTAGTACATTTCTTGCTATCAGGCTGTAAATGACAGCTGGTCTGGTACATTGTTTGCTCCTGCCACCCATTGGGGTGGGGGGGGGGGGGGGTGTACAGACATGCCACAGTCCTAGCTAGGCTTCTAAAATGTTGCAGTCTGGCTTCGGTTTTTAACGCTTGACAGTGATTAACCAAAAAACTAAACCTTCAACAAAACACAACACGAAAGAGTAACATGTAGGCCTCTTACAGCAACATTTGAGCAGTAACCTAGGTTGGCTACTCAACTACAGTATACAGTATTTAGAGTGCTGCAGTCAACTGCACCGGTGATCCATGCAGTGCAAAAAAAGGAATAACATGTTTTACGTTTAAATGTTACAACAATCCAAAGCTAAGTTGTTATTTTGAGTTAATACTTTTTGATATTGGTTGCAGCATATTGTGCACAATAGTACAACGGCTGGAATAATATTATTTATCTCTGGTTTTAATATATTAAAATGCGACAGCATCCTATGTACATAAGTGGACATTATAAAGGGCCATATTTCTCCTAAGAAAACAATGGCCAGTTTGGTTCGCAGTTGCACGTACAAAACTAAAAACAAATAGGTTATGTCTGGTCCGTGATTTCATTGGAGGAGTCGGTGAGTGACCGACTTCCCCCCTCATATTGTTTTTCGTTGGCTACAGCTAGAGATGCTGCAGCTGTCATTTGGTTAGCTAGCTATGCTGAACTTGAACGACTGTTATCCACAGTTAGCATATCTCTTAGTTGTCAATCAAATGTATTTGGCATCGATCAAAAGGGTGGGCAGGCCAGTTCCAGTTCCCATTCCGTTGTCAAAATGTGGGTAGGGACATGCTTGCATTGACAGGCAAGCTGCAGAAGGACGAGCAGGCTACTATTCCCCAACTTTTATCAGGGCAATTTTGACGGCCAATTAGCTGAAAAAGTTTGAGAGCGTTTATCTAATGTTCCCTCGTTAGATTTTAGCTCATCTCGCTGTGACTAGCATTAGTTGTTGATCTTGTTGATGTGCATAGGTAATTGAGGGAGAGCAAAAATACAGTTTCATGGCTGTTTGATCAAAATGATTGTTTAGTTCCCTAATGTAAGAGGACTCCTGTGCTATTTACATTTTTGCAGAAATCCATTCAGTTGCATTAGGTGGCTTTTGGGGAATGTGTTCAAATGATCTAAAGTCGTGCTGTTGCTACTGCCTGTAAACACATAGTTAAGTTCAAAGTGAATGATTGCAGGCCCTTGCAGTGTTACCAAGTCCTCAGTAAGGAAAGTAGCTATTGGCTGTCCTAAAAGTCCCTAAATGACGTCATCACCTAATTTGCATAATTTGCCATGTGCATGTAATTGTGATGGACGCTGTAGGAGAGAGGAATAATGTCGTGGGAGAGACAAAAAGTGAGTAAAAAACACCCTAAATATGTTTAGAACTACAAATTAACTTTCTTCTGTCGATTCTTGTTTTTTTTAATGTCACAATTCCAACCCTCCTCCTTTATCCGGGCTTGGGACCGACAAAAGTGACCCAAAAAAGACACTCTGGCAGTTATTTTTTTATTTTATTTTTTTGTTTTTTGTTTCTTAATTTGGTTTGGTTTTTATCCTTATGGTCCACTTAGGAGCCTACAACAAGTCACAGTAAAACATGAACATTTTTAACCATAACATTTTATACATTTTTTTTGTATAAAATCTAAATGGACCAAAAAGAGACAATAGAATAAACTGTCAATGGCAATGTGAGAAAATTATGGTAACTAGTCTGGCCCTAATTCAGTTTTTATGTATTTTAAAAAAATGTAAACCAGGGCGGGATAAGCCAGCGGCGGCTTCCCGCATGCGTGATTTATTTGCAGTCTGGACGCAGAGGGGTGAGCATCTCCTGCTCTGACTGCAGCTGGGAGGGACTGCTGTGCGAGGACTGGGCCGCCTGTAAGTGCTTTGGGACAGGCTGCTCGTTGAGAAGAGTAAGAAGGAATTGTGCTTTCACGTCAGAGTCTCCAAAAGTCTCCAATAACACCAGAAAAAGTCACTAGATTTGTCGCTAGTCGCTTTTTTGAAAATCTGTCGCTAGAGGGTTCTGAATACTCGCTAAATATAGCGACAAAGTCGCTAAGTTGGAAACATTGGCCTTGTGGCAACTGGCTTATTTGCATATAGGCCTACTGTAGCTCTGATTGGCTATGGTGCACCGGTCTGTGTAGAATCCGGTCCTGGACAGGACAGATGTTTTTATTCGGTTTTATTTAATTCTGTGTCATTGTCCAAACGCACGGCCGCTTTCCGACTCTATTGCTATATAATGTTCACGAATGCCTTACTATATGTCATTCCCAAACATTGTATACATTTATGATAATGTAAAAATGACCATATCTAAGTACTCGCTTGTCAGAATATTAAAAAAAGGTGTTACAAATATTTCATGTTGCTAAATGCTGTCAATTCCACTTTGAGCCTTTAACAGTTTTGATGAAATCTTCTAGTTGAATGTTCTACATAGTGATTGCTTCCAACTGAGCGCAGACAGCAATTCAACATCTATTGCACTTTGGTTCAATGTAATTTATTTTGGTGAATGACTCCAGGATTTTGGGATTTAACAAAAATTAGCAGAATTACTGCCGATGTCAAGCAGAATCATGAAGTGTATTATTGATTAGCAATACATATGGAGCCGTCTGACATTACTAACCAAATAGTCAAAGGCTAATCAGAAGCCATTTTATCTTTGAGGTGTATCCAAGCTTAGCAGAGTCAATTATCTAACGTTAGCGGTTATCAATAACTGACACGGTTAGTGTTATGTACCTTTAAACAGCACAAGAAAGCTTAAAGGTGCTATATTGGATTTTCGTGCCCAAATTTACCCAAATGTATTATATGTAAATAGTAATTAGTAGCTCATACTAAACACTAGCTAACGTCAATGGACAAGGAGAAGATTAAATTAGCCACCAGCCAGCTAGAGAACAGTTTGTAAACAACTTTACTTCAAGCAAGACTTTTTGGCTGCGTTTACACAGGCAGCCCAATTCTGGTCTTTTGCCAAATTGTTGGCAAAAGAGCTGATCTGATTGGTCAAAAGACCAAATAGTGGAAAAAGATCAGAATTGGGCTGCCTGTGTAAATGCAGTCTTTGTTTCAAGTGTCCTTTCATAACTGGTACCGCTCACGGAGAGAAAGTAGGCAGCCAAACTTCCACTCCTGCTGGCGCTAGCTAGATAGTTAGTGTTAACTATATTTGCTAGCTAGAACTAAGAAGTATGCTTGTGTTACGGGAATTAAGTTATCAATGTTCTTAAACCGAACTTAAAACTACTGTCTGCCCCCCCAGAGTGTGTAAGATTCTGGTTGAATGAAGCAGACGGAGAACCAGCCTACAATGGTCAAAACGTTTATTTATGAGAGCTCTAAAATTCATACAATGCACACAGCCTTTTATATTACCACACACACACACACGCACACGCACACACACACACACACACACACACACACACACACACACACACACACACACACACACACACACACACACACACACACAAATAAACTTACATCAGTAGAGAACTCCACCCCGCTTTAGGCGGCTGTATTTTTCCACAGTACGCATACATTCCTTATCAAACCTTGCCACCTGTCTTCTAATCTCCTGCCAACTAAGCCGTTCCCAGGCCGTTGTTTCTCTCCCTAATTTAGGGAGGCCTCTTCTCCTGTTCCTTTCCCAAGGTCGTCTTATCAACTCTGCCCTGTTAATTTTGAAGTGGTAACAGTGTCTTAGTCTTAAACCATCTCCTCACACACAGTATTCGATTATAGTTTTTAACATATTATTATAGCCTTATAATTACCTAACACATTTCAACAGGTTATATGGTTTCTGAGTGAAATAATTTAGTCAAACCTTTAATCATATAATTTCCATTACAGCTTGCTAGTCATATATACACACACACACATATATGCAGTTGAAGTCGGAAGTTTACATACACCTTAGCCAAATACATTTAAACTCAGTTTTTGACATGTAATTCTTGACATTTAATCCTAGTAAAAATTCCCTGTCTTAGCTCAGTTAGTATCACCACTTTATTTTAAGAATGTGAAATGTCAGAATAATAGTAGAGAGAATTATTTATTTCAGCTTTTATTTCTTTCATCACATTCCCAGTGGGTCAGAAATGTACATACAGTCAATTAGTATCTGGTAGCATTGCCTTTAAATTGTTTAACTTGGGTCAAATTTTATGGGTAGCCTTCCACAAGCTTCCCACAATAAGTTGGGTGAATTTTGGCCCATTCTGACAGAACAGGTGTAACCGAGTCAGGTTTGTTGGCCTCCTTGCTCGCACACGCTTTTTCAGTTCTGCCCACAAATGTTCTATAGGATTGAGGTCAGGGCTTTGTGATGGCCACTCCAATACCTTGACTTTGTTGTCCTTAAGCCATTTTGCCACAACTTTGGAAGTATGCTTGGGTTCATTGTCCATTTGGAAGAACCATTTGCGACCAAGCTTTAACTTCCTGACTGATGTCTTGACATGTTGCTTCAATATATGTACATTATTTTCCTTCCTCATGATGCCATCTATCTTGTGAAGTGCACCAGTCCCTCCTGCAGCAAAGCACCCCTGCAACATGATGCTGCCACCCCTGTGCTTCACGGTTGGGATGGTGTTTTTCGGTTTGCAAGCCTCTCCCTTGTTCCTCAAAACATAACAATGGTCATTATGGCCAAACAGTTCTATTTTTCTTTCATCAGACCAGAGGACATTTCTCCAAAAAGTACAATCTTTGTCCCCATTTGCAGTTGCAAACCGTAGTCTGGCTTTTTTATGACGGTTTTGGAGCAGTGGCTTCTTCCTTGCTGAGCAGCCTTTCAGGTTATGTCGATATGGGACTCGTTTTTCTGTGGATATAGATAATTTTGGACCTGTTTCCTCCAGCATCTTCACAAGATCCTTTGCTGTTTTTCTGGGATTGATTTGCACTTTTCAGACGCGTCTTATTCCTGAGCGGTATGATGGCTGCGTAGTCCCATGGTGTTTATACTTGCGTACTATTGTTTGTACAGATGAACGTGGTACCTTCAGGCATTTGGAAATTGCTGACTTGTGGAGGAACCAGGCTTGTGGAGGTCTGCAGTTTTTTTTCTGAGGTCTTGGCTGATTTCTTTTGATTTTCCCATGATGTCAAGCAAAGAGGCACTGAGTTTGAAGGTAGGTCTTGAAATACATCCGCAGGTACACCTCCAATTGACTCAAATGTTGTAAATTAGCCTATCAGAAGCTTCTAAAGCCATGACATCATTTTCTGTAACGTTCCAAGCTGTTTAAAGGCACAGACACCTTAGTGTATGTAAACTGGAAATGTGATACAGTGAGTTTTAAGTGAAATAATCTGTCTGTAAACAATTGTTGGAAAAATGACTTGTGTCATACACAAAGTAGATGTCATAACCGACTTGCCAAAACTATAGTTTGTTAACAAAACATTTGTGGAGGGGTTGAAAAACGAGTTTTAATGACTCCAACCTAAAAGTGTATGTAAACTTCCGACTTCAACTGTATGTAAGCCAGTCGTTATGTTGGGCACTCTCTTTTCCCAATACCACATCACTGTCTGATCTTACAGCACTGCTTGTGGAGATCCATGGCTCTTATGGGAGGTCTTCTCCTCCAGGCTCCCAGCACGGTGACACTGCTGGGGGCTGTGCTGTTTCTGCTGGTCTTCTACCTCTTCTTCTCTGGTTCCAACTCTGAGGAACAGGGGAAGGAGCCTCCAGGACCGAGGCCGCTGCCCCTGCTTGGTAACATGCTCCAGCTGGACCTCAAGAGGCCCTACTGCACTCTCTGCGAGGTAAGATGTAGTCCTCCGTTGCTTTCAGAGAAAACTAAGTTGAGGTTGTTGATCTGTGAGATGTTATCTGTTTTATCTCACTTATATAGTTTTCTTGCCATTTCACCAGGTTTGAAAAGTTCAGTAAACAAACTGATAGAACGGACTTCCGCACATTGTACATGCTTTTAGCTGGTGAATGTTGTTTAATGTTCTATTCTGTAATGTATTTCAATAGATATGTCCTGCCCAAGTAACCTGGTCCCAGATGTTTTTTGCTGGGACCATGCTATGGACAAAATACTTTGTGACAGTGACCAAAGCGTTGCAAGGAAAGAGATGAGGCCACTTTAGAATATTGAGATGCACCCTAGGACTATTCATTCAGGGATCTTGTTAACAAAACAGACCTGGTTTCAAATACATAGTGTAAGAAGCTTTGTCTAAATAGATATTTTGAAATGTTTTTTTAAGTCTTTAAAATACAGTGAATAGTATTTGAACCCAGGTCTGACCTCAACTGTAAACCCCTGTTTAACAAGCCATATGTGATGTCCTATTTTGTGCTTCTTCATATATGACTATCAGGCATAACTGTGTACTTTATGTATGCTTTGTCTGTCCAGCTCTCCAAGAAATATGGCTCCATCTTTACGATTCACTTTGGACCCAAGAAAGTAGTTGTTTTGGCAGGATACAAGACGGTCAAGCAGGCGCTGATAAACCAGGCAGAGGAATTTGGGGATAGGGACATCACGCCTGTGTTCTATGAGTTCAACCATGGACATGGTAATGATATTTTACTCTTATTCTGGCTATGTCCCATTCTTAAAGGGATAGTTCACCAACATTACAAAATCACATATTGGGTTTCCTTAGCTTGTATTCAGTCGATGGACAAGCTAAGACAGAAATCCATGTTTTAGTTTTGTTTACCTGGCCACTGTCTACAACAGCTAATCCAATGCAAGTCAATGTCCCCATATATTAGCTTGTTTTGCGTTTTATGTCCAAATCATCTTAAAACTATTATCTTACCTTTGCTGATCTTCGGCTGAATGCACTCGGAAGGTCTCCCACTTCCACAAGAAATGTTAATTTGTTCGATAAAGTCCATCATTTATGTCGAAATAAATCCGTTTTGATGGCGCGTCCAGATCCCCATTCCAAAATGTATCTATCCACCGTCGACGAAAAGTTATAAAGTTCCCTCAGCGTTTGTAGTAACATGTCAAACCATGTTCACAATCAATCTTTAGGGAGTTATAATCGTAGAATTGCGATAATATTCCAACCGGACAATAGCAGATTCATTACAAAAGAAAAAGAAAAATGGCTAATCCTTCGTGAGTGTGCGCGAGGTAAGGCAATGACCCCAGGTCGACCACATACTGTTCCGGGTGTTATTCAATCAAATTGCACTGTAGAAGCCTCAAACGAGGTTCTAATGACTGTTGACATCTAGTGGAAGCCTTAGGAAGTGCAATATGACATCACAGACACTGTATTTTAGACAGAACTTCATTTGAAATGACTACAGCCATCTGAGGTCAAACTTCCTGTTCTGATTTTTCTCAGGTTTTTGCCTGCCATATGAGTTCTGTTATACTCACAGACATCATTCAAACAGTTTTAGAAACTTCAGAGTGTTTGCTATCCAAATCTACTAATAATATGCATATTCTAGTTCCTGGGCCCAAGTAGTAGGCCGTTTAATCTGGGTATGTTTTTCATCCGGCCGTGAAAATACTGCCCCCTATAGTGAAGAGGTTAAAGTAATTGTCCAGTGTTTCCAGATATCTATGAAATATGACCGATAATTAGTTACAATATGAGGGACATATTTTCCATTCCAAAACAAATGTAATTGAGCATGTTAAAAATAAGCTTTTCTGTGTTGGAATGTTGTGGGCGTACCACAACACAATTGTGTGGGCGTATACCAAAATATTAATGCGAGTCAACTACTTTTTGGCATTTTTATGTTAGGCCTCAAGGAGGAGTCAACAACATTATGTGGGTATAAGTTAACAGAATATTAACTTTTAAAAGTGGGATTTTCACTGGAGAGTTACTTTAAAGCTGCAATAGGTACGTTTTTGGGCGACCTGACAAAGTTCACATAGAAATGTGAGTTATAGATATGTTATTCTCATTGAAAGCAAATCCATCAAATGTTCTTATACTAATCCTCTGCAAATAATATGAATGTCTATGATTAATTAGCATTTACAGATTAATGATTACATGATTAATTAGCATTTACATGCCCAGAAAGGATGCATAGATCACTTGGCAGATTGTTAATTTTCTTGGTATATGATAATTATTATGAATGAGTCAATTAATTATGGAATGGTATATTATTGTGAATATATTATATGTTTTTTTATTTCACTTTGAATTATCATGGAAACCGACTACATTCTTTACAGGGATTCTGTTTGCCAAAGGAAACTCATGGAAAGAGAAGAGGCTCTTTGCCCTGACAAACCTTAGAGACTTTGGGATGGGCAAGAAACTGAGCAAGGAGAAAATCTTAAAGGAAATTCACTACCTGATTGAAGTGTATGAAAAACCTGAGGGTAAGAGCAATACCGGTATCTCTACACTGTAGTAGTAGAATTAGCATAATGTATTTAAGTGATGTGTAGCCCTAATTGCCTGGTTATTTTTAACCATATTATTAGTAAATAGATAAATTAGTTAGCTTGTTTAGTGATCTTGTCAGTTCTGGAAAGCTTATTTAGTAATTGATTAGATGTTTTGTCTATTGCAGGTAAGGCATTTGACACCACACAGCCTGTGATTTATGCCGTCGCCAACTTAATCTCGGCCATTGTCTATGGCAGCAGGTTTGAATACACTGACCAGAATCTGCATCTCATGCATATTAAATAACGTGTTGCATTAATATTGCTCAGTATAACTACAGAATCGAATTAATCGATAAGGTCCGAGGGGGTGTGGTATATGGCCAATTTACCACAGCTAAGGGCTGTTCTTAAAAATTATTTTTTTAATAAAAGGGCTGTTCTTAGGCGCAGTGCCTGGATACAGCCCTTAGCTGTGGTATATTGGCCATATACCACAAACCCAGAGGTGCCTTGTTGGTATTATAAACTGTTAACCAACATAATTAGAACGGTAAACTAGTAATTTTGCATCATACCGGCCAATCAGCATCCAGGATCCAAAAAAAGAAAGGAAAACCAGCCCCGTCGCAGACCACGATGTCTTGCTCCCAGAAAAACTAAAGAACCTCTTTGCTCGCTTTGAGGACAATACAGTGCCACCGACACGGCCCGCTACCAAAACCTGCGGGCTCTCCTTCACTGCAGCCAACGTGAGTAAAACATTTAAACGTGTTAACCCTCGCAAGGCTGCCTGCCCAGATGGCATCCCTAGCCGCGTCCTCAGAGCATGCGCAGACCAGCTGGCTGGTGTGTTTACGGACATATTCAATCAATCCTTATCCCAGTCTGCTGTTCCCACATGCTTCAAGATGGCCACCATTGTTCCTGTTCCCAAGAAAGCTAAGGTAACTGAGCTCAATGACTATCTCCCCGTAGCACTCACTTCCGTCATCATGAAGTGCTTTGAGAGACTAGTCAAGCACCATATCACCTCCACCCTACCTGACACCCTAGACCATGGCCCGCGGGGTAATTATATTTGGCCCGCGAGACAATACCAAATTACAACTAGAGCTGGCCCGCCGGTATTATACAGCGCATTCACCGCTAATACTACGAATCCCATAATGCTCTGCTGTTGTTTTCGCGCGCCAATCAGGACAGGACCCAGAAACGCCCTCTCCTCTGTGACAGTAGTCATAGCAACATAGACGCTACAACTGAATCCTACAGACGAAGAACCGTATATGTGACATTTTTCAAAAAAAAGAGATATACATGAAAAATCATTATTGGACACCCTTTTTCTATAGTGAACCGGTTTCACAAGCTTTCCACGCGCTAATTAACAATATTTTTAAATTTAAAGATAGGCTCTCGTGGAATAACCGTTTATGTGCACCACTCAGAATGGACGGATAAGCGCACAACTTTTCTGTTGCTGATGAAAATCGCCGAAATGTGGGAAAGAAACGTAAAACAAAACTAAAAGAATGGAAAGACAGGCAAAGGAAGATCTTACGGGATGCGGGAAAACCCTATACAAATCGTAAGGGTCAAGAAAAAACTGTGAAAAGCTGTCCAAAAGAGGTATGTGGAAGAACCGTATATCAAACAATCAAGCTAGCTAGCTATAGAGTACAGTAACTAACATGTATGTTCTGGGTTGTCTAATTTGTAACTATAGAGAAAACATATCACACAGGAAGCGACGCAGGTCCTAATCCAGGCACTTGTCATCTCCCGTCTGGATTACTGCAACTCGCTGTTGGCTGGGCTCCCTGCCTGTGCCATTAAACCCCTACAACTCATCCAGAACGCCGCAGCCCGTCTGGTGTTCAACCTTCCCAAGTTCTCTCACGTCACCCCGCTCCTCCGCTCTCTCCACTGGCTTCCAGTTGAAGCTCGCATCTGCTACAAGACCATGGTGCTTGCCTACGGAGCTGTGAGGGGAACGGCACCTCCATACCTTCAGGCTCTGATCAGGCCCTACACCCAAACAAGGGCACTGCGTTCATCCACCTCTGGCCTGCTGGCCTCCCTACCTCTGAGGAAGCACGGTTCCCGCTCAGCCCAGTCCAAACTGTTCGCTGCTCTGGCACCCCAATGGTGGAACAAGCTCCCTCACGACGCCAGGACAGCGGAGTCAATCACCACCTTCTGGAGACACCTGAAACCCCACCTCTTTAAGGAATACCTGGGATAGGATAAAGTAATCCTTCTAACCCCCCTCCCCCCCCCCCCTTAAAAGATTTAGATGCACTATTGTAAAGTGGTTGTTCCACTGGATATCATAAGGTGAATGCACCAATTTGTAAGTCGCTCTGGATAAGAGCGTCTGCTAAATGACTTAAATGTCAAATGTTATGTAATATTAGCTAAAGTTCGTTGGCTACTAATTTATACACTATCGTTACAAATGTTATTGCTAGATTATAGAAGAAACATAGCAAGCTACTTTTTGTCCATCCACCGGATGATTCGACATGGCTACAGTAGCTAGCTAGTTATATGTAACGTTACACTGTATCCTGCAGGGAAGAGCGTGTTCCACGACGTGCAGAAAGGATTGTGGAAAGTTGACTGATGAGCGCAAGCTGCATCTGTTCAACGGTTTCTACACTGTCCCATACGAGAAACAACAAGCGTTGATTCTCTCCGGCTTAGAACAGGTTAGAAATAGGACAAAACTCCTATTATAATAGCTATATTGAACACTTGCATAGTTTAACTTTGACAGTAATGATACGTACATTAACGTTAACTCTAAAAGTGCAGTGTTACACAATGGTGCAATACAAACTCATTCTGTGTATAGGTTGGGAGTGTGTGAAAGATGGGAGTCCTGATCAAGCAATACCCTGAATGTGCTACAGTATATGTTTTACTATCAATAAATGTATATGTTCTACAAAGAGAAGAATACCACATCATCTGCAAAATTCTGGGTTTATAGGGACATTTTCAAACAGCAGTCTCAATTTCAGCCAACCCAGGAGTGACACCTGTGGCAAATGTGACGCATTCTTCACTAAGATGTCAGCAGCAACATCTGAAGAGGAGAAGAGGAAGATTGCAGTTGAAAGTGAGTTGCACCATCGAAAAGCCGAAAAGGCCTACACACAGCTTCAAAGTGACACTGAGTGGGCTAAAGCCAATGCTGACTGCCATGTCATTTCTGTGGATCTATAGGGGGTAATCTGACCCACTCCAATGTCTACTATCAGCGGCAGCTGTCAAATTTTAACCTTTGCATCCAGGAACTTGGAAAAGAAGATCCTGCATACATGTGTGTTTGGCATGAGGGGATTGCACACCGAGGGTCCATTGAGGTAGCAAGCTGCATATTGAAGTGGGTGAAGACAAAATTCACGCCACTCACCAAACCAGAGGTGCGCAAGTTGATCATCTTCAGTGACAGATGCTGTGGGCAGAATAACAACTGGCGGATGCTCAATCTGATGTCGATGCTCGTCTCTATGGGTTACTTTACCCAAGTTGAGCAGAAGTTCATGGTCTCTGGTCATTCTTTTCTTCCTTGGGATCGATCTTTTGCCACCATCGAGAAGAGGTGCAAGGAGTCAGTCCTTCATACACCTGATGATGTTTCAAAGATGATACTTGAAGCACAACCAGCGAAACCATTCAAGGTGATGAGGATGCAATGTGAAGACTTCAGGCACCTTCCAGATTCTGTCCTCAAGCGACCAGCTGGACTACAGATCACCTCAGTGAGGTGGTTAAAAGTCACAGGTATTGCACAGAAAATAGTTTACTAACATCCCATCAACATGCAACATGTTGTTCTAACAATAAAATATCCTAATGATTCCCTTTTTTTATTCATTACAATATACAGTCCATCTCTCTGTCACCACATTTAGCATTAACTCTAAGCAGTTCACTTATTTACTGCTGTCACCTCAGTACAGAAGGACATTTCTTGCCTTTAGCATGGGTTTAACGCAATTCAAAACTTAATTGCTGATCATAGTGTTAAACGCAAAGAGAATGGTTTTCTGAACGTTTTGTAATATTGACCTTAGGGACCTGCATAATGGACATGCATATTGGCACATCACATTGATCCATATTTGATATGTACAAGTTGTGCTTCTTTTGATTGAATTAATTTAATTCTATTCTATTTTTGTAGTTATTCTATGGTATGTTCACATTGAGGGCTTCATTTTAAATGAGACTAAGATTTCATGACTCAACTTTTAAGAAAAGTCATCAGTGCTAAAGTTGATAGATCACCTTTAAATGAACCTCCATACAAATTAATTAACTACATATTGCATTTCAGTTATTTACATGAAGGGCATCTGTACTTGAAAGTACTTAAAACATCATATCAGGTGTTAAAAAAGGACATCTTACAAGTGTCATGCAAAATGTCACATATACTGTTCTTCCACAAACTGAAATCATCGCTGGAGATATACTGTTCTTCCACATTCTAAAAATTAAAACAGCAATAAAATAAGTATTTTTGAAATAACAAAAAAATATCAATTGTTGTTGGAAGATATGAGTATGGTGAATTATTTGTCAACCATAAAACACCTAATGTGGTACACACAATTAATAATATAAAAATAACTGATTATCTTAAAATGGAAAAATTGTCACATATATGGTTCTTCGTCTGTAGGATTCATGTCAGCGCGCTATCCCTTCCCAAAAATGGCGAAAATGGGCACATCAGATTAGATCAGTGTGCAATAATTAACGTTTTATTTGTGTACTTTTTCTTGCTACAAGGCATGGGCTTGAATGGTTGATTGATTTATAATCATTTTATTTGTAAAATTATTAGCCAGTGGAAAAAGTTTATTTTGGTATTTAAATCAGAAGGCTGCAAATAGAAAAGAGGCATACGATTTTTATTTACATTTTATTTATTTAATAAATGAATGCCATTGATGTGTTTTTTCATTTGAAATTCGATTTTGCATGTCTCCACTATTAAATTATATATTGTATGGTAATAAGCGATGCTTGTTCCATATTCAATGTTAAAGCAAAACTTGTTTGGGTCCATATTAAAAGGTTCATTTGTTCAATGTTGGCCCGCGAATTTGTTCAGGTTTTACATTTTGGCCCACTGGGTATTTGAGTTTGACACCCCTGCCCTAGACCCACTCCAATTTGCTTACCGCACCAATAGGTCCACAGACGACGCAATCGCAATCACACTGCACACTGCCCTAACCCATCTGGACAAGAGGAATACTTATGTAAGAATGCTGTTCTTCGACTACAGCTCAGCATTTAACACCATAGTATCCTCCAAACTCGTCATTAAGCTCGAGACCCTGGGTCTCGACCCCGCCCTGTGCAACTGGGTCCTGGACTTCCTGACGGGCCGCCCCCAGGTGGTGAGGGTAGGAAACAACATCTCCACCCCGCTGATCCTCAACACTGGGGCCCCACAAGGGTGCGTTCTCAGTCCTCTCCTGTTACTCCCTGTTCACCCATGACTGAGTGACCATGCACGCCTCCAACTCAATCATCAAGTTTGCAGACAGTGGTAGGCTTGATTACCAACAATGACGAGACGGCCTACAGGGAGGAGGTGAGGGCCCTCGCAGCAGCGCCACTTCAACCTCAGGAGACTGAAGAAATTCGGCTTGTCACCAAAAACACTCAAACCTTTACAGATACACAATCGAGATGCACATTGAGGTCTGCATAACGCATCACCGGGGGCAAACTACCTGCACTCCAGAACACCTACACCACCCGATGTCACAGGAAGGCCAAAAAGATCATCAAGGACAACAACCACCCGAGCCACTGCCTGTTCACCCCGCTATCATCCAGAAGGCGAGGTCAGTACAGGAGCATCAAAGCTGGGACCGAGAGACTGAAAAACAGCTTCTATCTCAAGGCCAGCTTCTATCTTAAACAGCCATCAGTAACATTGAGTGGCTGCTGCCAACATACTGACTCATCTCTAGCCACTTTAATAAGGAAAAATTGGATGTAATAAATGTATCACTAGCCACTTTAAACAATTGCACTTTATATAATGTTTACATACCCTACATTACTCATCTCATACGTATATACTGTACTCTATACCATCTACTGCATCTTGGCTATGCCGTTCGGCAATCGCTCGTCCATATATTTTTATGTACATATTCTTATTAATTCCTTTACACTTGTGTGTGTATAAAGTAGTTGTTGTGAAATTGTTAGATTACTTGTTAGATATTACTGCATGGTCGGAACTAGAAGCACAAGCATTTTGCTACACTCGCATTAACATCTGCTAACCATGTGCATGTGACAAATACAATTTTATTGGATTTGATTTGAACCCAGTTTATAATTCTAATTATGCCACCATGTGGTGCACATGGATACTACAGCAGAACACAACTAACTTGACTTGTCCACCACTAGCATACCAATGTGCACAGATGTCAATTCAACGTGTATTCAACATTGGTTCAACGTAATTTCATTGAAATTAAGTAGAAACAACGTAGATTCATCCAGTGTGTGCCCAGTATACATATGACTGAATGCCAGATGAGGGAGGATAGAATTACAGTTCTCCTTATCAGCAGAATCACATGTAAACTCACAGACTCAAACACCAAAACACTTCCTCAAGCTGCTTTAATAGAATGTGTTGATTATCTGTGAATAACTTATAACAGCTCCTTAAGTAACTGTTGTAAATAATTAATATGTCATCTGAGGGTCTGTTTCTTTTAGGAATATGGCAATATGGCAATATGGATTCTCTCTACCATGACAACAACCTGGTATTTAGTGTTGCTAATCTGTTTGGTGCTGGTACCGACACCACTGGGACAACCCTGCGCTGGGGTCTGCTGCTAATTGCCAGGTACCCCGATATATAGGGTAAGGATTGATATAAACACACACAGTTCTTGCCATACAGTACCTCGGCACAGCACTGTGATCTATCAATCCACTGGGCACACACACTGGTTGAATCAACGTTGTTTCCACGTCATTCATATTTCTACACCCCACTAAAGTGTCAAATGTGAAAGCCCCCAAAATGTGTGCATTTGAGAAAAAAGATTGGAAAAATGTATCTAATAGTTGCTAAATGACATTCAAAAGATAGTCTTTAACACAGTCAAACCTCAAAGGTCTGTAAATGTTTATTTTTGCTCTTGCTTTCAATTGTATCTAGTGTCATAGGACGATGACCTTCGCATAGATAAGAGACATTTTTTTCCAGAATGTTTAGCCCCTCCCCTGAGGCTGTTTCATGCTCTATAAAAGGTGAGGCTCCATTGGCAGGCAGATCAATGAGCAGGAAGTAGTCACTATTTTTTAGCCCTGTGTAGGCATAAGAGCTGTTTGAAGATGTCACTTATAGAAGGTCTTCTCCAGACATCGAGCACGGTGACACTGCTGGGGGCTCTGCTGTTTCTGCTGGTCCTTTACCGCCTCTCCTCTGGTTCCAACTCTGAGGAACAGGGGAAGGAGCCTCCAGGACCCAGGCCTCTGCCCCTGCTTGGTAACATGCTCCAGCTGGATCTCAAGAGGCCCTACCGCACTCTCTGTGAGGTGAGAGGAAGTCCTGAGATTAAACTATGTTATGGTTGTTGATATGATATGTGACATTGTTTTATCTGGCTAAATATTTTCAAAATGTTTATTTTAGCAGGTTTAAAACTTCCAGTTAGTTTCAATAGGCATGTATTGTCAAAGCAACATATTAATATATGTTGAGTACGTAGTGTTTCAACCAGTTAGCAATAGTTTTTGTCAACACAGGAGCCCTCTAAAATGTTTTTATTTTGATGTGGCCCTACTTACCACACTCGCTCTGAGTTTATGAATGTTTTCAGAGAATGTTCCTCCGTTAATGTTCCATTTCAGTTTTTTTAAATGCCAAGTGTTGTCAAATAATACAGGTAAATGATGACCACCGTGCATTCACTCACATAATAGAGGCATTTGGCTTGAGAATCGTATCGGTCATAAATGCTTAAAGGGATTGTTTTTTCTGTGTGTTTCTACCCCTATCTTAATAGTTTTCTTGTCACAGACCAAACAACTCACCAAAATAGCCCACACACTTCAATCCAACTTATATTGCAACAATATCACTCCAGAAGATATGTATCAACATAGAATTATACTTTATTTGTTACAGAACTGCTTCCAACAACCTTTAGTTCAAGTTTTTATATTCACATTTCATGCATTGTTTACTTCACAGGGCTTTTCGTAGCACCTGCATTTTATTAAGTCACACACTGATCTCCACAGTCTGTTTGGTTAATTTATTTTGAGTAACTTCTAGATGCTTTGAGAGCTTAGTTAAAGGGACAATCTGCAGTTCATACCAAATTTGTCATCTCTCCCATGTCCTATTCAACTAGTAGTTGTTCTGAAATGTTTATTACTTGCCTACATTTTACTCCCTCCTCTTCATTCCTTCACCTTACCGTGAAATGCTTACTTACAATCCCTTAACCAACAATGCAGTTCAAGAAATAGAGTAAAGACAATATTTATTAAATAAACAAAAGTAAAAAGTAACACAAAATAACAAAAACGAGGCTATATACAGGGGATACTGGTACCGAGGCAATGTGCAGGGGTACAGGTTAATCGAGGTAATTTCTACATGTAGGAATCGGGTAAAGTGACTGCATAGATAATAAACAATGAGTAGCAGCAGTGTAAAAACAAGGAGGGGTGGGGGGGGTCAATGTAAATAGAAGCTGTTAATGAGCCTTTTGGACCAAGACTTGGGCGCTCCGATACCGCTTGCCGTGCGGTAGCAGAGAGAACAGTCTATGACTTGGGTGACTGGAGTCTTTGACAATTGTTTGGGCTTTCCTCTGACACTGCCTAGTATATAGGTCCTGGATGGCAGGAAGCTTGGCCCCAGTGATGTACTGGGCCGTACGCACTACCCTCTGTAGCACCTTATGGTCAGATGCCGAGCAGTTGCTATATCAGGCGGTGATGCAACCGTTCAGGATGCTCTCGATGGTGCAGCTGTAGAACCTTTTGTGGATCGGGGGACCCATGCCAAATATTTTCAGTCTCCTGAGAGGGAAAAGGTGTTGTCATGCTCTCTTCACTAAAATCTGTGTTCAGTTCGAGGTGAGTAATCGCTGTTCTGATATACTGAAGCTCTTTTCGGTCATAAGAGTCGGTAGCAGGAACATTATGTACAAAATTACCAACAATGCGAAAAAACAAACATTGTCTCTAATGAAAGTATCTGGGGCAGGCACTCTCGAAAATCCCATCTGCCGCTTGTAAAAAAAAATATTTTGTCTGTGTCACCACACAGCCACACTTAATTCTGTCACGTATCTCCCGCCCCCATAGGGAGGGCCAGAGGGGTTTTGAGAGAACACTGCAGTTATTGTCTGAGAGAGAGATAAGAGAGCAGTGCACCTCGTGACAAGTTTTTACCAGTTGTAGGTAGGCTATTTAAATAGTCATTATGGAGACATCTATTTCCAACCCTTTTTCCATAAAACGTGTTAATACGTTTTTAACTAGGCAAGTCAGTTGAATACCTACCAGTATTTAAGAACAAATTCTTATTTACAATGACGGCCTACACTGGCCAAACCCGGGCGACGCTGGACCAATTGTGCGCCGCCCTATGGGACTCCCAATCACAGCTGGTTGTGATACAGCCTGGATACATCAAGAAATAATGGAGACGAAGCACTGGAAAACGACTCAGTGGGGGTTTAAACTGCATTCTAGTGTTGACTGCTTAGAGAAAACGATATCAAGTGAAGTGCTTTATGCATGCTCAGTTCTTGGGTCTCAGGGGCTGCCCAAGTGGAAATTAAATGGAAGTTTTGGAACTCCCTCGCGTGGTTCTTTTTAATGGAAATCCTCAATGAAACTGACATTAAATATGGAGAATGATACATTTTCCTCTGTTGGCCATCAAGTAGCCTATTCATGTATATGCCATTGTAGGCTACCATTTTGATACAATAAATATGTGGAAATGACGATATCACTGGAGTCATTACAAATCAATGTGTGCCCCTTGTGTAGCCTAGCTAGTCCTGGAAAACCAATTTATAGAAAAATTGCCCGTAGGCGCGTGACGATGGTGACAGGTGTGAGGGATAATGAGCAGCCTGATGACCTAGAGGCCAGAGAGGGAGCACACTTGACACTGCATCTTGTCTAGGCTACTGTAGACGGAAATGAGATGTAGGCCCATCATAGGTTTCCTGCCTTTATCTAAGCAAACCATGGCAAAATTGAATTACAACCATAAACCCAGATTTTAGTCTAGCCTATGCCTACTGAAATGACAAGTCAATCTCACAAATGGGCATTTAACGGTTTGTAGTCTTAACATTTGGCACATAGTAACAGCACAATTGCCAGAAAATAGCCTAGCATTCTTTTTTAAATGTTAATCCAAGTATTTCTTGCTTAGAGATTTCAAGATCCTCTGGCAAACTTTCATTACTCAAACTCCTGTCAGATTTATCCATAGGTTTATGCACATGCCCAAAGGGGATTTATTTCCAATTCTAAACCTGGTTCGAGCCTTGACTGCTGATTGGTTGAAATCTGTGGTATATCAGACCATGTACCACGGGTATGACAATATTACTTTTTACTGTTCTAATTACATTGGTAACCAGTTTATAATAGCAATAAGGCACCCCGGGGGTTTGTGGTATATGGCCAATATACCACGGCTAACGAACGGCTGTATCCAGGCACTCCGCATGCATAAGAGCAGGGAGACAAATCCAGCTATGGCCTCCTACTTGTCAGGTCTCTCACACTGGGCATATAGGAGTCCTGGGATGGACAGCTCGCACAACTTCCCCACATGCGGCGTTGGATCAAGGGTGACCTCGTTGAGGAGGAGATCCAGGAGCCAATCTATGTAGCCTGTGATATTTTGTTGTTGTTGTTGTGATAAACGTTTTATTGAGTTTATTTATTTTTCAGAGGGTTACAGATAAAAAATAAATGCATATAAAGATGGCCACAACACATTCCCCCTTTAGTCACATCCGCTCGCCCGTGTACCCCCACCCCCTAATATTAAGCACACTGCTTACCTTTACAACAGGAGTATAGACTACCTGGCTGGCATGAAAATGAATCATGGGAAAAGCGCTCTCCATCCGCTCTAAGTACATAGATGAAATTTATTTTTTCCGCTGCCCCTTGTTTCCAGACAGGTGTATGATAATGGTCCATTCTAAATCAAAACAAATTTCTAACATGCATATTATTTAGTATATCTAAAGACAATATTAAATCAAGAATAGTCTGATAGGTGACAATATTAGCCTATCACTTGTGAGCTATGTATTATCACTTGTGAATGATGCCCAGCATAAGAAACAGCCTTTTTGTGCGACTTTTTGGAATCATAGTTGCACACCTCATGTAGCCGAGCCCATAGGCCTATATGTTTTGATAAGTATTGTATCACAACTAAAGTTGCCAAATAACTTCTTAAATTTTGAGCCCATTAATCCACTTTACAACGGGTGTAGAGCCTAAATGGCATACATAAGCAGCGCGTAAGTTTGAAGTTTGGGGAAGATCATTTTCTCCAAAGAAATGCAAATGTATAATAAAAGCATTACATGCATAATCCCATTTGCGGTCACTTTTGATAATGGTGTTTTCCTGCTAATGGAACATTCCAGCTTATAGCCTGCTGCCATGAGCGCATTTTGTTTTAGAATTTTTGTTTTATTTAACTTTTATTTAACCAGGTAGGTCAGTTGAGAACAGGTTCTCATTTACAACTGCGACCCAGCCAAGATGAAGCAAAGCAGTGCAACAAAAACAACAACACAGTTACACATCGGATAAACAAAAGTACAGTCAATGATACAATAGAAAAATCTATATACAGTGTGTGCAAATGGAGTAAGGAGATAAGGCAATAAGTAGGCCATAGTAGCGAAGCAATTACAATTTAGCAAATTAACAGTGAAGCGATAGATGTGCAGATGATGATGTGCAAGTAGAAATACTGGTGTGCAAAAAAGTAAATTAAAATAATGTGGGGATGAGGTAGGTAGTTGGGTGGGCTACTTACAGATGGGCTATGTACAGCTGCAGCGATCGGTTAGCTGCTCAGATAGCTGATGCTTAAAGTTAGTGAGGGAGATATAAGTCCCCAACTTCAGCGATTTTTGCAATTCGTTCCAGTCATTGGCAGCAGAGAACTGGAAGGAAAGGCGGCCAAAGTGGGTGTTGGCTTTGGGGTGACCAGTGAGATATACTTGCTGGAGCTTGTGCTACGGGTGGGTGTTGTTATGGTGACCAGTGAGCTGAGATAAGGCGGAGCTTTACCTAGCAAAGACTTATAGATGACCTGGAGCCAGTGGGTCTGGCGACGAATATGTGGCGAGGGCCAGCCGACTAGAGCATACAGGTCGCAGTGGTGGGTAGTATATGGGGCTTTGGTGACAAAACGGCTGGCACTGTGATAGACTGCATCCAGTTTGCTGGGTAGAGTGTTGGAGGTTATTTTGTAAATGACATCGCCGAAGGCGAGGAGCGGTAGAATAGTCAGTTTTACGAGGGTATGTTTGGCAGCGTGAGTGAAGGAGGCACAGCATTGCTGTGATTATAATGTGAAGAAATAGCCTAATGGTTTAACATTTTAAGCTAAACGTTCTGATCTGTTGCGTCAGCCACATTGCGTAAAAAAATTATTTTGTTAGTTGTTGTATTAATTTGGGATCTATTGCATCCCACAACTGTCCGGAATATTTATTTCTAGAATAGAATAGGTTGACTTTTGTACTATGGGGAAAGTAGATTGACATAGGCTAGTGCTTTTGTCGTTCGTTAGGCCTACTCATCTTGTTGGCTGATGAAAAGTAAATGTTGACTGTTCTTCCAACATCTTCAATATGCACCACGGAATTGGATAAGGACGCAAGCAGTTGCGTCCCCGATGTCTGTCTTCACTTGTAACCTGTGAGAAAGACCCGATCACGTGATGGAGAGCATGCAGCACTCAGAAGGGCACAACAAACGCATGAATTTTTTTTAGGGTGCATTACGGCCACAAAGGGGATGCTGCTGTGAAATTCAAGACATTATCAAGTGCTTGTCAAATTGTGAATGAGAGCCTAATGAAGTGTGTACAAAGCAGAGCTCATGCCTTTCAAGCACCTTTGTTCAAATAAGTCTCATCATGCAGCCTTAGTGTATTAAAAATCAAAACATATAGCTCGTGTTTTGTAGAACAACTAAAGAATATCTAAATGAAGCATATAGGAGTACCTATTTCTTTGTTAACCGCTCAACACAGAATATCCATGTGTGCACTACCTCAAATTGTTTGGAGAAAATATTTATATTCAGCTTTGTTCAGTTGTATTCGTCATACTATAACATATTATAAAATAATGCCATGGAATTCTAAGCAAATCTTGTCTGCTAAATGAACTAGTGCAGCCCACAGCCATATGGCATAGCCATATCAGGGCCTAACATAAGGACAACTCAAAGTATGCTATTCTGTTTTTCTGAAATAGACTACATTTTCTTCATATCATGCTTCTTTAGACCTGTCTAAAATAAATAATGGATTTATTGTGATGGTGTAGGCTGTATTACATGGATTTATTAGACTTTTTAAAATGTAGATGTTCCAAAGGTCTGCATCAGTGGCTTATAGGCTGTGTGGAAGCCAGGAGATGCTAAATGTGTTTATGTTAATTAACCACCATTACCATGAGACCTACATTTACTTGTGTGACAATCACCGGCTATAGCCTACTCTATTTAATTGATACCAGGTGCGCACCTGATCTCACTGGTATGGCTACTGAACTGGAAGCAGCAACAATGACAGCTACACTTGCTACGTTTTGCATAGTCTTATAGGTTACAGTCTACCTTTTTAGGAGAACAATTTGCAGGCAGAGACAAATGAGTAATCGATACTTATTGAAAATGAAAAGGCGCAACGCTCGCTCACCATAGTAGCCTAACCTATGGTCACCATAGTAACCTAACCTATGGTCACCATAGTAACCTAACCTATGTGCACATTGTGCCTTTTCAATTACATTTTTTTTTAAATGTTGTGTCCCTCTCACTACTTAAACCCAAGTTGCACTCCTGACTATACTCCTTTGTGGACAACATTCCTTCATGTCAGTTGTATGTTGGCAGTTCTCAGTCTCAATGCAGGGGGCTTAGTCTATATCGTTTTTGTTCTTCCATCCCTATCAGGTGTGTTACAGAAAATATACCGTCCACAAGTCAAAACAGTTACAGCAACCGCATCAGACTACATTATGGACAGCACTTGAAAGATCCACTGTCAATGATGGTACAGCATCTGTCTTCAGGAGTAGCATCCTGACAAGACCCATTGAATGTTCTCCCCAATTGATAAAGCAACCTCGCTCGAAATATGCACTGCACTCACGTGACATGATCGTAACTTTCAGTGCAGCCAATGCTGTTGGATGTCTTCATTATTTGGAAATCAGTGTAGCTAAAATGAACACTGACATGTGGAATTCTGGTAAGTAGCTTGCTAGCTAAAAGCCACATCGCAGATGAAAAGGGGTTAGTTACCAGTTTAGTTCTACCAAGTTCCACTTAAGCTATGTTATGGTTTGTAAACAAAGCCGTATGATGCATACATGTGATGATGGTTTTAAGGTGTTACATATTTAAATTACTTAAGATTATAAGACTCTACCATTGGTGTATAACATCTCCGGCTTTATGTGACATGGCATAAAGCCAGAAGTAATGCCTGCCTCATTAATCCAAGTGTTTGACATGAGGGAAGGGACCAGTAACTTTATGATCAACTTTGTCAATGTACCAGCTACAGTAATTTTTTCATACTTGGGTCAACCTACTATGAACTAGTTACATTCAAATATCATCCAATTTGACGAACAACATGATTTTCACTGTCCGGGACCTTTAATAAACCATGCATTTAGTCTTATTTTATGTTCTACAGCTGTCCAAGAAATATGGGTCTGTTTTCACGGTTCACTTTGGACCCACAAAAGTGGTCATCCTGGCAGGATACAAGACAGTCAAGCAGGCGCTGGTCAACCATGCAGAGGAGTTTGGGGACAGGGGCATGCTTCCTGTGTTGTATGATTTCACCAATGGACATGGTAATGTAGGATATATGAAACTTGTTATCCCAGTTAACTGTTGCATTCGACAATATTCTGTCAAGCAAGCATATTTGGGGCTGTAACAACAGCCCCAAATATTTGACAAATGTGTTATTTTCTCCTGACATGATTAATTCCTGACACCTGCACAATATAACTTTTCAACAGGGATTCTGTTTGGCAATGGAGACTCATGGAAAGAGATGAGGCGCTTTGCCCTGACAAACCTTAGAGACTTTGGGATGGGCAAGAAAAGGATTGAAGAGAAAATCTTAGAGGAAATTCACTACCTGATTGAAGTGTTTGAAAATCACAAGGGTAAGAATTTGTGGTTCTGATTTGAAAACCAAAAAACAGGTTACATAACTTTTTCCCCTTAGGTTTGCTAATTCAATATCTGATGTCCTTTGTAACAGGTAAAGCATTCGACACAACCCAGCCATTGCAATATGCTGTCTCCAACGTAATCTCCAACCTTGTGTACGGCAGCAGGTTTGAATACTCTGACCCCAAGTTCAAAGCCTCTATAAAACGAGTCGATGACAACCTCCAAATTAGCGGCTCCGTTTCAATACAGGTACATTATGTTTCATTTGTTTCTCACTCAGAGAATAATGGAAAACTGGTCACACTTGACTAAACCAGGAAAATTAGATAATTATTCAAATTTGTACTAGGCTACTGGAATAACAGAGGGTAATTCATGCTTTACTTTTTGTTTACGGGGAGATAGTTGTACAACATGTTCCCCTGGCTGGGCCCTTGGCTGAAAAGCAGGAAGCTTTTGTTGAAGAATATTGAGAAAAGCAAGAAGGAGATGGAGGAGCTGGTGAGGGGCCTGAAGGAGACTCTCAACCCTCAGATGTGTAGAGGCTTTGTGGACTCGTTCCTTGTCCAACAGCAGACCCTGGAGGTATGAAATCTCACTACAATTAAAAACATCTCAATTAAAAACAAGATAACTCATGTAAAATATACTGTGTTGGTAAAATGTATATAGGTTCAGAACTTTTGTGAAACAGCACAGTTATAAATTTATGGCAAATAGAAATCAAACAATGGTCTTCAGAGATAGATGGGTTGGGTTGAGGATAGCTGAAGGATGGGATTAAAAACAAACAAAATATTACTATTTTAAAATACATTGTGTCCATAAAATGTATATAGTATGTACTGTATAAACTGGAAGTAGAAGCCTAAGTGTTGTTGTCCATTAGCTGACTCCAATTAGGGGAGGGGTGGTAGGGTTAGGGGAAATAATAAAGGAAAATGTATTTCAAAAAGCTCTCTCGCTCACTTGCTCTCTCGCGCTCTCTCTCATATAAACTACTTGTCAAAAGTTTTAGTCCTACTCATTCAAGGGTTTTCTTCATTTTTACTATTTTCTACATTGTAAAAATGATAGTGAAGAGATCAAAACTATGAAATAACACATATGGAATCATGTAGTAACCAAAAGTGTTAAACAAATCAAAATATATTTTATATTTGAGATTCTTCAAATAGCCACCCTTTGCCTTGATGATAGCTTTGCACACTCTTGGCATTTTCTCAACCAGCTTCTGTCACACCCTGATCTTTCACCTGTCTTTGTGCTTGTCTCCACCCCCCCTCCAGGTGTCACCCATCTTCCCTAATATCCCCTGTGTATTTATACCTGTGTTCTCTGTTTGTCTATTGCCAGTTTGTTTTATTCATTCATACCTACCAGAGTTTTCCCCCTTGCTCCTATCCTGTCTATAGTGCCTGTTATCTAGTTTTCCCGGTTTTCACCTTTCTACCTGCCCTGGCCCTGTCTGCCATCCTGTACCTTTGCCCCGCTACTCTGGATTACCAACCTCTGCCTGACCTGACTCTGATCCTGCCTGCTGTCCTGTACCTTTTCCTGCTCGTGTTCGAATTAATAAACTTTTGTTACTTCGACATTGTTTGCACCTGGGTCTTACCTTCAAACGTGATAGTACGAACTGGCCATGACTGACCCAGCAGCCCCGGGCCAGCTGCGCAACGCCATCTCCTCCCAAAGAGCCACCATCGATAGGCACAAGGAATTGCTTGGTGGCCTTATGGAGGGGGTCCAAATGCTGTCTGAACGCCATGACAGGGCGTTGGACATGTTGCTGGGGAAATTCCACGTGTTGTCTGGGAGGCAGCCTACTACGGCGGTAACCCCACAACACCTCAGTAACTCAGCTGGGAGTAGCGCCGTCTCATCGGTCACTCCACCTTCTCGGGAGCCCCGCTTACCTCCTCCAGAACGCTTTTAATGGAGAGCCGCGCACCTGTCGGGGGTCTCTAGCTCAGTGTGCCCTCATTTTCCAGCTTCAGCCCTCCTCCTTCCCCTCGGACCGCTCCAAGATAGCCTACCTCATCAAGCTGTTGTCCGGGAGGGCTCTCACCTGGGCTACTGCTGTATGGGAACAACAGCCGGCCATATGCGCTAGTCTGGAGGGGTTCATGGGAGAAGTGAAAAAGGTTTTTGATTCCCCGTTTTCTGAAAGAAAGGCTGCCCGGAAGTTAATTCAGCTTCGGCATGACTCCCGCAGTGTGGCAGATTATGCGGTGAATTTCCGCACGTTGGCTGCGGAGAGTGCTTGGAACCAGGAAGCACTGTTCGATATGTTCCTGCACGGCGTCTCGGAGGAGGTCAAGGACGAGCTTGCTGCTCGGGAGTTACCTACGGATCTCGATTCCCTCATCGCTTTGACCACCCGAATTGATGGGTGATTACGGGAATGACGGAGGGAGAGAGAATTTGAGCCTCCGAGTCATCCTGGAAGCCCCCGACGGTCTCGTTGCCAAAAGAACCTGAGGCTTACCGACCTACCCCGGGAGTTGCCGAAGACGGCTGATTCGCCGCATCCCGAGCATAGGCAATTAGGCAGAGCTGGGCTTGCCTTGCTCGCACCCCTTTTCATGCCATTCTGCTGTGGGGAGACCAGTCCAAATCTCTCCGGGTCCTCATCATCACTGACCATTTCGAATCCCACTGTACCTTCTCCGCTGTGCAATCCGGTTTCCGAGCCGGTCACGGGTGCACCTCAGCCAGGCTCAAGGTACTAAATGATATCATAACCGGCATCGATAAAAGACAGTACTGTGCAGCCGTCTTCATCGACCTGGCCAAGGCTTTCGACTCTGTCAATCACCGTATTCTTATCGGCAGACTCAATAGCCTTGGTTTTTCTAACAACTGCCTCGCCTGGTTCACCAACTACTTTGCAGACAGAGTTCAGTGTGTCAAATCGGAGGGCATGTTGTCCGGACCTCTGGCAGTCTCTATGGGGGTACCACAGGGTTCAATTCTCGGGCCGACTGTTTTCTCTGTATATATCAATGATGTCGCTATTGCTGTGGGCGATTCCCTGATCCACCTCTACGCAGACGACACCATTCTGTATACTTCTGGCCCTTCCTTGGACACTGTGCTAACTAACCTCCAAACGAGCTTCAATGCCATACAACACTCCTTCCGTGGCCTCCAACTGCTCTTAAACACTAGTAAAACCAAATGCATGCTTTTCAACCGTTCGCTGCCCGCACCCGCTCGCCCGACTAGCATCACCACCCTGGACGGTTCCGACCTAGAATATGTGGACCACTACAAATACCTAGGTGTATGGTTAGACTGTAAACTCTCCTTCCAGACTCATATTAAACATCTCCAATCCAAAATCAAATCTAGAATCGGCTTTCTATTTCGCAACAAAGCCTCCTTCACTCACGCCGCAAAACTTACACTAGTAAAACTGACTATCCTACCGATCCTCTACTTCGGCGATATCATCAACAAAATAGCTCCCAATACTCTACTCAGCAAACTGGATGCAGTCTATCACAGTGCCATCCGTTTTGTTACCAAATCACCTTATACCACCCGCCACTGCGACCTGTATGCTCTAGTCCGCTGGCCCTCGCTACATATTCGTTGCCAGACCCACTGGCTCCAGGTCATCTATAAGTCTATGCTTGGTAAAGCTCCGCCTTATCTCAGTTCACTGGTCATGATAACAACACTAACCCGTAGCACACGTTCCAGCAGGTATATCTCACTGATCATCCCCAAAGCCAACACCTCATTTGGCCGCCTTTCATTCCAGTTCTCTGCTGCCAGTGACTGGAATGAATTGCAAAAATCGCTGAAGTTGGAGACTTATTTCCCTCACCAACTTTAAACATCAGCTATCTGAGCAGCTAACCGATCGCTGCAGCTGTACATAGTCCATCTGTACATTGCCCACCCTATCTACCTACCTCATCCCCTTACTGTTTTTATTTTATTTACTTTTCTGCTCTTTTGCACACCTGTATCTCTACATGCACATCATCATATGCTCATTTATCACCCCAGTGTTAATCTGCTAAATTGTAATTATTTGCTCCTATGGCCTATTTATTGCCTACCTCCTCATGCCTTTTGCACACACTGTATATAGACTTTCTTTTTTCTACTGTATCATTGACTTGTTTATTGTGTTATTGGCCTGTTTATTGTTTACTCCATGTGTAACTCTGTGTTGTTGTCTGTGTCACACTGCTTTGCTTTATCTTGGCCAGGTCGCAGTTGTAAATGAGAACTTGTTCTCAACTTGCCTAGCTGGGTAAATAAAGGTGAAATAAAAAAATAAAATAAAAATTGACTCTGGGGCCAATGAGAGCTTTTTGGATGCTATCCTGGCTTCCGAGCTGAACATCCCCACTCAGCCCCTCTTCATTCCCATGGATGTTAGAGCGCTGGACGGGTGCTCTATAGGCCAGGTCACACACAATACCATTCCCATCCACCTACAGGTGACAGGGAATCACAGCGACAAGATGCAATTTCTGCTCATCAAGTCTCCTCAGATTCCCATAGTTTTGGGATTCTCCTGGCTCCAGCAACACAATCCCCTCATCAACTGGTATACTGGTGCCATCATGGGCTGGAGTCCGTTCTGCCACACACATTTCCTGAAGTCAGCGCAACCTGCCATGGGTTGTCTTCCTGGGGGCTCGGAAGGTGCCCCGGACCACTCCACTATTCCTGCGGAGTACCAGGACCTCCGGGAGGTGTTCAGCAAGGCCCGGGCCACTTCGCTTCCGCCGCACCAACCCTATGACTGTGGGATTGACCTTCTCCCGAGCACCACGCCGCTCCGGGGACGGCTGTACTCTCTGTCGGGACCAGAGACCAAGGCTATGGAGACTTACATTGGGGACTCCCTAGCTACAGTATTCATCCGTCCCGCTTCATCTCACACCGGCACAGGGTTCTTCGTCGTGGAGAAAAAGGAAAAGACCCTGCGCCCATGCATTGACTACCGGAGACTTAATGACATTACTGTCAAGAACAGTTACCTGCTACCACTCATTTCCTCTGCCTTCGAGCCCCTCCAGAGGGCCACTGTTTTTTCCAAGCTGGATCTACGGAATGCCTACCACCTGGTGCGGGTACGAGAGGGGGACGGGTGGAAGACCGCCTTCAACACGGCCAGGCACTGGTAAATGATGATCTCAGCGACATGTTGAACTGGTTTGTCTTCGTCTAGGGACAATTAGGAGGCCTGCGTCTTGTGACCGTAGCGTACGTGTAGATATGTACGGCAGGACCAAATCGGAAAGATAGGTATGAACAAGCCCATGTAATGCTTTGTAGGTTAGCAGTAAAACCTTGAAATCAGCCCTTGCCTTAACTTCCCTGGGCTAGCTTGCGTCCCACCTAGTCAACAGCCAGTGGAATCGCGTGGCGCGAAATACAAATACAGTGGGGCAAAAAAGTATTTAGTCAGCCACCAATTGTGCAAGTTCTCCCACTTAAAAAGATGAGAGAGGCCTGTAATTTTCATCATAGGTACACTTCAACTATGACAGACAAAATGACAAAATAAAATCCAGAAAATCACATTGTAGGATTTTTAATGAATTTATTTGCAAATTATGGTGAGGCTCCTCTGTCCTCCACTTGTTACCTGTATTAATGGCACCTGTTTGAACTTGTTATCAGTATAAAAGACACCTGTCCACAACCTCAAATACAGGTAACGAGTGGAGGACAGAGGAGCCTCACCATAATTTGCAAATAAATTCATTAAAAATCCTACAATGTGATTTTCTGGATTTTTTTTCAGGCCTCTCTCATCTTTTTAAGTGGGAGAACTTGCACAATTGGTGGCTGACTAAATACTTTTTTGCCCCACTGTACCTCAAAAATGCTATAACTTCAATTTCTCAAACATATGATTATTTTACACCAAATGTTGTTTTGGTTCCAAATAATCCATAGTTATATCCAAATAGCTCCGTTTTGTTCGTGTGTTCAAGTGACTATCCGAAGGGTGACGTGCGAGTGCATTTCGTGACAAAAAAATTCAAAATATTCCATTACCGTACTTCGAAGCATGTCAAACGCTGTTTAAAATCATCTAATTTTCTCGTAAAATAGCGATAATATTCCAACCGGGCGACGTTGTATTCATTCAAAGGCTGAAAGAAAAAAATTGAGAATTCTCATGAACGCGCATCTCCAGTGTCACTGTTCCCAGCCTGACCACTAACAAATACTCCTGCTGTTCTTCGCCCAGAGACAGGAGACACGTCATTCCACTTTCTGGCGCCTTCTGAGAGCCAATGGAAGCCTTAGAAAATGGCACGTTACAGCAGAGATGCTGTATTTTCGATAGAGATGCAACAGAAGGATAACAAATTGTCAGACAGGGCACTTCCTGTATGGAATCTTCTCAGGTTTTGGCCTGCCATATGAGTTCTGTTATACTCACAGACACCATTCAAACAGTTTTAGAAACTTTAGTGTTTTCTATCCAAATCTACTTATTATATGCATATTCTCGTTTCTGAGCAAGAGTAGTAACCAGTTTAAATCGGGTACGTTTTTTTATCCGGCCGTGCAAATACTGCCCCCAAGAGGTAAAGTACGGTAATGGAATATTTTAAAAAATTTTGTCACGAAATGCGCTCGCGCGTTACCCTTCGGATAGTGACCTGAACGCACGAACAAAATGGTATTTGTATATACCTATGGATTATTTGGAACCAAAACAACATTTGTTGTTGAAGTAGAAGTCCTGGGAGTGCATTCTGACAAAGAACAGCAAAGGTAATCCAATTTTTCTAATAGTAATTCTGAGTTTAGGTTGCCCCAAACTTGGTGGGTGTCAAATTAGCTAGCCTGTGATGGCTAAGCTATGTACTCAGAATATTGCAAAATGTGCTTTCGCCGAAAAGCTTTTTTAAAATCTGACATAGCGTTTGCATAAAGGAGTTCTGTATCTATAATTCTTAAAATAATTGTTATGTATTTTGTCAACGTTTATCATGAGTAATTTAGTAAATTCACCGGAAGTTTTCGGTGGGTATGCTAGTTCTGAACATCACATGCTAATGTAAAAAGCTGTTTTTTGATATAAATATGAACTTGATTGAACAAAACATGCATGTATTGTATAACATAATGTCCTAGGAGTGTCATCTGATGAAGATCATCAAAGGTTAGTGCTGCATTTAGCTGTGGTTTTGGTTTTTGTGACATATATGCTTGCTTTGAAAATGGCTGTGTGATTATTTTTGGCAGGGTACTCTCCTGACATAATCTAATGTTTTGCTTTCGCTGTAAAGCCTTTTTAAAATCGGACAATGTGGTTAGATTAACGAGAGTCTTATCTTTAAAATGGTGTAAAATAGTCATATGTTTGAGAAATTGAAGTTATAGCATTTTTGAGGTATTTGTATTTTGCGCCACGCGATTCCACTGGCTGTTGACTAGGGTGGGACGCAAACATCCCACTGGCCCAGAGAGGTTAAAGAAAAAAATAAGCAAACAAGTTTGGTGGTCGCCACTTGTTTGGCGACGACCTGGTAATCCGTCTGGCCCCGCAGCCTTGTGAATGTTGACGTGTTTAAAGGTCTTACTCACGTCAGCTACGGAGAGCGTGATCACACAGTCGTCCGGAACAGCTGATGCTATCATGCATGCCTCAGTGTTGCTTGCCTCGAAACAAGCATAGAAGTGATTTAGCTCGTCTGGTAGGCTCGTGTCACTGGGCAGCTCGCGGCTGTGCTTCCCTTTGTAGTCTGTAATAGTTTGCAAGCCCTGCCAAATAAGACGCGCAGCGGAGCCGGTGTAGTACGAATGAATCTCAGCCCTGCAAATGTGATATTTCCGTTTTCTATTTTATTATAAATGTGTAAAAATGTCTAAACCTGTTTTTGCTTTGTCATTATGGGGTATTGTGTGTAGATTGAGGAAGAAAATGAATGTAATCAATTTTACAATTATGCTCTAAAAAAACAAAATGTGGAAAAAGTCAAGGGATCTGAATACTTTCCGAATGCACTGTACATTTTTACAAAAACAATATGGGGGTTTGGAAATGATGCTGACATTTACATTGATAGATTGTAGCTTCCATCTGCAATATTAATGCTGATCTACCCCCCCAGAAATAAAACATGTTAATTCTTTGAATGAATAACATCTAGGGATTTAGTGGACATTGAGAAATGCGTAAATGGCCCATGTGATAGAGAATGGAGAAAATATAGGAGAGATTGTTCTGAAATGGCATTGGGCCCAGGCTGCAGCGGTATACATTGACTGTACAAACACTAGGAACATCTTCCTAATATTGAGTTGCACCCCTTTTTGCCATCAGAACAGCCTCAATTCGTTGGGGGTATGGACTCTACAAGGTGTCAAGTATTCCACAGGGATGCTGGCCCATGTTGACTAGAATGCTTCCCACAGTTGTGTCAAGTTGCCTGGATGTCCTTTGGGTCGTGGACCATTCTTGATACACATGGAAAAAATGTTGAGTGTGGAAAAACCCAGCAGCGTTGCAGTTCTTGACACTCAAACTGGTGCGCCTGGCACCTATTATCATACCCCATTCAAAGACACTTACATCTTTTGTCTTGCCCATTCACCCTCTGAATGGTACACATACACAATCCATGTCTCAAGGCTTAAAATGTTTTATTTAACCTGTCTCCTCCCCTTCTACACTGATTTTGAAGTGGATTTAACAAGTGACATCAATAAGGGATCATAGCTTTCAACTGGATTTATCTGGTCAGTCTATGTACAGCTTCCCCAACTGGCAGCCCGCAGACCGAATTTGGCCCGCGGGTGGTTTTATTTGGTTAGAATTTTTATTTTTTATTTTTTTTACAAAAGGCTGTAAAAACACTAGGAAATCTGCTCCAACTGATTTTTAATTTTGTAAATCTGTTCCCAGGTATTCCCATGCATAATAGAGAGACACGTGTGATCGTCTACAAATATAAGAAAGGTTTGAGAGAAAAAAATTGGCCCGCGGGTGAAACTAGTTGATGATCCCTGGTCTAATCCATGGAAACGGCATTTGTTCCTAATGTTTTGTACACTCAATGTATGTGTTCTGGAGGCTGCAGCTAAGACTGCTACACCATGTATGTAAAATGTGTGTTGAAGTTACTTGTAAAAACACATTTTTGAAAGCAAATTTTTGACCTTCGAAAAAGAATGCAAAGACTGCTAGACCATGACTTTTGAGGGGAAAACAAATAATTTCTCCCCTTTAAAATGCTTTTTCTGTATGTTTAAGGAATCTGGCAACAAGAACTCTCACTACCATGACAAAAACCTGATATCCTCTGTGGGCAACCTGTTTTCTGCTGGTACAGACACCACAGGGACAACCCTATGCTGGATTTTGATGCTAATGGCCAAGTTCCCCTTTATACAGGGTAAGCATCAATGAGCACACAGACACACACCTTTGTACAGACATTGCAAGTGATTGTAGTAATGCAAGACAATCAAGGTGTTACTTGCTGTAAACATTTCCAAATTGCCCACTTGAACCACAGACCAGTTTATAGTTTGTTTCAAATGCTTGAACACTGTGAATGAAGCTGTAATCTACATGAATGTAACTAAATGTGTTGAAGTGACGACATTTCAACCAGATTTTCTCATTGGGATAACCTACATGTGTAAGGCAGCCAAGTGATTGATTGATAGATAGATAGATAGATAGATAGATAGATAGATAGATAGATAGATAGATAGATAGATAGATAGATAGATGGATAGATAGATTGGAGTTGTACTAGGGTGTGGTATTTATGTGGTAATAAAGTTTACCGTAGCCATAGAGGACAACAGGTTCTTAACTTGGGAGGGTGAGCAGTGGAGCAAATACCTGGAAGGAGACAGTGATTGGAGTAGAATACACAATTATAATATTTATTATTAGAACAGAAAGATAAATAAAAAAACGAGTCCCATAAATTGTCTGCAAAAAATCTTCAGAAAGATTCTTAGAAAATTACATGCACTTTCCCCACCCTCCAACTTGACTTCCCCACCCTCCAGCTTGGACAGGTGTATATTTTTTGTGTGCAGCTTTTCCTTATTTGCGTATAATAATTTTTTGGAACATCGTTTTAGATTTTCAAGACACAGAACTCAGTGCCATTTTTCAGAACACTAAATGCATTTTTAAGATGTACACTGACCAAAAATATAAACGCAACAATTTCAAAGAGTTTACTGAAATACAGTTCATATACGGAAATAAGTCAATTGAAATAAATTCATTAGGGCCTAATCTATGGATTTCACATGACTGGGAATACAGATATGCATCTGTTGGTCAGAGAGACCTTTAGAAAAAGGTAGCGGTGTGGATCAGAATACCAGTCAGTATCTGGTGAGACCACTATTTGCCTCATGCAGTGCGACACTTCTCATTCGAAAGTGAGCATTTGGATTTTTGTTCAGTGTAGTTGCCTTCTCAAAACAGCCAATACATTAATTCAAATGAAATTTTATTGGTCACATACACGTGTTTAGCAGATGTTATTGCGGGTGTAGCGACATGCTTATGCTTCTAGCTCTGACAGTGCAGAAATATCTAACAAGTGATATCTAACAGTTCCACAACATACATTTGAAGTCAGAAGTTTACATACACTTAGGTTGGGGTCATTAAAACTCGTTTTCAACCACTCCACAAATGTCTTGTTAACAAACTATAGTTTGGCAAGTCGGTTAGGACATCTACTTTGTGCATGACACAAGTAATTTTTCCAACAACACTTTACAGAAATTATTTCACTTAGAATTCACTGTATCACAATTCCAGTGGGTCAGAAGTTTACATACACTAAGTTGACTGTGCCTTTAAACAGCTTGGAAAATTCCAGAAAATGTCATGGCTTTAGAAACTTCTGATAGGCTAACTGACATCATTTGAGTCAATTGGAGGTGCATTTGTGGATGTATTTCAAGGCCTACCTTCAAACTCAGTGCCTCCTTGCTTGTCATCATGGGAAAATCAAAAGAAATCAGCCAAGACCTCAGAAAAAGAATTGTAGACCTCCACAAGTCTGGTTCATCCTTGAGAGCAATTTCCAAATGCCCGAAGGTACCATGTTCATCAGTACAAACAATAGTACGCAAGTTTAAACACCATAGGACCACTCAGCCGTCATACCGCTCAGCAAGGAGACGCGTTCTGTCTCCTAGAGGTGAATGTACTTTTGGTGTGAAACGTGCAAATCAATCCCAGAACAACAGCAAAGGACCTTGTGAAGATGCTGGAGGAAACAGGTACAAAAGTATCTATATCCACAGTAAAGCAAGTCCTATATTGACATAACCTGACAGGCCGCTCAGCAAGAAAGAAGCCACTGCTCCAAAACCGCCATTAATAAAGACAGACTACGGTTTGCAACTACACATGGGGACAAAGATCGTACTTTTTGGAGAAATGTCCTCTGGTCTGATGAAACAAAAATAGAACTGTTTGGCCATAATTACCATCGTTATGTTTTAGAGGGAAAATGGGGAGGCTTCACAACCGTGAAGCACGGGGGTGGCAGCATCATGTTGTGGGGGTGCTTTGCTGCAGGAGGGACTGGTACACTTCACAAAATAGATGGCATCACGAGAAGGAAAATTATGTGGATACATTGAAGCAACATCTCAAGACATCAGTCAGGAAGTTAAAGCTTGGTCGCAAATGGGTCTTTCAAATGGACAATGGCCCCAAGCATACTTCCAAAGTTGTGGCAAAATGGCTTAAGGACAACAAAGTCAAGGTATTGGAGTGGCCATCACAAAGCCCTGACCTCAATCCTATAGAAAATTTGTGGGCAGAACTGAAAAAGTGTGTGCAAGCAAGGAGGCCTACAAACCTGACTCAGTTACACCAGCTCTGTCAGGTGGAATGGGCCAAAATTCACCCAACTTATTGTGGGAAGCTTGTGGAAGGCTACCCGAAACGTTTGACACAAATTAAACAATTTAAAGGCAATGCTACCAAATACTAATTCAGTGTATGTGAACTTATGACCCACTGGGAATGTGATGAAAGAAATAAAAGGTGAAATAAATAATTCTCTACTATTTCACATTCTTAAAATAATGTGGTGATCCTAACTTACCTAAAACAGGGAATTTTTACTAGGATTAAATGTCAGGAATTGTGACACACCGTAGCCAAATACATTTGAACTCAGTTTGTAAATTTCCAACTTCAACTGTGTACCCAAATACACACAAACCTAAGTAAGGAATGGATTAAGAATATATACATACATGTCAGAGTGGCATTTGACTAAGATACAGTGGCATAGTATAGAATACAGTATATACATATGTTATGAACCGGCTCAGAGTTCGCAACAAAAGGGAGACAACGTGGAGACAAGGAATATCAAAATATATATTTATTAAATAAAGTAAACTAAGTACAATTAACCATGGTGTGTGTAGTCAGTAATCAGTAGTGTAAGTGAGTGTTTTGCATGCATACATGTGATAATACAGGGTGTTGAAAAGTACCAAAGCAAACAACCAAAAAGCCACAAAACTACCATAACAGAAATCAACAAAAGTGTCTGCATGGAGAGAGTCTCCCCAATGACTGTGGAAGAGGTCTATTTATCCTGGGACACACCCGGGCCCAGGTGTTTCCCATGTAGCTGACGACCCTCCCAACTCCGCCCACCGGCATCCTAATAAGGAAACAAGAGCAAAGAGAGAGAATACGGCAGACAGAGTGGGAGGGTCGTCACACATATGAGCTGGGTGATGCAATATGTAAACACAAAGTGGCTAAGATACAGTAGAATAGTGTAGAGTGCAGTTTATGCATATGAGATGAGTAATGCAAGATACGGAAACATTATTAAAGTGGCTAGTGTTCCATTCCTAAAAGTTGCCAGTGATTTCAAATCTATGTCTATAGGCAGCCGTCTCTGATGTGCTAGTGATGGCTGTTTAGCAGTCTGATGGCCTTGAGATAGAAGCTGTTTTTCCAGTCTCTCCGTCCCAGCTTTGATGCACCTGTACTAACCTCGCCTTTTTGGATGATAGCGGTGGCTCGGGCAGTGGCTCGGGTGGTTGATGTCCTTGATGATATTTTTGGCATTCTTGTGACATCGGGTGCTGTAGGTGTCCAGGAAGGCGGGAAGTTTGCCCCCGGTAATGCGTTGGGCAGACAGCACCACCTCTCTGGAGCGGTTGTGATCGGTGCAGTTGCCGGTCCAGGCGGTGATACAGCCCGACAGGATGCTCGCAATTGTGCATCTGTCAAAGGCTTTAGGTGTTAAGTCAAATTTCTTTAGCCTCACTGAGGTTGAAGAGGTGCTGTTGCACCGCCTTCACCACACTGTCTGTGTGGGTGGACCATTTCAGTTTGTCAGTGATGTGTATGCCGAGGAACTTAAAACTTTCCACCTTCTCCACTGAGGTCCCATCGATGTGGATAGGGGGTTGCTCCCTCTGCTGTTTCCTGAAGTCCATGATCATCTCAGTTTTGTTGACGTTGAGTGAGAGGTTATTTTCCTGGCACCACACTCCCAGAGCCCTCACCTCCTCCCTGTAGGCTGTCTCATCATTGTTGATAATCAAGCCTTCCACTGTTGTGTTATCTGCAAACTTGATGATTGAGTTGGAGGCATGCTTGGCCACGCAGTCATGGGTGAACAAGGAGTACAGGAGAGGGCTGAGCACACACCCTTGTGGGGCTCCAGTGTTGAGGATCAGCGAAGAGGTGTTGTTTCCTACCTTTACCACCTGGGGGCGGCCCGTCAGGAAGTCCAGGACCCAGTTGCACAGGGCGGGATTCAGACCCAGGGCCTTGAGCTTGATATTAAGCTTGGAGGGTACTATGGTGTTGAATGCTGAGCTATAGTCAATGAACAGCATTTTTACATAGGTATGCCTCTTGTCCAGATGAGTTAGGGCAGTGTGCAGTGTGGTGGCGATTGCATCGTCTGTGGATCTATTGGGGCGGGAAGCAAATTGAAGTGGGTCTAAGGTGGCCGGTAGGGTGGAGGTGATATGATCCTTGACTAGTGTCTCAAAGCACTTCATGATGACAGAGGTGAGTGCTACGCTGCAATAGTAATTTAGTTCAATTACCTTTGTCCCTGTACCTAAGAAAGAGATGGTGGTCATCTTGAAGCATGTGGGGACAACAGACTGGGATAGGGTTTGATTGAATATATCTGTGTACACACCAGCCAGCTGGTCTGTGCACGCTCTGAGGACGCGGCTAGGGATACCATCCGGGCCGGCAGCTTTGCGAGGGTTAACACGCTAAAATCTCTTACTCACATCAGCAACGGAGGAGAGCCCACAGTCCTTGGTAGTGGGCCGTGTCAGTGGCCGTGTCAGTGGCACTGTATTATCATCAAAGCGAGCGAAGGTGTTCAGCCTGTCCGGAAGCAAGACGTCGGTGTCCGCGACGTGGCTGGTTTTCCTTTTATAATCCGTGATTGTCTGTAGACCCTGCCACATACGTCTCGTGTCTGAGCTGTTGAACTGAGACTCAACTTTGTCCCAATACCGACGTTTAGCCTGCTTGATTGCTTTGCGGAGGGAATAACTACACTGTTTATATTCTTCCATTTTCCCAGTCTTGCCCTGGTTAAATGCGGTGGTTCGCGCTTTCAGTTTTGAGCGAATGCTCCCATCTATCCACGGTTTCTGGTTGGAGTCGGTTTTAATAGTCAGTGGGTACAACCTCTCCTATGCACTTCCAGATAGACACATTTACCGATACGGTGAATGAGTTTATTATTTTCTGAAGCTACTCTGAACATATCCCAGTCCGCGTGATCAAAACAATCTGGAAGCGGGGATACCGATTGAATATTCCTTCCTGTTTGAGTTTCTGCCTATAGGAAGAGAGGAGCAAGATGGAATCATGGTCCGATTTGCCAAATGGAGGGCGGGGGAGGGCCTTATATGCATTCCGGAAGGTAGTGTAACAGTGGTCGAGAGTTTTAGCCGTGTGAGTACATAGAGTTGATAGACTTTCGGGAGCCTTTTCTTCAAGTTTGCTTTGTTAAAATCCACAGCTACAAAAAAATGTAGCCTCAGGATATGTCGTTTCCAGTTTGCATGAAGTCCATTGAAGTTCTTTAAGGGCCGTCATGGTATTGGCTTGAGTGGGGGATATAGAAGGCTGTGGCTATTATTGATAGTACGGTCGGCATTTGATTGTGAGATGTTCTAGGTTAGGTGAACAGAAGGACTTGAGTTCCTGTATGTTATCACAGTTACACCATAAGTCGTTAGTCATAAAATATATACCTCCACCCTTCTGCTTCCCGGAGAGATGTTTATTCCTGATGCTTTGAGAATCCAACTGGCTTTATGGAGTCAGACAGAATATCTTGAGAGCCATCTTTCCGTGAAGCAGAGTATGTTACAATCCCTGGTGTCTCTCTGAAAAGCAACTCTCGCCTTGAGCTTGTCAACTTTATTATCCAGCGATTGGACATTAACGAGTAAAATACTCGGGAGCGGTGGGTGGTGTGCGCGCTTCCTAAGTCGGACCAGAAGACCACCCCGAGTACCTCTCCTCCACCGGCGTTGTTTTGGGTCAGCCTCTGGAATAAGTTCAACTGCTCTGGGGAGAGCAAACAAAGGATCTGCTCCAGGTCGTAATCCTGGTCGTGATGCTGGTAGTTCTGGTGAGTTACTGCCGCTATAATATCCAATAGTTCTTCCTGGCTGTATGTAATGGCACAAAACAATTCTAGAGCTAATTCCGTTAAAAAAATAGTACATAAACAAACAAAATACTGCAGTTTCCTAAGAGCTAGTTGCGATGCTGCCATCTCTGTTGGCACCATCAAAACTAAAGATACCATAAAAATGCAAATACATCCATCAAAATAACAAGACTACCTGCAAAAACTGGGATCCACGTGGCCAAAACAATCCCCTTTTATGCACAACAGTATGTAATTTATCATTGTTTTCACATTAAATGCAAATGATAAGCACTGTTTGGCAAAACACTAGACAATTCTCTACACAGGACACAAACCTATTGTGTACAGAATGTCAAACAAAACTAAATTAATATCACAGTCAATAACAAGTACTCCCATATCTTTTACCATAAATATGTAAACTCTCTTTGTACTGTGACTGGTTTTACAGTACTAAAGTCACAATTGCACTTTCAACATCTCTTCTCTTTGATTTATCTTCAATGCATTGTAAACATTTACATCGTTACAATATACAGCACCGGACACTTTTGCAATTCTAAACAGGATCAATTTAGGTTTAGTGAAATTCTTCCTGCTTTAGAATTAGATGCTAATTCAGAGAACAAGAATACAGCTGTCTATGAAATAGTTGATTACAATCTCGTACCATTTACTCTATTTAATAGAAAAATATATGTTATTGATGGTCATAGTATCACACCTACTTCTGCTCTCTCCCTCCAGCACTCGACATCACCGGTCTACTATCCACCGGTCTTGGCCACCCACATTGCGCACACCTGGCAACCATCATTGCACACAGCTGCTCCCATCGTTAAGCTCACCTGGACTTCATCACCACCCTGATTACTCTCCCTTCTTATAGCCCTCACCAACCTCAGTCATCAGGCAGAATTGGTTCTGTTTTCATGTCCTGATGCGGCTCTTGTTTTGTACTTGCTATGGTCGTTATTATTAAACTCACCATCTGCACCTGCTTCCTGACTCAACGTTACAGATAGTTAGTATTTGTTGAGCCATTATAGAATGACAAGGTCATCTCACCATTCATTCTATGACAAATGATACTGTTTGTGTGGGCTGTGTTATCCCTGTTTTGAAGAAAGTGTTCAAGCAATTGAGAAACTAACAGTTGTTGGACATGATTTACACTATTTACTTTGTCTTGTGTAGCTGTTGTCTACTGTTTTGCAGAAAGTGTCTTGTGTACAAGTGGGACCACTGTTTTACAAAAAGGTGTTATGCATTAAGTGAGAACATTGAACTGTGCAGAAAAGGTGACTGTTTTGGTACGTAGGTTAAGGTATCGTTCACATGGAGCCCTGTTTAAGTTATCAAGCCATCTTGTAAAAATTATAAAATGTCCAGAGAAAAGATTAAGATGACATTTTCTGAGGGTAGTAACTTTGGTCATCCCTCCTTTCTGTCTCAGCCCGGGTCCAAGAGGAGATCAGCAGCATCATAGGAAGTCGTCAGCCCTTGGTAGAGGACAGGAAGAACCTACCCTACACTGATGCAGTGATCCATGAGACCCAGAGACTGGCCAACGTTTTACCCATGGCCATCCCTCACACCACCAGCCGAGACATCAACTTCCAGGGATATTTCATCAAGAAGGGGACGCTTGTGTTTCCTCTACTGACGTCTGTCCTACAAGACGGAAGCGAATGGGAGAGCCCACACACCTTTAACCCTGCCCACTTTCTGGATGAGGAAGGTCGATTCACCAAGAGGGATGCCTTCATGCCCTTCTCTGCAGGTGAGTTCCACTGTTTCTGTATCCATACTGACTGGGTAAGTGAATCCTTCTATGGTACTCTAAACTTAAGAGTTTGGGAAATTGCTTTGACCCAGGGAGAGTTTATGGTATGGAAATGTGTGTACAATTTATGTCAACTATAGAAATCTATGTAGACCTAATTGTCATATGTTGTCTCCCTCATTTTATCATGTTCCAGGTCGTAGGGTGTGTCTGGGGGAGGGTATGGCCAAGATGGAGCTCTTCCTCTTCTTCACCTCCCTCCTGCAGCGCTTTTGTTTCTCTCCTCCTCCTGGAGTAACAGAGGATGATCTGGACCTCACACCATCCGTGGGGTTCACCCTTCATCCTTCACCTCACCAGCTGTGTGCTGTGAGCCGGATCTGAGATGAGTCTGGGCCTAATGTACACTGCTCAAAAAAATAAAGGGAACATTTAAACAACACAATGTAACTCCAAGTCAATCACACTTCTGTCAAATCAAACTGTCCACTTAGGAAGCAACACTGATTGACAATACATTTCACATGCTGTTGTGCAAATGGAATAGACAACAGGTGGAAATTATAGGCAATTAGCAAGACAGCCCCAATAAAGGAGTGGTTCTGCAGGTGGGGACCACAGACCACTTTTCAGTTCCTATGCTTCCTGGCTGATGTTTTGGTCACTTTTGAATGCTGGCGGTGCTTTCACTCTAGTGGTAGCATGAGACGGAGTCTACAACCCACACAAGTGGCTCAGGTAGTGCAGCTCATCCAGGATGGCACATCAATGCGAGCTGTGGCAAGAAGGTTTGCTGTGTCTGTCAGCGTAGTGTTCAGAGCATGGAGGCGCTACCAGGAGACAGGCCAGTACATCAGGAGACATGGAGGAGGCCGTAGGAGGGCAACAACCCAGCAGCAGAACCACTACCTCCGCCTTTGTGCAAGGAGGAGCAGGAGAAGCACTGCCAGAGCCCTGCAAAATGACCTCCAGCAGGCCACAAATGTGCATGTGTCTGCTCAAACGGTCAGAAACAGACTCCATGAGGGTGGTATGAGGGCCCGACGTCCACAGGTGGGGGTTGTGCTTACAGCTCAACACCGTGCAGGACGTTTGGCATTTGCCAGAGAACACCAAGATTGGCAAATTCGCCACTGGCGTCCTGTGCTCTTCACAGATGAAAGCAGGTTCACACTGAGGACGTGACAGAGTCTGGAGACGCCGTGGAGAACGTTCTGCTGCCTGCAACATCCTCCAGCATGACCGGTTTGGCGGTGGGTCAGTCATGGTGTGGGGTGTCATTTCTTTGGGGGGCCGCACAGCCCTCCATGTGCTCGCCAGAGGTAGCCTGACTGCCATTAGGTACCGAGATGAGATCCTCAGACCCCTTGTGAGACCATATGCTGGTGCGGTTGGCCCTGGGTTCCTCCTAATGCAAGACAATGCTAGACCTCATGTGGCTGGAGTGTGTCAGCAGTTCCTGCAAGGGGAAGGCATTGATGCTATGGACTGGCCCGCCCGTTCCCCAGACCTGAATCCAATTGAGCACATCTGGGACATCATGTCTCGCTCCATCCACCAATGACACGTTGCACCACAGACTGTCCAGGAGTTGGCGGATGCTTTAGTCCAGGTCTGGGAGGAGATCCCTCGGGAGACCATCCGCCACCTCATCAGGAGCATGCCCAGGCGTTGTAGGGAGGTCATACAGGCACGTGGAGGCCACACACACTACTGAGCCTCATTTTGACTTGTTTTAAGGACATTACATCAAAGTTGGATCAGCCTGTAGTGTGGTTTTCCACTTTAATTTTGAGTGTGACTCCAAATCCAGACCTCCATGGGTTGATAAATTGGATTTCCATTGATTATTTTTGTGTGATTTTGTTGTTACAGCACATTCAACTATGTAAAGAAATAAGTATTTAATAAGATTATATCTTTCATTCAGATCTAGGATGTGTTGTTTAAGTGTTCCCTTTATTTTTTTGAGCAGTATATATTATACATGAACAAATGCTCCACTTTAGACAAACATGCTGAAATGGGTTACCTCACCGGCTGTGCTGTAAGCCAGGTCTGAGATGAAACCAGTCCCTCAATGGTTTTGGTTTAATTTGATTGCTCTACATTCCGACAATGTAATTCATTGATTCAAAGCACTGCTATTATGTATGTACAGAATGCTTGTTGTTTTTGCTTGCTGTCCTGCCTTGTCTGGGACTGGACAGCTGTTGCCAAGCTAAGTGAAGTCTATCAGTTTTCTAGCTAATGTTATCAGTTGTGAGCATCTGCTAAATGACGTAAATGTAATGTAAATGTTGACACTAATATAAAAACATGCCCACAAGGGTATATATGACTAGCAAGCATACTTAACCATATTTGCTAGCTAGAACAAATAACTACCACTAACTAGCTAGCTCCAGCAGGAGTGGAAGTTCGACTGCCTTCTTTCCCTCCATTAGCAGTTCCAGTTGTTGAAGGAGACTTGAAACAAAAAGACCACATTTACACAGGAAACCCAATTCGGATCTTTTTCCACTGTGTAAGGTTGCGTCAATTAGAATCTGGTATCAGAACAAAAAATAGTCAGCACATAGTAACTTCTGATTTCTTTGTACTTTAATTAATGCAAACCCTTGAATGGTAAATATGATGTTCGTATATACGGGCTCCCTGTAACACCTCGCAGGGCAAAACAGAGAACTAGAATAACATCACAAGTTTTACTTTAAATACTTCTTGACAGACTTAGTTCCCTCTCCCTGAGGGCCTGTCATAGTAGAGGCTTGGGTGTGGTTTAGACTTACTCCAGCCTATCGTTGGCGTGCAGGCTGGTCCCAGCCTCTAGACGCATCTTTGTTGCCAGGCATAGTTGTCTTCTAGCTTATCTTCATGTGTGTACCCGAGAGTCAGACACTCAAGGACAGTGCCTGTTCTTATGCTACAGCCATTCTCCCCTCTATCAGTTCCTCACATACACCTGTCCTTGAGCGGCCCCACAACCAGGCATTGTGTGTGTGTGTGTGTGTGTCACGAGTCTACTCAACCTACACTACTAGCCAGCAACCATCCAGTTAGTCATGTCTATTATATGTCGCTCAATCTATGTTAATACAATATAAACCTCTTATGTTTAGCATTAGTATTCATAAGTTATGCACCACAACTAATTTTATTATATAGGTTTAAATAGTTGTATTATATTGGTTATGCAAACAAATAGTTGGTTAAACCCTAACAACTGTTTAGTCTTTTGACCTACCAGATCAGCTCTTTTGCCTACAATTGGACAAAAGACCAGAATTGGGCTGCCTGTGTAAAAGCAGCCAAAAGGTCTCACTTAAAGTGAAGTTGTTTACAAACTGTTCGCTAGCTGGTGGCTAGTTTAAGCTACTCCTTGTCCATTGACATTAGCTAGTGGTTAGCTTGAGCCACATTAGATACTAGTGACTATTTACATATAATATATTGGAAAATCTAACTTATTGCACCTTTAAGCTTTCTTGTTCTGTTCAAACGGGCTAACCAAAGGTACATAACACTAACCATGTCAGTTATTATAACCGCTAGATGATTGACTCATGCTAAGCTTGGATACACCCCAAAGATAAATAAGCTAAGACGTAGGCTTCTGATTAACCTTTGACTATTTCATTAGTAGCGTGTCAGACGGCTTCATATGTATTGCTAATCAATAGACCCGTTGATGAGTGTGCTTGACATCGGCACCAGTCCGTCAAATATTGGTGCATTTTGTCAACTTGGAGTCGGGGTTTGGAATAGAATAGAATTTGAATTACTGTCTGTGCTCAGAGTGAACCAATCACTGTGCAGCAATGTAAAATGTTCAACTAATAGATTTCACCAAAACTTTTAATAAAGACTTAAAGTGGAACTGACAGTATTTTAGCATCATGAAATGGTATTAAAATCTGTTCATATACACCCCCAGGAAGAATGACACCTTTTCGTGTATTTCTTCTGAGAACCTGAAAATGACCATATCTAAGTGATCATAAATTCATAAAATGTTTGGGAATGACGTATAGTAAGGCATTTGTGAAAATTCTATAGCAATATAAAGTGCCAATGCATTTGGACAATGAATAGACACTGCATTAACAGAGCCAATTGAATGTAACCATACTTTAAAAGTAATATATTTAAGCAATAAGGCACGAGGGGGTGTGGTATACCACGGCTAAGGGCTGTTCTTAGGCACGACGCATCGCGGAGTGCATGGACACAGTCCTTAACCGTGGTATATTGGCCATATACCACAAATCCCCAAGGTGCCTTATTGCTATTATAAACTGGTTACCAACGTAATTAGAGCAGTAAAAATAAATGTTTTGTCATACCCATGGTATACGGTCTGATATACCACGGCTGTCAGACAATCTGCATTCAGGGCTCGAACCACCCAGTTTATAACATCAATTATACTATTTATTTGCTGCAGGGGATTCTTTGATCCACCTCTACACAGATGACACCGTTCTGTATACATCTGTCCCTTTGGACACTGTTAACAATCCTCCAAACGAGCTTCAATGCCATACAACACTCCTTCCGTGGCCTCCAACTGCTCTTAAATGCTAGTAAAACAGAATGCATGCTCTTCAACCGACCGCTAACTGCACCCGCCCGCCTGACTAGCATTTAGTTTAGTATATTATTCGACCATTTTAAAAAACAAGCACACATAAAACTTAAAAGCCATACATGCACATGAATAAAATCATTGAGGATAACACACAAAGTCTGGGACTTATTTCCATTCTGGTCCTCTTGAGACAAGATGGCTATACAAGATCGAACACAGTATGGCAGTGAAATAATAAAACAAAAACATAGAAGAAGAACATCTATCTCATTCCAGTTACATCATAGGGGTTATTCATATGGAGGACATCAAACATATTTTTACTTTATTTCTAAAGCTGTCCGGAGAGGACGTTGCTTTTATAGGCAGAGGCAACTCATTCCATTCTGAGGCTCCAGTACCTTTCCCAGCATTACTCCTGAACCTGTATAAGCACACATCAGCAACACCTGATCTGGTGCTGTGATTGTGTGCATCCCTAACACGAGGAAAGTAATCACTTAGATATCTGGGCGCAGGACCATAAATACTCCTGTAAACTAAACCTAGTCTAATCTGGGACACCCTAGCCTCAACAGGCAGCCAGTTTAGTTCCTGAAAGCAGCTTCTGCCTATGTGAGTGCGTGGACTCACCTTCAATACTACCCTGATCAACTTCTGGGCTATGTGGAGCTTCCCCTTCATAAGTTTAGATAAGCCCCCAAACCAGGAAGTACTATCATAGTCAAAATGGCATTGAATGAGGGCAGTAGCTAGCACTTTCATGGAGTCCTTATCCATTTTGGAGTCACTTTTATTGTAAATAAGAATAGAATATGTTCCTAAACACGTATACATTAATTGTGACTGCTACCATGATAACAGATAGTCCTGGAGTATTGAGTCATAAGAATAAAAAATGGTTCATTGTCCCAATAATTACAGAGGGCACTGTATAAGAAATGTATACAAGCAGATGTTTGCATAAAGTGTTATGCATACTCTATATGTGTATATCCTGATAGATGTACAACATGTTCCCCTGGCTGGGTCCATGGACTAAGGATCTGACACGTCTGAAGAACAATTATGCTGATATGAAGGTGGATGTTACAGAGCTAGCGAGGGGCTTGAAGGGGACCCTGGACCCTCAGATGTGTAGAGGCTTTGTGGACTCATTCCTAATACAGAGGCAGAGCCTGGGGGTACTGTAGGATATTACGTTTATGCAGAATCTGAGTCTTGCATCAAATTGTCGCCCACCCGAACTTATGTTACAGGGGTTAAGCTAAATGTCCGGGCTGAGCTGCACGTGTAAAATGGAGCCAAAAGGGTTTCTCAGGAGTATTTCCCCCATGTGGATCTGCCTTCACATTTACCTCGATCGTTGTCGATACCCCGAGACAATTTTTCTGTCTATATCTAGATACATAAATAGCAAATTTTAACACACTATCACAGCTTATTGTGAAATAGACACAAATTATGTTTTAATGTGTATTACACGATTTTCTTCATAATGCATTTTGTGTGTATCACACGATGTAACGTGACAAAATGTGGAAAAAGTCAAGGGGTCTGAATACTTTCCGAAGACACTTTATATCATGTTCTGCTATTTGCTCATAGGATCCTATTCATTCCAAAATATGTTAAAAACAATACCTCCGATTAATAGGCCTACCATCATTACTGTTCTTAATATTATTATTAATATCAATTCTATTCTTTTTTTCTTATTTGCCCATATGAATGGTCTTTTTAAAAATGTTTATTAACATTATCTTGTATTTTTCACATACTGTACAATACTAACTAACAAACTAAACTGACTTGGTGCTTGCATGACGGTTTCTATCAGGAATCCAGCAATACGGATTCTCACTACCACCATGATAACCTGGTATGTAGTGTTGGAAACTTGTTTGCTTCTAGTACCGACACAATAGTGACAACCCTGCGCTGGGGTATGTTTCTCAAGGCCAAGTACCACCATATACAAGGTAGGAACTTCAAGAAAATGACGCACACAGATGCACACACTTTTTAGGCATAATTAACTTCTTTTTTTGTAGAGATCGTTCACTTTTTTTCTCCTATCTGTTAGCTGGTCATTAAGAAACCTCCAGAATAGTCTGGCTAGCATTTGTGTAGAATGTAGTGAAAATGTATCGTAGCAGTATGTGGTGTATTCAACAGCATGGGGAAAGCAGGTGGGGTTCCTAACCTAATCACTGCAACTTTTTTGCAGAACTCAGAGCTCTTTCCCCATGCTTTTAAATGCACAGCTAACGGATATAATCCTTTCCCATAAGCATTGCTACATTGTTAAAAAATGCTAACCAGAATATTCTAGATGTTGCAAATTAACCAGTGAACAGAGTAAGAGGTAGACTCAGCGATATGTTGCTGCAGAAAGTCAACCGCATAGTTGGTCAACAACTAAGAGCATTGTCGTCAGCCCTTGGTAGAGGTGCTATCAAATATCCTGCCCGCTTCTTCGAGTTGTGCAGACATAATGAAACAATAAGCTGTCAATCATCACTTTTGCTTTAAAAACGTCTTAAGGATCGGACCTTTTTAAAATTTTCTCCTAAAATGACATACCCAAATCTAACTGCCTGTAGCTCAGGACCTGAAGCAAGGATATGCATATTCTTGATACCATTTGAAAGGAAACACTTTGAAGTTTGTGGAAATGTGAAATTAATGTAGGAGCATATAACACATTACATCTGGTAAAAGATAATACAAAGAAAAAAACATGCTTCTTTTTTTTCCATATTGAAAATGCAAGAGAAATACTAAAATGTAATATTCCAGGTTAGGTGCAATGTATGCAAAGTTTTAGACTGATTCAATGTACCATTGCATATATGTTCAAAATGTTGTTTCAAGACTGCCCAAATGTGCCAAATTGGTTTATTAATACATGTTCAAGTTCATAATTGTACACTCTCCTCAAACAATAGCATGATATTCTTTCACTGTAATAGCTACTGTAAATTGGACAGTGCAGTTAGATTAACAAGAATTTAAGCTTTCTGCCCATACCAAACATGTCTATGTCCTGGGAAATGTTCTTGTTATTTACAACCTCATGCAAATCACATTAGCCTATGTTATCTCAACCGTCCTGCGAGGGGACACCAATCCTGTAGAGGCCATCAATGCTCTCTGTTTGTCTCTAACTGCAGGGGACATCTGTGATTCCTCTATTGATGTCGGTCCTGCGCGACGAGAGCGAATGGGAGAGCCCGCCCACTTTCTGGATGAGCAGGGATGATTTGTCAAGAGGGATGTATTCATGCCCTTCTCTGCAAGTATATTAAAAATTAGCTGTCACAACAACAAAAATAAGAAGATGGAATACGGTCTAGACATTGGTAGTAGACATATACATAAATTCAAGTCACAATTTACTAGAAAGTGTCAAAACAATAACTTTAGACATAAGGTCAGTATTTTAATATTCAGTCTAAAAAGAGAAAGTCTGAGATGTACTTGTGATGCCTCTGCTTTCCTTGACAAATTTGAAGGTTGGGTTTAGATTTCAAGTAATGCCCACTAACACACGCATGATTGGTGTTTAATGTAAACACCACCCTGAATATCTGATTTATTTTAATTTTCTCCTGACTAGCGTTGCAAAGCAACCGATAAATTACCAAAGTTACCTGAATCTTCAGTAATGTTGGTAATAAACAAGTAATCTTTGGCAATTTATACTTGAAAACATATATTTATATATAGTGATAATTTTTCACATCTGTGTCAATATTGTACGCCAGTGGTGTCAAACTCAATCAGTGCAAGGGCCATACTGAAAAAACACAAATAATTTGCGGCCCTTTAGCCTATTATATTTGTTTTTACAAAGCAAACTTGCATACATCTGTGGCCCAAACTGGCCATGGTTTTATTAGAAACCATATGTCCTTTTATAATGTCCACTTATGTACATAGGTTGCTGTATATATGCCTATCATCAACCAATATTTCTCAAATCCTTTCGGGCTAAATTCCAGCTAAACTTGAGAGACCAAACTTGGATGTTAGGATCCTATTCTTTATTGGATGTGCCCTTACCCCCACAGAGATCCAATGAAGTTATCCCGCCACCCCCTACTCAAAGGATCATATTCATGGTTTGTCAATCAAGAATACTGTCCCAGGATCAGTTTCTTGGTTTGTCATTCAAGATTAAATCAAATTGTATTTGTCATATGTGCCAAATACAACTGGTGTAGACTTTACATAGAAATGCTTGCTTACGAGCCCTTCACAATGAACAGAGTTTAATAAGAATAATAGAACAGTAACACAATAATGGATCTACAGTATTTCCTCCATAGAGATCCTGTTAGTATTCTAATTCTTTGAACACTTCCTGTCTTTTTGCCCGCTATCACATTCCAACAATAAAATTAGAACAGGTAATATATTTCCATGATTCCAACAGTTCAACCAAGTGTTTGATCTAAATCGCAAGTCAAATCACAATTGCAATATTTTGTAAAAAATAAGGCCTTGATTTTTCGCCTATATTGTGCAGCACTATGTGACAGTGTGAAAATGATCTCAAATGAGATGAACTTCTGGTTGAAGTTTAGTTGAAGAGTATAAAATAATCCAAATGGAAAAGCCCCACTGAAATCAATTACATTGTATGTGGCCATGCACAACTCATACAGCAAATGTATAACTTTTATTCTAATAATAAATAATAATATATATTTTGGCCATATCACCCAGCCCTAGGTTGTTGATGTGATCTGTAAGATTGTTTTATCTGGCTAATGTTTTCAGTTTTCAAACATTCAGTAAGTAAAATGATAGAATGGACTTCAACACACTATGCCTGCTTTTAGCTGGTTAATGTTTTCTTCCCGAAGGACTTCATGACTCAAGCGTTGCATTTGTTAATAAATGTTGAAGTGGCAAAATACATAGTATTCTGTTTGCAACAGTTTTAAAAATAAATGTTTGTCAACAGAAGAGACCTTTGACACATTTTATCCACAAACATGACTTGTGTTCTTCTTCCTCAAAAGTAAACCGACTTCAGGTTGTCTTTATCAGTATCGTGTCACGTAGTTTCTGTGGACCCCCCCTCAAGGTTGGAGTTTGCCCCCCACCTCCCTTAAATAAAAATAATAGAATGTGTCAGCCAGACAATACCCATACTTACATCCTAAATATACTGAACAAAAATATAAACGCAACATGTAAAATGTTGGTCCCATGTTTCATGAGCTGAAATAAAAGATGCCGGAAATGTTCCATACACAGAACAATCCATCCACCTGACAGGTGTGGCATATCAAGAAGCTGATTAAACAGCCTGATCATTACACAGGTGCACCTTCTGCTGGGGACAACAAAAGACCACTGTAAAATGTACAGTTTTGTTACACAACACAATCCCATAGATGCCTGAAGCTTCCGCGGTGGTGTTCAAATGTAGGCTAAGTAGTTTTTGTTCTCCTTAAAATGATCACAAGTATTGCAGCGTAGAGCTTTTAAACTAAATAGTAAACCATCTTCTGATTCCTGAATGTGTTGGCACCGGGGACTCTGGATGGGGCTGCGTTAATTATGTCATGTTAATCAGGCCTTTGAATTTGAACTGATTGTTTTAGCTTTGTAGGCGTGGCTACCTATTTAATTCATGTAATCTTAGCACTCATTTTGATCTTTTTCCCGATGATCAGTGCTTTAGTTTATTATCTTTCTGTCCAGTGGTACTGAATTTGCGATGCACCCGACTGTCCACGTTGTTCTGTGCAATAGCCTTTTGATTTGAAAAGTTTTTGTGTGTACTAGGCTATTTGATTTAATGTATATACACTATATATATTAAAATATGTGGCACTCCAAATTAGTGGATTCGGCTATTTCAGCCACACCCGTTGCTTACAGGGAAATAAAATCGAGAACACCGCCATGCAATCTCCATAGACAGACATGGGTTCTTACTGAAGAGCTCAGTAACTGTACACGTGGCACGTGTCATAGGATGCCACCTTTCCAACAAGTCAGTTTGTCAAATTTCTGCCCTGCCAGAGCTGCCCCGGTCAACTGTAAGTGCTGTTATTGTGAAGTGGAAACGTCTAGAAGCAACAACGTCTCAGCCGCGAAGTGGCTCACAGAACGGGACCGCTGAGTGCTGAAGCGCAGAGCGTGTAAAAATCCGCTGTCCTCGGTTGCAACACTCACTACCGAGTTCCAAACTGCCTCTGGAAGCAACGTCAGCACAATAATTGTTCGTCAGGAGCTTCACGAAATGGGTTTCCATGGCCGAGTAGTCGCACACAAGCCTAAGATCACCATGCACAATGCAAATGCTAGAGTGGTGTAAAGCTCACCGCCATTGGACCGGAGCATTGGAAATGCGTTATCTGGATTGATGAATCACGTTTCACCCTCTGGCAGTCCGATGGATGAATCGGAGTATGGCGGATGCCAGGAAAACACTACCCGTCCCAATGCATAGTGCCAACTGTAAAGTTTGGTGGAGGAGGAATAATGGTCTGGGGCTGTTTTTGATGGTTCAGGCTACGCTCCTTAGTTCCAGTGAAGGAAAATCTTAACGCTACAGCATTCTAGACAATTCTGTGCTTCCAACTTTGTGGAAAAAGTTTGGGGAAGGCTCTGTCCTGTTTCAGCATGACAATGCCCCCATGCACAAAGCGAGGTCCATACAGAAATTGTTTGTCGAGATCGGTGTGGAAGAACTTGACTGGCCTGCAAAGAGCTCTGACATCAACCCCACTGAACACCTTTGGGATGAATTTGAATGCCGACTGTGAGCCAGGCCTAATTGCCCAACATCAGTGCCCGACCTCACTAATGCCCTTGTGGCTGAATGGAAGCAAGTCCCCGCAGCAATGTTCCAACATCTAGTGGAAAGCCTTCACAGAAGAGTGGAGGCTGTTATAGCAGCAAAGGGGGTACCAACTCCATATTAATACCTACCATTTTGGAATGAGATGTTCGACGACAGCTGTCCACATACTTTTGGTCATGTAGTGTATGTTTCACTAATAAATATGTTAAAATGTAACCAAATCTGTTTCTGTCTTCAGTCCTTTTTAAATAGGCTAGATGGGCTATATTGTCAACTACTGTCACGTCCTGACCATAGTGTGCTCTTATTTTTCTTTGGTAGAGTAGGTCAGGGCGTGACTGGGGGGTTTATCTAGTTCTATGTTGTGTTCTAGTTTCTTTTTCTATGTTGGGGTTTTTGTATGATTCCCAATCGTTGTCTCTAATTGGGGATCATTGTCTCTGATTGGGGATCATATTTAAGTAGTTGTTTTTCCCACCTGTGTTTGTGGGAGATTATTTTGAGTTAGTGCATGTTACACCTCTGTTGTCACGGTTTGTTGTATGTCTTGCATAGTTTCACATATTAATAAAGATGTGGAACGATACTTAAGCTGCGCCTTGGTGTAATCCTACACACAACTACGGTATAGGTTGAATGTGATAGCCTGTCTATAACCAGCCTGAGTAGGCCTGTATTCCTATTCTATTCAGAGTTTAAAGTAATTCATCAACTTGGAAATTAGTTATTATCAGGCTGGTTAATGCAATTCATGTCTGTTGAATATGGAAAAATCCTCCCGCATTCGGCCCCGCCCCACCTACTCAGCCAATTAGGAGCCACTACTGCGTTGCGGCTGTGGCATATTTTTTACTAAACAGTACATGATAAATAGTATGCGACGATGAGTAAATACTATGCCGTTTAAGTATGTAGTACGTTAGTATGGGTATTCGGATGCCACTTGCCACTCAAAGTATAGAATGCATATCACTGTCCATGGTTCTGAAATTGAGATATGTCTATAAATGCTATAAAAAAATATTTTCTCAAGCAATCCGAGTTGGGGCAGTTGGACATTTGAAAGTTGATTTTGTTTTAACAGCTTAAATTGTTTAAGCTCAAACTGGCTCGATGGCTAAATGTGCAGCCAGATGTAAGTTTCAGCACAAACACTGATAGCTGTCTACATTTCCTCAACCAAGATCAACCCCTCACAACACAAACTGTAGATAATAAAACTTGTCTTGCTAAGAAACAGTTGGCCATGTTGAATCTAAACCCGGCCAATACGCATGCAAGTAGCACATTGGCTGTGCATTGCAGAGTGTACACATGCTAGCTACCTAATTATCTAGATAAACACACGAGACAGATATGTTACTGCTTGAGCATCCAGAACAAATACCAGCCCTATCTTTATGATGCATTAATTCAGAACACCCTCTTCAGTTAGTGCAATTTTCCTCATGCCATTTTAATCCCAATTTGTGCTGACTGATCAACAGTGTCATGTTAGTTTTCAGTGTGTTCCCAGAAATTTGAACCCAGTATGCAGTAAGCGTTCAAAATACGTCTATTCCAGATGTTGAAGTTGGGTTCATTTTAGGTTCTGAATGAAAGGTGACAAGACGTATTTTCTGGACTGTAAAAATATATATTTTTTTAGGAGGTTTGAATCCTGAGTAACCTGCATACACATTGTTTACAGTACAATATACCAAAACTATGGGCTGGAAAACGTTGGTGCTTGTGAATTTCCTTTCTTTTTTGGCTTCAGACCAATACCTATTTCTCACTTACATTTACATTTAAGTCATTTAGCAGACGCTCTTATCCAGAGCGACTTACAAATTGGACTTAAAACATGTTTGTTTTTAATATATAGTACTACAGTAATATTGTACTCACTCCACACCTACACACCACCCCAAAATAGGTCATGTTACAGTTTTTGGTTTTTCCATTTATGTTTTGAGGTTGGATTTCAGCATGTAGGGCGCACCAATTGGTGACACCTCGTTAGTCAGTATGTGTTAACACCTGTGTTGGTTGCTATGCTCTTAGTAGGAAGGTATATCACCTGTGCGGCCAGGTGCAATTTAAGACTGGCTGTTACAGTGCTCCAGATGTCTTGAAAGCTGTGGAGGGTCAACACCTTTAGTTGGCATTCCGTAGTTGATTTCTAGAAAAACATTATTTTGTCTGATTTCCCTGATTCTTAATTTTGCTCCACCTTTTTGGTTTGCTTCCTGTCTTTAAGAGTAACTAGAGACAGGGAGTTAAAACTATGGAGTATCCACAGATGTGGGAGGGGCCTTATTGTCATATATCCCAGCATGCTCTGTTGCAGGTAGATTGTTTTTGAATTGTTTGTTTCAATGTCTGTGTTTTTGCATGTATTGTACCAGTCAAAAGTTTAGACACACCTACCCATTCAAGGGTTTTTCTTTACTTGTTCTGTGTTCTACATTGTTGAATAATAGTGAAGACATCAAAACTATGAAATAACACATGGAATCATGTATTAACCAAAAACATGTCAAACAAATCAAAATATATTTATATTTGAGATTCTTCAAAGTAGCCACCCTTTGCCTTGATGACAGCTTTGCACACGCTTGGCATTCTCTCAATCAGCTTCATGAGGTAGTCACCTGGAATGCATTTCAATTAAGAAGGAAAGAAATTCCTTAACTTTAAGGCACACCTGTTAGGGAAAGGCGTGCCGCTAGCGGGACACCTCAACAACATCCAGTGAAATTGCAGAGCGCCAAATTCAAATTAAATTATAAATATTTAACTTTCATAAAATCACAAGTGTAATACATCAATATAAAGCTTAACTTAACCTCTCTGGGGTATGTGGGACGATTTCGTCCCACCTACGTAACAGCCACTTCAATCCAGTGGCGCGATTTTTGAATCGTTAGAAATGCTATAACTTCAATTTCTCAAACATATGACTATTTCACAGCTATTTAAAGACAAGAATCTCGTTAATCTAACCCCACTGTCCGATTTCAAAAAGGCTTTACAACGAAAGCAAAACATTAGATTATGTCAGCAGAGTGCCCAGCCAGAAAAAATCAGACAGCCATTTTTCAAGCTAGCATATCATGTCACATAAACCCAAACCACAGCTAAATGCAGCACTAACCTTTGATGATCTTCATCAGATGACACACCTAGGACATTGTGTTATACAATACATGCATGTCTGTTCAATCAAGTTCATATTTATATCAAAAAACAGCTTTTTGCATTAGCATGTGACGTTCAGAAAACGCATAACCACCGCAAACTTCCGGTGAATTTACTAACAGTTTGCTAAATTACTCACGATAAACGTTCACAAAAAGCATAACAATTATTTTAAGAATTATAGATACATTACCCCTCTATGCACTCGATATGTCCGATTTTAAAATAGCTTTTCGGATGAAGCACATTTTGCAATAATCTAAGTACATAGCCCGGCATTACAGGGCTAGCTATTTAGATACCCACCCAGTTCAGCCTCCACCAAAATCACATTTCCTATAAGAAAAATGTTCTTACCTTGCTTGTTCTTCATCAGAATACACTGCCAGGACTTCTACTTCAATAACAAATGTTGGTTTGGTCCCAAATAATCCATCGTTATATCCAAACAGCGACGTTTTGTTCGTGAGTTCTAGAATGCTTCTTCGCGGTCCCGCGCATGGCGCATTGGCGTGTCAAAAATGTCTAAATATTCCATTACCGTACTTCGAAGCATGTCAACCGCTGTTTAAAACCAATTTTTATGCCATTTATGTCGTAGAGAAGTGATAATATTCCGACCGGGAGTATGCATTGAGCCTAAACAGCCGAATAAAATTTCTCCTCAGAAGCGACTCATGCACGCGCATCATTGAAAGGTCCTCCGAGCAGCCACTTACAAAAGGCGATAATATGTTTCAACCTGAGGTTCCCTCGTAAACCTTCAGTTATTTCGCGGGCTCTGAGAGCCTATTGGAGCCCTGGGAATTGTCACGTTACAGCTAAGATCCTTACTTTTCAATAAAAAGAGGTAAGACGCACGACTCCTTGTCAGACAGGGTACTTCCTGCTTGAAGCCTTGTCAGGTTTTTGCCTGCCATAGGAGTTCTGTTATACTCACAGACACCATTCAAACAGTTTTAGAAAATTCAGAGTGTTTTCTATCCAAACCTGAACAATAATATGCATATTCTAGCTTCTGAGTTGGTGTAGGAGGCAGTTAAAAATGGGAACATATTTTTTCCAAAATTCTCAATACTGCCCCCTATACCAAACAGGTTAATCCAGCCGCTGTGTCAGATTTCAAAAAGACTTTACGGCGAAAGCAAACCATGCGATTATCTGAGGACAGCGCCCAGCACACAAAACCATACAAACATTTTCCAGCCGAGTAGATTAGTCACGATGTCACGTTCGTCATAACAATGATGGTCGGACCAAGGCGCAGCGTGAATAGCGTTCCACATAATTCATTATAAAGTGAAACTTTATGCAAATACAAAACAAAAAAAGAATAAACGAACCGTGACTACAATGTAAAGCAAACAAGCAACTAAACATAAACAATATCCCATAACCCACAGGTGGAAAACATGCTACTTAAGTATGATCCCCAATTAGAGACAACGATTACCAGCTGCCTCTAATTGGGAATCATACACAATCACCAACATAGAAAAACAAACCTAGAACTCCACATAGAAAATATAAACTACACTAACCCCCCAGTCACGCCCTGACCTACTCTACCATAGAAAATAAAAGCTTTCTATGGTCAGGACGTGACACACAAAAATTAACCACTTACCTTTGATGATCTTCATATGGTTGCACTCACAAGACTTCATGTTACACAATACATGTTCATTTTGTTCGATAAAGTCCCTCTTTATGTCCAAAACCTCAGTTTTGTTGCCGCGTTTTGTTCAGTAATCCATTCGCTCAAAGGCGGTCACAACAGGCAGACGAAAAATCAAAATAGTACCTGTAAAGTTCATAGAAACATGTCAAACGATGTTTATAATCAATCCTCGGGTTGTTTTTTTGTCTAAATAATCAATAATATTTCAACCGGACAATAGCGTCGTCAATATAAAAGTAAACAACGAAAGGCACGCTCTTTGTCGTGCGCACCAAACAGCTCTGGGACTTTCCACTGTCCACTCATTCAAAGTGGTCATTCTCCCTAATTTTTCAGAATAAAAGCCTGAAACAATGTCTAAAGACTGTTCACAGCTAGTGGAAGCCATAGGGGACGCAATCTGGGTCAAATCCCTTTATATGGTGGATAGGCTTTCAATGGAAAAACACACATTTCAAAATAATGGCACTTCCTGGATGGATGTTCCTCAGGTTTTCGCCTGCCATATCAGTTCTGTTATACTCACATACATTATTTTAACAGTTTTGGAAACTTTAGAGTGTTTTCTATCCAAATCTACCATTTAAATGCATATCCTAGCTTCTGGGCCTGAGTAACAGGCAGTTTACTTTGGACATGCTTCTCATCCGGAGGTGACAATACTGCCCCCTTTCCCAAACAGGTTAATGTGTTTCAGCCAATCAGTTGTGTTGTGACAAGGTAGGGGTGGTATACAGAAGATAGTCCTATTTGGTAAAAGATCAAGTCCATATTATGGGAAGAACAGCTCAAATGAGCAAAGAGAAAGGACAGTCCATCATTACTTTATGACATGGCCAGTCAATCTGGGACATTTCAAGAACTTAGAAAATGTCTTTGTGTGCTGTCGCAAAAACCATCCAGTGCTATGATGAAACTGACTCTCATGAGGACCACCACAGGAAAGGAAGACCCAGAGTTACCTCTGCTGCAGAGGATAAGTTCATTGGAGTTACTAGCCTCAGAAATTGCAGCCAAAATAAATGCTTCAGAGTTCAAATAATAGATACATTTCAAGATCAACTGTTCAGAGTAGACTGCATGAATCAGGCCTTCATGATTGAATTGCTGCAAAGAAACCACTACTAAAGGACACCAATAAGAAGAAGAGACTTGCTTGGGCCAAGAAACACGAGCAATGGACATTAGACCGGTGGAAATCTGTCCTTTGGTCTGATGAGTCCAAATGTGAGATTTTTGGTTCCAACCACTGTGTCTTTGTGAGATGCAGAGTAGGCGAATGGATGATCGCCTCATGTGTAGTTCCCACCGTGAAGCGAGGAGGAGGTGTGATGGTGTGGGGGTGCTCAAGGCACACTTAACAAATCAAAATATATTTTAGATTTTAGATTCTTCAAAGTAGCCACTCTTTGCCTTGATGATGACTTAGCACACTCTTGGCATTCTCTCAACCAGCTTCAACTGGAATGCTTTTCCAACAGTCTTGAAGGAGTACCCACATATGCTGAGCACTTGTTGGCTACTTTTCCTTCACTCTGCGGTCCAACTCATCCCAAACCATCTCAATTGGGTAGAGGTTGGGTAACTGTGGAGGCCAGGTCATCTGATGCAGCACTCCATCACTCCTTCTTGGTCAAATAGCTCGTACACAGCCTGGAGGTGTGCTTGGTCATTGTCCTGTTGAAAAACAAATGATAGTCCCACTAAGCGCAAACCAGATGGGATGGTGTATCGCTGCAGAATGCTGTGGTAGCCATGCTGGTTAACACTTTTTTGGTTACTACATGATTCCATATGTGCTATTTTATAGTATTGATGTCTTCACTGTTATTCTACAATGTAAAAATAAGGAAAAACCCTTGCATGAGTAGGTGTGTCCAAACTTTTGACTGGTTCTGTACGTTGATTGTTTTTTATCTTATGCTACACAATGATATGTAACATTTTCCTAAACTAATCTAATCTGTAAGTGGTTGGATTTATTGCAACCTTTACGGAGAAGGCTGACTTGCATTCAGAATGTAAGTTGTGGGTAATGTAAAACTGCTGGAAATGATTTCTCTTAAATGGACACCAATAGAGATTGGATTTCACAATCAAGCCACCATAATACAACACATTAAGAAATACGTAAATTTGATTTTACAACTCAAATGGGGCCTATAAACCCCAAAATAGTGTTGTTTGACTAAATAGAAGTTTAATTAACTGTTGTGATTTTACAGAGTGAACTTTACTCTGTCTTACACTGAGTCAACATTACTATAAATAATAAACTTTAGAATACTGAACAACAAAGTAACAGAGATATTTTCATTTAATAGTGTACAGAGTGAAATACAATGATGCAGAGTTAAATATCAACAATAAATAGAGCATATACAACTCTGAAAAATATTACTCTGTTGCCAGAGTAGGTTTTACTCTCTTTTAGACTGGGACCAAATGTTATCTGTGGCAGAGTTACATTTTCTTCAGTAAGAGTTCAATTTACTGTGATTTTTATTGTGCGGCTGTCCGGTACACCAGTATCTATAGGTAGACTTTATCTGTATGCGTTATCCCTCCACCTATCCAAGAAATATGGCTCCATCTATGGTTCACTTTGGACCCAAGAAAGTGGTTGTTTTGGCAGGATAAAAGACGGTCAAGCAGGAGTTTGGGGACCGGGAAATGCCGCCTGTGTTCTAAGATTTCACCGATGGACATGGTAATGTTGGATAAGTCAAACTTGTAATCCGGTTAACTGTTGCATTCTACACAATGGTCTGTCGAGCAGGCATACTTAGTGCTGTAACTCCAGCGCCAAATATTTGACAAAGATAGCATTCTCTCATATGATTAATTCCTGACACCTGCACAATGTGACTTTTCTACAGGTTTTCTGTTTGCCAATGGAGACTCATGTAAAGAGATGAGATGCTTTGCCGTGGCGAACCTTAGACTTAAGCATAGGCAAGAAAGGAAGTGAGGAGAAAATTCGCTACCTTATTCAATTGTTTGAAAAAACATGAGGGTAAAAATTTGAAGTTCCGATTTTTGAAAACCCCAAATAAGATAACAAATATATACATTTTCTTAGTTTTGCTAATTCTGTTTCTGTTGGGCTTTGTGAGAGGTAAAGCATTTGACACATCCCAGCCAATGAATTATGCTGTCTCCAATGTAATCTCCAACATTGTGTACGTTGGGCTCTTTTCCAGGTACGCCGACAGCGACAGACAAACATCTGGGCTGAAGGTATGTTGACCTCAACTTCTTGCTCTGGGAAGAGCGGGGCTGATACCCCATGGAGCATTCGAAGAGGGATAGTCCAGTAGCCGAGCAGGGGAGAGTGTTCCTGGCATATTCCACCCAGACCAGTTGCTGACTCCAGGTGGTGGGGTTACTGGCAACAAGACACCGGAGTGCCGTCTCCATTGGCTCGCTCCGACTGGCCGTTGGATTGGGGATGAAACCCAGAGGACAGACTGGCTGACGACCCGATAAGGGTGCAGAACTCCTTCCAAAATCAGGACGAAAACTGAGGACCCCGGTCTGAGACAATGTCAACCGGGAGTCCATGGATTCGGAAGACGTGCTGCACCATTAGCTGGGCCGTCTCCTTGGCTCAAGGTCACTTAGGAAGAGGGATGAAATGGGCGGCCTCTGAGAATGTCAACCACGTCAGGATGGTGGTGTTGCCATCTGACGGAGGAAGCCCAGTGACAAAATCCAGGGAAATACGGGACCAGTGACAATGAGGGACAGGGAGTGGCTATAGGAGGCCAGACGGAGCTTGACGTAGAGTCTTGCTTTGAGCACACACCATGCATGCGGCGACGAAGGCCGATATATCAGGAACCATGGTGTGCCACCAGAAGCGTTGACGGAGGAAAGCCAGAGTACGACGAGTACCCTGGCTTAGTTTTACACGTATTTAATAATTATTTAAGGGCAATAAAGGTTTTCTGCAAAATAATGAAAATATACTGTAGTTCAGATAGAGCATGATCAGCAGGGTGGGTAATAGAGTACACGACCGTATCGTCTGCATTCAGGTGCAGGTAAAAATGTATATTTATATTGTTCTGACAAAACAATAGGTATAGTTGTTTATTAGACATTCTGACATGTAACACAATATCTAGGTACAAAAAAATGTATTTGTTACATTTGAACAACAATTTCGACCCCCATCGGGTTATGATGTATATGACATGACGATACATTGGCTATTTTAGTATTCCTTTTTTATTTTTTATTTACATGTTTATAATCCAAAATTATATTTAAATATTCTTTATGTTAAACTGTAGAGAACAAGAACCTTTGGGGAATCAAAGAGTCACTGATGTTTTATATACAGTACTACACATATCCAGAAGGCTCGTTCTGACAATAAACAAGAAGCTTTAAAGTTTCAAACGCGGATGTCAAGACAGGTACGTACTATAGTACTACACTATTACACTGTTATGTACTACTAATGTACTAGTATATAAGATGTTAAGGAATATCTATAGGGGGAACATATACACAATATAACACATTCCCCACAGCATATTGACACTGACATTTGTATTTTGTTATGTGAAAGTAGCATAAGTATGTGTCATGACGTTGGCCTGTGGGTAAGGTTTATGACCCCCCCATAAATACCCTTCTCCCTTCCCCTCTCTCTCTGACCCTACTGAAGGACTTGAATAGCCTGTGTTAAATATAGAGAGTCTGGGAACATCAAACAAATGGAGAAAAGGAACCATCTTTTGATAATAAAACCAGTTGGAAATATGCTTGATAACGTAATGAGTATGTATGTCAGTTCATTGTTATCTGAGACATTATGATTGATGACAGGACGACATAAACTGTACCTGAGAAAGTATACACCCTCTAGTTATCAGAGTCACATGGAATTGTTATGCAATTGAAATGTTTGATATTGAAATTGTTTGTTAGGAGATTAAATGTAATTTTAGCTTCTAAATGAGAGAATTGGGTTTTCATAAGGAAAGGGCCCTGCCCGATCAGTGGCCAACCCTGTGAAGAGACATGGGGTTATAAACGATGAAACACCTCCTTCCCTCCTCTCCACTATATAAGTCTTTGACGAAAAGACATTCACGTGTTCCAGTACGTGAGGTCTGCAGCCTCCACGTTAGAAGGACAGACACATATCAAGGACAGAACTAAGCCAACCTCGGCGTGAGCTTTGATGGAGCATGGTATGAACTTTGAGCTTATTCGCTACAGAAGTGATACTTCCTAGCCGTTGAGTTAGCCGCTGCTAACGTGGGCTAGGAACGTTTCTGTATGACATCATTTGTATTCTGTGTATTTGTAATTCTGTGTGATTAGTTAGGTATTTAGTAAATAAATAATTAAACCCAATTTTGTATTGCTGATTCAACTTGTTAGCCAGGGTTCGTGAAGATAACCAAGAATTTACAACTTTCATGATGAGACTGAAAATAAGATAAGGGTTAATATAAGTATTTTAAGAGTTTATTCGGAAGATAACAGCTCTATAAACGTTCTTCTGTGGTGCCCCGACTTTCTAGTTAATTACATTTACATGATTAGCTTAATCAGGTAATATTAATTACAGAGAAATAATTTTATAAGTTAGCATGTCATATCACTTAATCCGGCATAGCCAAAGACACGACATATGTGTAAAGAGTTTACAATTTTGTTTAGAATATGTCTCTTGAGAATATTGAGATGTGTTACATATATTATGTATTTCAATTTCTTACACATTTTTAATAATACTTGTGAGTTGTAGAGATGTTCTTCAGAGGTTATAATACAAGTACATATTTTGATTTAGTTCAGAATTTAGTTGTTTTTTTTACATGTAATCTAGGATCTTAACAACCTAATACATATACTTTTTTCATTCACCCCATTGCTATATAAACTGAACTTTATATTTTATTTGTGTCCTAATAATGATTTACAAATGAAAGAAAATAGTCAGTTAATTGCGTATTATGTAATTGTTGATTAGATTCTTTTTCATTATTCAGCCTATTTTCTCTTGAAACATATGGTCTATCCGCTAGAAACTCATAGACAATATGGATACATACAATATATAAAGATTAACGATTTTAAAAAAAAAATTAAGTTATTTTTTGTTGTTTCAACTGTCCCATATACCGTTACAACTAAACCTGCTTTTGGGGTTAATTGTAACATCAGGACTTTTTGGGACTTTGGGTCTTTAAGTGTCACGACTTCCGCCGAAGTTGGTTCATCTCCTTGTTCGGGCAGCGTTCGGCGGTCGGCGTCGCCAGTCTTCTAGCCATCATCGATCCACTTTTAATTTTCCATTTGTTTTGTCTTGTCTTCCCACACACCTGGTTTCAATTCCATCATTACATGTTGTGTATTTAACCCTCTGTTCCCCCCATGTCCTTGTCCGGAATTGTTTATTATAAGTGCATGTGCACGTTTATCTGGTGTGCGACGGGTTTTGTACCCATTGATTATTTGTTCCGATTCCAGTGGTTTTCATTATTAAACTGCTCCGTTGTAAACACAGTTTTTGCTCTCCTGCGCCTGACTTCTCTGCCGCCAGTACGCACCCCTTACATACATTTACATGAAGCAAAGACAGGCAAAGGGCAGGCATTAAACTCCGCTGTCAGTGTAACGTCAGGGTATGCACAACCTGCTTCAAGAACAACCCGGAATGGTACTTGACCAAGCCTCACTTCAGAAAGTGCCCAACCGTACAAAGCTTTATCTGCGCAGTCTGCGCCTGCTTCGAAGGCTTCAAGGAGAAAGTGTGCTGCGTTTGGATGTGCTCTAGGTGCTCCTCTGAACGCCAAACTCAGGGCTCCTCGTGTTCAAAGTGTTCCGGGAGCATGGATAGGTGCCCACGGCGTGAGACCCCTACCTTTTGACGCAGGTCCACTGGTTCGTCCGAGGAAACAGACAACAGCACCATCATCACGTATGCCGAGGAGAAGATTGCGGATTACAGGGATCTGATCAGATCGCGGGCTTTTGACAAGGTTTCGCAGACTAGACACTTGTCCGCTTTAGATATCAGAACCCTGTTCCATGAGTGTTTCGCCCCTCAAGTGTGCACGTGCAAGTCCGACGGCGACCGAAACCCCATGTGCGCCAGTTGCACCCCCGTGCTAACCGTGATGCAGCTGCTGGCCAAAAACCCGCGTCCTCTGGTAGCCTCCCTCGCCGAGCGAGCTATACCAGGCAGGGCTCTGGCTCGCAACGTCTATGACAGAGCCCTGCTGTTTAGCATGCTAAACGATCAGGACCTGCCCTTGTGCACCAACGGACACTCGTGTAAGGGTATGCTGGTGACCATTCAGAACACTCCCAAGCCGCTACCCTCACTAATCTCACCAGAGTCTTACAACCGCTTTGTCTCGAGCAGAGCCAAAGGCGGAGAGGTTCAGCAGATCAACCCGTCTAGCTGTATCCCATGTCTCCTGTTCAACCATTCCGCTGCCGTCGCACAGATGGTCAGCATCAACAGTCTACACCTAGAGCCTCATCCGAGCGGGCCCGTCTATTATTTCAATGTTAAACTTTCCCCTGACGTGGGGGTGTCGGAGGTGTGCATAGATGAGTATCAAGGCTACCTTGTCAAATTTCAAGGCTCAGTGGGTAGCTACAAGCCCACGTTCTACTACAATTGGAGAGACATGCTTAAGGTGTTACACAGAGACGACAGTGGGACAATAACCTTCTTACCTTTACAATGATAACTCCACTGCTCTGTGATCCTACAGGTTACATGTTACGGACCTCTGATCAGAGTAGAGTATACTGTGTGTTGAGGCGATTACACTGTGAAAGACCAACCGTGGAGCAGTTACCCGACCAGGTCACGTATATCCAGACAATGTTAAGTCCATGGGAGCTCAAACTCCAACCACCGTCGTTTCATCCAACCAGTGCTGTTATACACAACCGGGGCTTAGTCATCAGCCCATGAGTCATTCTGGCAACAATAACCCAATTGTCCAACCAGGGCTCACTTGTCCAACCGTAGAGCATTTATCCGACTGATGGTTGGTCTATGGCGGTAACCCCCTTCATCCAACCTTAGACCATATATTCAACTGTTAAGCATTCATCCAACCGGAATCACTTATACAAAGGACATCTTGATATTCTATCAATATAAACAGAGACCTACAAGAGTCCCCTTGAGTCACATATTTCACCTACCTGAACCTTTGCCGCACACCGAATACCCTATAACATGAATATCCTATCCCGAAGAAGACGCAACTACATAGAGGAGGCCTCTGGCAACATGAACCGATTGAACCATGTTGCAGATGTTCTCTTTAGCCATGGGATGATACAAGCTGAAGAGTTGGATAGTATCCAGTGTATACAAGGCACTCATGACAAGGCCCAGGCGTTGATTGATTCTCCTAGGAGGAAGGGAGATGCTACCAGTAATCTGTTGATGACAACCTGGGAGAAGTACCAAGCTGGACAAAGAGCCAGACATGGATCCTCCACAGCACCCGATGATAATGGTATGTCACCAGAGGACATACTTGACATCTTGGACAATCTGACCCGTGATGATATTGAGACGCTCAAGTTGTTCATGAGTGAGATACAGGTCAAGGATCAACAACCCATCAGTAAGGCTGCCTTCGATTATATGAATGATAGCACCCAGATAGCAGAAGCCATCGCGTTGCGCCACAGAGATGAAGCCCAAACAGTGTTCACCATCCTGCTAAAGAAAGTCCAACATACTGATCTGGTGAAGAAGATTGACGGCAGTCACCGTAACCACACCTAAAGCCAGTCAGAATCTGTGACCTTCGCTGGATACCGCAAAGCTATCAATGCACATAAACCGGCTGTGATGGAGAAGGTGTTGCATGTACTCTGGGACCTCACCAAAGAACAGTTGAAAAGCTTCATATGGACATTGCACTTACCAAGCAGCATGTGTGAAAGTATCAAGACTGCCACTGACCTCGTCAAAGTACTCATGGAGCATGTGGAACATGACCCGCTCATTTACCTGGAAACAGTCTACAAGACACTACGTGCGATCTAACACAACAACTTGGCCAACCAGTTGAACATGTACATAATTGGGCTCAGTGCATGACTTACTTTCGAGGTTAATGTCTGTTCCCTACACTGAAAATTAGGATTCGTACCAATTTGGCATTGACACATTTGCTATTACGCTCTAGATTGCTGATGTCTACCCCTTCTATGTATACTGATTTCTACCAATTGTATGTTTTGCTGATATACTTGCCAATAAAAAAGACTCTGACCGATTCCTTCACTGTCACACTTTGTCAAGTCTCATACATGACAACATCCTAAATGTCCACCTATTCAGAGGTTACCACAACCTGGTGTCGTGTCTTTGGCTATGCCGGATTAAGTGATATGACATGCTAACCTATAAAATTCTTTCTCTGTAATTAATATTACCTTAATATTAATTACAGAGAAAGCTAAACATGTAAATGTAATTAACTAGAAAGTCGGGGCACTACGGAAGAACGTTTATAGAGCTGTTATCTTCCGAATAAACTCTTAAAATACTTAGTAATATTTTACATCGATAGCAGTCAATATTAACCCTTATCCTATTTTCAGTCTCATAATGAAAGTTGTAAATTCTTGGCTATCTTCACGAACCCTGGCTAACAAGTTGAATCAGCAATACAAAATTGGGTTTAATTATTTATTTACTAAATACCTAAACTAATCACACAGAATTACAAATACACAGAATACAAATGATGTCATACAGAAACGTCCCGGTGGACGGAACAGATATGACGGCTGGTTACACAAAGGAAAGGGGGTTGGGCTTGAATGAAAGAGCGGGAAGCAGTTATGCTATCGTAAATACATTATCTTATGCATTCTAAATTACCGCCCATTTGGAAAAGGAAAATGCAATAAATATTTACTCTGAGCTGCGCTTCGGTAGATTGGTCGTAGATGTTGGCCGGGTTGGCCAACAGATCTTCCTGTCCTCGGAAGAATGTCTCTGGTGGTAAATTGGATACGTGGTGGTATCTTCGTCTGTTTGTTAGACTGGATCCGTCGTCCGTCCTTTCCTAGCCCACGTCTACAGCGGCCGCTGCTAACTCAACGGCTAGGAAGTATCACTTCTGTAGTGATTAAGCTCAAAGTTCATACCATTCGCCACCAAAGCTCACGCCGAGGTTGGCTTAGTTCTGTACTTGACGTGTGTACTTCTAACGTAGAGGCTGCAGACCTCACATACTGGAACATGTGGTTATCTTTTCATCAAAGGCTTATATAGTGGAGAGGGGGAAGGAGATGTTTCATCGTTTATAACCCCTGTCTCTTTACAGGGTTGGGCCACTGATCAAGCAGGGCACTTTCCTTATGAAAACCCAATTCTCTCATTTGGAAGCTAAAATTACATTTAATCTCCTAACAAACAATTTCAATATCAAACATTTCAATTGCATAACAATTCCATGTGACTCTGATAACTAGAGGGTGTATACTTTCCCAGGTACAGTTTATGTCGTCCTGCCATCAGTCATAATGTCTCAGATGACAACCGAACTGACATCCATACTCATTACGTTCCAAAGCATATTTCCAACTGGTTTTATTACCAAAATATGGTTCCTTTCCCCATTTGTTTGATGTTCCCAGACTCTCTATATTTAACAGGACAGCAGTCCTTCAGGACAGCAGTCCTTCAGTAGGGTCAGAGAGGGGAAGGGAGAAAGGTATTTATGGGGGGGGGTCATAAACCTTACCCACAGGCCAACGTCATGACACTGGATACACACATAGACTTCGATGGGACAATTACTTTACCAATCCATGTTGTGTGAGTGACGTGACTAGCCCCTTATTTTAACATTCACCGGGCACCGGGCATAGTTCATCCCAGTGTCTATTGATCAGTATGGTGATGTAGGTGGTCTATTTACCATACTCTCTCTTTTGCATCTCTTTGAATATATCGGCAACCATCTCTTCGGCTAGGTCTTCATTATCTGTCACCGTCATATACATTAGATCCATAAACAGTCTAACTGGTAGACATGACATGCCACCTTTCGAATGTCCACATTCCAGGTTGCCTATATTGTGTCTATGGTCCTGAAAGGGCTGCTGGTTGAACAATGAGCTCTTGTTATAAGGTTAAGTTGTCCTTTGTTTAGCCGTGGTTGGTTGGATATTACAGCCGTGGGTGGAGGTTCCGCCCACTCTAGACTCCCAAACCTAAAAGCTTCTCATTCTGTCACTGACCAAGCTAAGCTGAACATCTCCCATGTTTTGAGCTCCCATAGACATAACACCAGTAGGACGATTCAGCCGTGGTTGGAGGATCTAGCAGTGGTTTGATGTTTAGCTCCAATAGACATATGACAGTGGTTGGACAATTCATCAGTGGTTGGATATTACAGCCGTGGATGGAGGATCCAGCCCTGGGTGCTGATGGCTCCGTCCACTCTAGACTCCCAAACCTAAAACTGTCTCATTCTGTCACTGACCAAGCTAAGCTGAACACCTCCCGTGTTTTGAACTCCCATAGACATAACGCCGGTAGGACGATTCAACCGTGGTTGGAGGATCTAGCAGTGGTTGGATGTTTAGCTCCAGTAGACATATGACAGTGGTTGGACAGTACAGATGTGGATGGAGGATCCAGCCCTGGGAGGAGATGGCTCTGCCCACTCTAGACTCCCAAACCTAAAGGTTTCTCATTCTGTCACTGACCAAGCTAAGCTGAACATCTCCCATGTTTTGAGCTCCCATAGACATAACACTGGTCAGACGATTCGGCAGTGGTCGGACAATTCAGCAGTGGTCGAACGAGTCATCAGCAGCTGGACGATTCATCCATGGTCGGATGTTTTGAGTTCCCATAGGCGTAAGACTGGTTGGACGATACAGCAGTGGTTGGACGGTCCATCGGCGGCTGGATTATTCAGGGGTGGTTGGATGTTGGTTGGATAGATGAGCCACATTTAGCCATTTAAAGTAGGTTATGTCAGGTCAACTCTTACGTGCTGAAGACTTCAAGATACATGTAGTCTGTTTGATGACAAATATGGGGATTAGTTCAAAAGACCTTGAGGTTTCTAGGAGGAGCATCTGCCGTATATAAGATTAGTTACACAGACTGTGCATATCTCAGTGTACACATTGCAACCGAACCGTGAAGATGGTCCACTGACAGTGTCAATGACTTTAACAATAACAAGAATGAGAAAGAATAAACACGATACCATGTCACCCGGATATTATTCTACATACAACAAGGAAGACGAAGTATACTACCACCGTCACGATATGGACCTAAGAGTTCAGGAATATACAGAGTTGAGAAGGTCCACACCCTCTCCCTTGCGCAACATACAACAGAGAAAGTGGCATGAAAGAGGCGCTAATGACAGGCTGTACCAAGCAGATGAATACAACATGTTTGGACGAGACTCTCTGGGTGCATACAATGCACCTGGGTACCCGAGACACATCCAAGCCTTTGATGTAAGATCTCGATCCATATCTGACAGAGACAGGTCTCAACAAAGTAGGCATGCAATACGGCTGTCACGCAAGACACACGGTTACACAAGACCGTCAAAGCGTTACTACAGAAGGCCAACCGTTTCTGCTGCTTCTTCTGCAGCAAAAGTGAAACGTCGTATACCTCAAGAATGGATACTACTACCATCCAACAGTCAACCTGTCAACAAGCAACGCAGGACTGGTGAGAGCCACAGACATCATGACAGCGGTAGCAGCCGATCCCAGACCAACCGCGGCAGCAGCCGATCCCAGACCACCAGCTGCAGCAGCTGATCACAGACCACTTGTCTTGGTCACCGAGACAAGAACGAGAGTTGCGTAAACCATAGGAGAAGAGATGAATCCACAATAGCACCTAAAGTCCTCAAGGTGAGTCCCAACTTCTCCGGTAGCAGCAGCCGCAAGCGTGGTGTTTACAGCAGCGTCCCACCATCAAAGGTTGGCAGATATGACAACAAGGGTGCTTCACAAAGTCACATTAAGTCTAGATCGCACAGGTCTTCCACTGGTACGCATAAGGAAAGTCTGGCGGAGGACCATTTCAAGAACGTGTCAGTCGACAAGTCCTGCAAGCAGTGTGGATCTCACTTGACCCTTAAAGGAAATTACAGAAAGAGATCCTGGATGAGCGACAGGAGACCGAACAACCGTGAAGATGTAGACGAGAGCACACCCCAGAGTCTACAATGTGTCAATGATAACAATGAGGAGGTGGAAGTGCCTAAAGGAACTGGTGAAGATGATAGCGGCGATGACGGCGACAGCTCCAGCAGTTCAAGCAGCTCCAGTGACTCAGATAGCATTGATGACAACAATGATTGTCACAGTGCTGTTACCACGAAGTTGGGGGAAACGTTATCCTCTCCAAATAAACAAAGTGTCACCTCTAAGCCAAAGAGTACCACAGTGCCTGGAGCCAAAGAAGACGCTGACACTGAAACATGTCTATCTGCTGAGCCTGAATCTCAGCGTAGAGAGGAGGCTGCGTCTTCTGAGATTGGGACTTAGGCACAGTAGATACAGTATCAATGTACAGATGATACAGAGGCTGCCTCTGCTGAGACCAAGACCCAGTAGGCAGTGTCTGCTGTACTCAAGTCGCAGTCTACACCTGAGTCCGAGTCCCTAGCTGAACCTGAGATTGTATCTGCTGCACCCGGGTATCACTGTACAGATGAAGAGGCTGCCTCTGCTGAGACCGAGACCCAGGAGGCCGTGTCTGCTGTACTCAAGTCGCAGTCTACACCTGAGCCAGAGTCCATACCTACAGTTGAAACAGAGGGTGGAATGTCTAACACTGTGCCTGAATCTACAGCTGAACCTGAGGTTGTATCTGCTGCACCCGGGTATCACTGTACAGATGAAGAGGCTGCCTCTGCAACATCTGTCACAGAGGTCCTGACTGGGTCTAGGGTTGATACCTCAGAGGAGTCTGCTGCAGCTGTGGATAGTATCACATGTGACACGTATGTGTATCTATTACCCCTTTCTTACTCTCAAACGAATTGTACTGTGTTTCATTTGTTTAACGTTGTGACCTCTTTCCTTCTTTCTTTGTTGTTACAGCGCTCCGGAAGATATGCTGAACGATGTAGAATATGCAAACACTTTCCGAGATTGCGATGTGTCTCCGTTCTATGTCTCTGAGCGACATTTCACGAAGTCAAATTGGAACGGCGACTCTTCTAAACACCCCCCTTGCTACCGAGTCTGGTCCCAGTATCATAGCCACTCCAGGCACCATCTCCAATTTTATATCCCAGCCTAAAGAGATTACAATTGAATCGTGTCTCAGCCTAGGGTGTTCACACTTGTTGATAGCGCCCTGAAGCACTTTACCACAAGCATAGAGTTTAAAAGGATGGTGTTCTATCTCTCGAGGTGGTTTACAGCTCAGTACGTGTCACCAACAGACAGGCAGCTTAAAGTGGTATTGGATTGCAAACCTAGTGAGGGTTCTAGTTTGGTCCATATCATAGCTCTGTTGGCCTCTAGGAATGGGATGGAAACCGTAACCCCACAACCGTCCCAACAGCAGGCAAAAGATGATACCAATTACACTTTTAGCCTCAGGCATGCCAATACTATGTTCTCTTGCCCCTCTGATGACAATGCAGGAGGGAATCACATCAACATTGTTGATGAGTTTAACTACTACAACAATAGTGGGGATTATTATATTGGTCTCACACGTCTTTGCACTACCACAGAGTATTACAGTTTAGTTTAAATGGTAGTAGCGCTGTGTATATATTGTATAGTGTTGCTTGAGGTCTACCTTTCTGAACAGCTATCAGAGAGAGCGAGTGCAGGATATATTGGCGTGTTATACCGTATGATGTGTTATTACCTAGTATACGTGTTTATGTTTACACTTTTGCACTAACACTTTTTTGTATTTTCCTACTATGGAACACTATATTTTCTACTATACAAAATAAAAGGTGCCTGGCGCATACATACATCTTGGCTCTGTCTATTATATCACAGATGACTGTAAATAACCCTTAAAAGTGTAACGCTCGTCGTAAGGAGTAGACCAAAGCGCAGCGTGCTGATTGCTCATGATGAATATTTATTTATTTACTCAGAACACTAAAGAAAAAATAAAGTGAAAACGAAAGCGCACAGTTCTGTCAGGAACATAAACTAAACAGAAGACAACTACCCACAAACACAGGTGGAAAAAAAACCCTACTTAAGTATGATCTCCAATTAGAGACAACGAGGACCAGCTGCCTCTAATTGGAGATCATCCCAAAAAACAACAACATAGAAATAGAAAAACTAGAACCTAAACATAGATATACAAAACATAGAAAAACACAATCACCCCCTGTCACGCCCTGACCTACTCTACCATAGAAAATAACATCTTACTATGGTCAGGACGTGACAGTACCCCCCCCCCCCCAAAGGTGCAGACTCCGAATGCCACTCAAAAACAAAAACAAAAAAGGGAGGGTAGGGTAGGGTGGGTAACTCCTGTCTATGGCAGCTCTAGTGCAGTCCACATAACCTTATCCTCCAGTGGATCCTCCAGCAGAGGAGGCGGCTCCGGTTTGGGGCATAACCCCCGCTCCACCCGCTGTTCCCTCTGCTTTAGTACCACCGGACCGTGTATCATCGTCGAAGGAACCGGACTGTAGATCAGCGCTGGAGGTTCCGGGCTGCAGGCCGTCTCAAGAGGTTCCGGGCTGCAGGCCGTCTCAGGAGGTTCCGGGCTGCAGGCCGTCTCAGGAGGTTCCGGGCTGCAGGCCGTCTCAGGAGGTTCCGGGCTGCAGGCCGTCTCAGGAGGTTCCGGGCTGCAGGCCGTCTCTGGAGGCTCCGGACTGGGGAGCGTCGCTGGAGGCTCTGGACTGGGGAGCGTTGCTGGAGGCTCCGGACTGGGGAACGTTGCTGCAGGTTCCGGACCGGGGACCGTCGCTGCAGGCTCCGTGCCATGGATCATCACTGGAGGCTTTGTGCCATGGATCATCACTGGAGGCTCCGGGCCATGGATTATCACTGGAGGCTTTATGCCATGGATCATCTCTACAGGCTCCGGGCCATGGATCATCCCTACAGGCTTCTTGCCATGGATTATCCCTACAGGCTCCGGGCCATGGATTATCTCTGGAGGCTTCGTGCCATGGATCATCCCTACAGGCTCCGGGCCATGGATCATCACTGGAGGCTTCGTGCCATGGATCATCTCTACAGGCTTCGGACCATAGATCATCACTGGAGGCTTCTTTCCTGGAGCTGGAATAGGTCTCACCGGACTAGGGAACGTCGCTGGAGGCTCTGGAATGGGAAACGTCGCTGAGAGTTCTGGACTAGGGAACGTCGCTGGAGGCCGGGTGCGCAGAGCAGGCACAGGGTATACTGGGCCGTGGAGGCGCACTGGAGGTCTGGAGCTTATGGCTGGCACAACCCGTCCTGGCTGGATAACCCCCGAAGCCTGGCAAGCATGGGGCGTTGTAACAGGTCGCACAGGTTTGTGCTGGCGAACTGGGGGTACCGTGCGTAGAGCTGGCACAGGATAACCTGGGCCGAAGAGACGCACCGGAGACCAGGAACTCTGAGCAGGCACAATCCTTCCTGGATGAATGCCAACTCTAGCACGGCAACTGTGGGAAGCTTGCACAGAGCGCACCGGGCTGTAGCTGCGCACTGGGGACACAGTGTGCATCCCCACATAACACGGTGCTTGCTCGATCACTCGCCTCCCCACGGTAAGCACGGGGAGTTGGCTCAGGTCTCCAACCTGACTCTGCCAATCTCCCTGTGTGCCCCCCCCCCCCACATTTTTTGGGGGGCTGTCTCTTGCACTTGCCTCGTGGTTGGTATAGCGCCTCATAATAATGCCGCTCTGCTTTTGCTGCCTCAATCTCCTCCCTCGGGCGGCAATACTCCCCAGCCTGACTCCCGGGTCTTTTCCCATCCAGAATGTCTTCCCAGGTCCATTCCTGATCATGCTGCTTGGTCCTTTGGTGGTGGGTAGTTCTGTAACGCTCGTCGTAAGGAGTAGACCAAAGCGCAGCGTGCTGATTGCTCATGATGAATATTTATTTATTTACTCAGAACAATTAAGAAAAAATAACAAAGCGAAAACGAAAGCGCACAGTTCTGTCAGGTACATAATCTAAACAGAAGACAACAACCCACAAACACAAGTGGAAAAAAACCCTACTTAAGTATGATCTCCAATTACAGACAACGAGGACCAGCTGCCTCTAATTGGAGATCATCCCAAAAACAACAACATAGAAATAGAAAACTAGAACCTAAACATAGATATACAAAACATATAAAAACACTAAACACCCCTGTCACGCCCTGACCTACTCTACCATAGAAAATAACATCTTACTATGGTCAGGACGTGACAAAAATGCAGTTGATGTGAGTGACAGTGTTGGATAAATTGTCTAGGAATGAGCCACGGTTGGATAATCCGATCCATATATGCGTGGACTACTCAATAGACAGTTCTCTTGTGGTATACTTTATTAATCTTACATCTAGGCGTTCCGCTAGCGGAATCCCTAGCCAACAGACAATGGGATCACATGGCGCGAAATACAAAAACCTAAAAAATCCAATAATTTACATTTTTCAAACATACGACTATTTTACACCATTTGAAAGATAAACCTCTCCTGAATCCAACCACGTTGTCCGATGTCAAAAAGGCGTTACAGCAAAAGCAAACCATTAGATTATGTTAGGAGAGTACATATATGTCAAGCATATATGGCAAGCATATATGTCAATAAAACCCAAAACACAGCTAAATGAAGCACTAACCTTTGATGATCTTCATCAGATGACACTCCTAGGACACTCCTTATGTTATACAATACATGTATGTTTTGTTCAATCAAGTTCATATTTATATCCAAAAACAGCTTTTTACATTGGCGCGTGATGCATTGGCGCGTGATGAAATACTCATCATAAACATTGACAAAATACATAACAATTATTTTAAGAATTATAGATACAGAACTCCTTTATGCAATCGCTGTGTCAGATTTTTAAATAGCTTTTCGGCGAAAGCACATTTTTCAATATTCTGAGTACATAGCTCGGCCATCACGGCCAAGTTCGGGGCAACCTAAACTCATAATTAGTATTAGAAATATTGTATTACCTTTGCTGATCTTCGTCAGAATGCACTCCCAGGACTGCTACTTCCACAAGAAATGTTGTTTTTGTTCGAAATAATCCATAGTTATGTCCAAATACCTCCGTTTTGTTCGTGCGTTCAGGTCACTATCCGAAGGGTAACGCGCGAGCGCAATTCGAGACACAAAAAGTCAAAATGTTCCATTACCGTACTTAGAATAATGTCAAACGCTGTTTAAAATCTATTTTTATGGTATTTTTAACGTAAAATTGCGATAATATTCCAACCGAACAATAGTGTATTCATTCAAGGAGGAAAATAAAAAACAGCGTGCCCCCGGGAAAGCGCATATCCAATCTCTTTATCCTCAGGCAGACCACTCAGTAACTGAGCTCCTATACTCTTCCCAGAGACAGGAGAAGGCTCAATCCACTTTCTGAAGGCTTTAGACAGCCAATGGAAGCCTTAGTAAGTGCAACGTAACAGCACAGATACTGTAGTTTCGAAAGGGACTAGAAAGAAGAACTACATTTCTCAGATCCTACACTTCCTGGTTGACTTTTTGCCTGCCATATGAGTTCTGTTATACTCACAGACACCATTCAAACAGTTTAGAAACTTCAGAGTGTTTTCTATCCAAATCTACTAATAATATGCATATTCTCGTTTCTGGACAAGAGTAGTAACCAGTTTAAATCAGGTACGTTTTTTCATCCGGCCGTGAAAATACTGCCCCCTATCCATATCAGGTTAAACGTTTTCACACTGCGACAGCCCTTGGCAGCCAGTCTGGAGAGAGGAGGTATGGTATCATTTCTGGCAGTTTAGGGGCAGAAGGTTGACTACTAGAGACCACAGTTGATACCATGTCAGTCTTGTCCTTAGTCTGGCATTATCATACATTTGTTACAGGCGCAGAATAGCTGGCATGGGTATCGAACCTTACATTGACACATGTTGACAGCAGTTCCTTCTTGAACTTGTTATACTCGTTCTGTTCCCCGATGGTTGTACTCATAGATTCCTTGAGTAGAGCTATGTTGGCGTCTAAGCTTGCTATGGATCTCGAAACGGTGTTTATTGCTATGTCCACCTCAGCCTCTTGTTTCTTCCTGATCAGGGTTAGGTTATTCTCTTGTTCCATGGGGTGCATGGACAGGGAGGTGAAAAAGTTTACCCCGCAGGAGAGTATGAAATTGGTCAAGGCGCACACTGCCCGGGCTATGTTGTGTGCGAAGCCTCTACTGTGCATCATTTGGTTGCCGTTGGCACTATGTACCATCGTTTAAAGGAACGTCAAAGAGGCCCCCGATGTTTATCTCTAGCCACTCTTCCCCGTGATACGGCGAGTGTCTATTCAACACTGGAGGAGACGAGAGTACCGTGTGCTCTCGAATATCCTGCTAAAGATGGGGTTGATTAAATGACAGATTGTCTGGATGGGGTTGCAGGCAAATATACCAGTTCCGCTGATTCGAGGCGCTAGCCTATCGATCAGAGTCTCCCGGGTCACATCGTTGACGCACATGAGCTTCTTGTCAGATGTCAGCCCTATACTGTAAGTACCGCAGAAGGCCACTCCCAGCATTGGCTTCATTATGTCTGTGGTACGCTTATCTCCGCTGACTCTCTCGACTGTATCCTTATAGGAAAGCTTATGATTACTTTCCTCGTTGTGTCGGTGTCTGCCGGTGTGCTTGTTTCTAACCCTGAGAGCGGAGCTGAACGGCTGGAGTAGAGTTGGCATACAAGTGTACGCTTGGGCCCGCATCATAGGGTCCCGCGTAACGGACCCGTGGAGTCTTTCGGAGCGGCCGGTTGTGAAGATGTAAGGTCTGCGGTAGCCGCTTGCGCTGTCGGACTCTGGGCAGAATCCGTTGAATGCGTCTGCTACCACCATGTCGAAGGGACCGCCCGTGTTTATGTGCACGTCTCCTCCTCATACATCTTTCATGTACAGGTTGGGGATGTACACCCCGGGAGATTCTAGGGTCTCTGGTATCACGACAGACTCGCAGTATTGGTTGACGGTGTGCACCTGGTGCGCATTGTGAGCCGTGGGTTTAAGTAGGACATGCCCGAGTAATATTTTGTGTCGTAGTGATCCCGTATGACATTGTGCGTCAACAGGGTGCTGTAATGCATCCCCAGCAACACCTTGGCTATGTTGTTGCTGATACCCGCCAGCTTTTGCAGTCTGATCACCCACATGTAGGTTACGACTGATGTATTGCTAAATCCGGTGTTGGTACAACGCTTGTGTGTCAACGCGGTAGGCTCAAACAGTTTGCTGACGTCCAACCCACCCCGCGGGACTACCTTGGAGAAAGCGCAGTGGCCATTCAAACGCACCACCATGGGAGTGCAATCGTTGGTCAACTTTAACTTGTTGGTTAGATCGAGTTCGTGCTCTCTGTATCGGATAACGGTGCGGACAGTGTCGCCTCCGTTGCCATTATTATCAAAGCAGTACACTCGAGCTCCTAGGACTGGGAGGATGATCCAGTACATGAGATTACAGTAGTCCACATCATCCAAGGTGAAGTCCCTTGGGTAGCCATATTCTGCAATTGCACTTCCATTGACATTGAAACACATAGGCATGGAGGCTATCACGGAGTTGTTTCTGCTCCCAACTATGCCCTTAAACAGTGCGATCAGGCTGTTCATCAATCCCTCCAATTGTACCAATATGGTACGTTCCTCGGTGGTAATTGTCAAGGCGGTCTCCTTGTCCGTGAGGACATGCCGCATGTGAACGGCGCAGATGGGGTCGGTTAACCAAGACCAAAATAATCTTCCCTTGGTCCAGTCGGCATCATTGAATATGGTAGTGTCACTTCCATCTAGGATAGACCGTCTCAATGTAATCATTAACGCTATACCCTGTTCGTAATGGAGCGCCCGTTCGAGGAACAACAAGTTATCCCCCACCTGTTTGGCGTGCTCTGTATTGCCAAAGTGAGTGAGTAACTCGCTGCCGATCTGAGCTATTTCATTGTCGATGCTGTTCATGGGCGACGAGTTGAAAAGAGTCACCCTAGGCCTGACAACCCAGCACTCGGGCAACACGTTTTCTCTGTCACCATTGTCCGGTGGGCGTGGTACCACCATGTTGCGGGTGTCGAACTCGAGTATGGACGCGGGGTTCCCTATCTTACTGTACCAGTCTCTACTGTGCCAGAGACAGGCCAGTTTTTCTACAGGAATGGTGTTGGGATCGCCTCTCATCAACACGTTCACATCATTTTGCAGTCTCAGCCTATGCACTTGAGTGAACAGCTCTTTCGGGTTACCCACGGGGTGTAGGCTACGAAGACTGACTCAGACTCACTCTGTCATACTGGTGGAGGTACGAAGCCGAGGGTGATCGCTGGGCAAGCTGCTTGTAGTTGATGTGGTCGGAGTCTGTGGTGGAGAGGACATGTGAGGGGTTGATCTGATTCATAGCAGGCACCATGCAGCCGACCGTGAAGTACTCCCATTAGAACCCTTCGGAGTTAAAGAAGGCCTTGTGTTCAGTGGAAGTGTCTCTGTTGTTACCGTGCTCCATCTGCACCCCATCCACCTGCACAATGGGGATCTTATCGGTGGGCCCTCCGACTCGAATGTAGTTTACCTTCATGTCAATGGAACTGTCCTGGAAGCACGATTCGTTGGTGAAGGGTAGGTCCTTGTCACCCAGAGTGTGCTGGGTGACCTGTTGCATGGTGAACTCGTAGCCTACTCCGATTCTACCGTTCTCGTTGGCCATGGTGTACACAGAGAACTTGGGGGTGATCTTGGTGTCCTCGCTGACGATCTGAGACCATATCATGCCATTGGAGCTTCTCTGGGAGATGACGCGGAACAGAGTGTTACCCACAATCATGACTTCGGGCTTATCACTCCCCAGTATCCTCTGAGCGTTTTCCAGAGTGCATATGACAGAGTGGGGCTGTATGTTGAGCATACCGCACATGAGTTCCGCCATTACCAATATAGAGTCCAATTTCTCGGCACGACTGGAGGTCTTGGTCCTTTGCGCGACTCTGTCTGTCAAGGTGGGTTGAGCGGCGCAATATCTGAGCACCTCAAATGGTCCTAGTTAACTCCCAGGGAGTGCTGACCCTGTCCAACTCTCTTCTGATCAGCTCCATCGCCACCGAGGGCACTGTAATGCTCAGGAGGCTCCCAAATTGCATGGTGACAACCTTGGACGCAGCAATGACGTCTGTGATCACATCGATGGCATTGCGTTTGAGTTTGGAGAGCTCAACGACACGTGCCTGGACCTTTCTATCTGTGTCTTTGTCATCGTTGCTGTCGTCGTCTCTGTCATCCTGGTAGTAGTGGTAATCAAATCAAATCAAATCAAATTTATTTATATAGCCCTTCGTACATCAGCTGAAATCTCAAAGTGCTGTACAGAAACCCAGCCTAAAACCCCAAACAGCAAGCAATGCATGTGAAAGAAGCACGGTGGCTGGGAAAAACTCCCTAGGAAAAACTCCTGAGAAAGGCCAAAAACCTAGGAAGAAACCTAGAGAGGAACCAGGCTATGAGGGGTGGCCAGTCCTCTTCTGGCTGTGCCGGGTGGATATTATAACAGAACATGGTCAAGATGTTAAAATGTTCGTAAATGACCAGCATGGTCAAATAATAATAATCATAGTAATTGTCGAGGGTGCAACAAGCACGTCCGGTGAACAGGTCTGGGTTCCGTAGCCGCAGGCAGAACAGTTGAAACTGGAGCAGCAGCATGGCCAGGTGGACTGGGGACAGCAAGGAGTCATCATGCCAGGTAGTCCTAGGGCTCAGGTCCTCCGAGAGAAAGAAAGAAAGAAAGAAAGAAAGAAAGAAAGAAAGAAAGAAAGAGAGAATTAGAGAGAGCATATTTACATTCACACAGGACACTGGATAAGACAAGAGAATACTCCAGATGTAACAGACTGACCCTAGCCCCCCGACACATAGACTACTGCAGCATAAATACTGGAGGCTGAGACAGGAGGGATCAGAAGACACTGTGGCCCCATCCGATGATACCCCCGGACAGGGCCAAACAGGCAGGATATAACCCCACCCACTTTGCCAAAGCACAGCCCCCACACCACTAGAGGGATATCTACAACCACCAACTTACCGTCCGAAGACAAGGCCGAGTATAGCCCACAAAGATGTCCGCCACGGCACAACCCAAGGGGGGGGCGCCAACCCAGACCGGAAGACCACGTCAGTGGCTCAACCTACTCAAGTGACGCACCCCTCCCATGGACGGCACGGAAGAACACCAGTAAGTCAGTGACTCAGCCCCTGTAAAAGGGTTAGAGGCAGAGAATCCCAGTGGGAAGAGGGGAACCGACAAGGCAGAGACAGCAAGGGCGGTTCGTTGCTCCAGCCTTTCCGTTCACCTTCACACTCCTGGGCCAGACTATACTTAATCATAGGACCTACTGAAGAGATAAGTCTTCAGTAAAGACTTAAAGGTTGAGACTGAGTCTGCGTCTCTCACATGGGTAGGCAGACCATTCCATAAAAATGGAGCTCTATAGGAGAAAGCCCTACCTCCAGCCGTTTGCTTAGAAATTCTAGGGACAATTAGGAGGCCTGCGTCTTCTGACCGTAATAACCACCACCGCCTCGGTTTAGGTTACTTAGGCTCTGCCTGTTACTACACAGACAACAGAAGGCTCTAAACAGCATCCAGAACATCTTGGAGACTCAGCTCCTAGGCTGGGAACTTTGTAAGTATACGAGAAAGCATGTTGCTATCGTTAACCTGACATCAATGACTGATAGGATAGAGACACTACGCTACACGATCGGATCATGAAGGGAGATGGCGAGAGCTGCGATGAGCGCCTCAAGAGAGCAGACACACCTGGCTGACGTGATGCTTTCATCCCGCGGAGAGCAGCAGCGTGCAGGGCTTTCGGCCGAGGGCAACGCGTTCGGCAAACCTTTACTCGACAACCTGTCCCAATTCCTGGCCTTCAACCAGCAACCCGATATGTTTGGGCTAAACACGGCTGAGCTCCCAGATGTGTTTCTGAGATCCGGGGTTGGGACTATGGTTTCCGAGCACAAGTCCGCCAGCGTCTCGCATAGCCTGAGTAAAATGATGGCTTCGATGATCTCCGAAAGCAAGGAGGTTCTGCTGGTGAGACAGTTTCTCAGTGAGGTGACCAGGCACCCTCGCCTGGCCTTGGAATGGCTCAAGGGTGATTGTAAGGATTGGGGGCTGCTGCAGATGGCCGAGAGCGTCACGAAGCAGCTGGAACAGGCAATCAGCAAGGGAGGTGACACCAAATCCGATCAGCCCGTCACAGAGCTCAGATCTGACGTTAAACTCGTGCAACGACCTGTCGTCTGTCAGCGTCGCCCACCTGGAGGAGACCTTGAGCATGTGGATCAATTTCTGGAGAAGTGCTCTGTCCGGCTTCAGCCAGTTCAACAGGAGACACAATACCATCCAGTACAACAACAGGAATACGGTGAGAGAGCTAGAATCTGGGTCACCAGTGCACGTTCTCCCCTGAATGCTGGAGACACAGATTCAGATTGACACAATCTGAGTAATTCCTCCGCCCAGTTTCTGTTGGGTTGAGAGAAGAGCAGCTGAGACTGAGGGTCCAGGAAGCAGTGCTCAAGCAACTGGTCGTCAATTGTAATCGTGGCCCACTGCTGTTTCGAGTACAGCTGGACTCTCCCCTTGATCATCCACAGAGGTTCCAAGCTGAGCTCTGTCAGGTCTGCTAGCGACACTCTTATCCAGAAATACTTTTTGGCTGAAGGCATTCATGTATGTAATGGTTCTACCTTATTGAGAAAGGACTGTCAATATGAACACTGCGCACTGATACCCCTTTAGTCAACCGGAATATCCGTGTTTGTATGTGGTTGAACATGCAATGTGTAATTGCCTGCGGTCAATGAATGAATATGTCTGAGAGGTAGAACAGTTTGTGCCTAATGTCACGGATTATGAAGCCACATAAAAATAAGTGAAGCGAAACACTTGTCTGACCTGTGATATATTCCTGTAACTCCGACCCTTGATCTTTCCCAGACCCAGTCCTAATCTGTCATACACACAACACCCCATTTGTCAAACCAGGTCGCCCAGGGTGATAAATGACACAAACCACTATACACTAACTAGTCTTCATTGTTGAAGGTACACTTTTATTGTAATTATTGTAGAGTTATTTCGACATGGCACACACCAAACAAAGATTGTCTACCAATGTCTATGGCCACCAACAACATAACAACAGAGCTCACATTAGTGTCGTCTGTTTTCTATATTCTCAACCTTGGCACGTTTTCTCTTTTTTACTCTCAGCGCGTCAACTGAGTCACTAGACTGCTGAGCATTAGTCATTTTGCGTCCCTGGCTACTTGTCATGGTTAACTCTCCCAGAGGTTGCCTTTGAGTCCTACGCTCTTGCGTGTCACTACCAGGCGTCATACCCTTTCTCATGGCGAGCGCTGCGCGTCCGTCTGACTGGCGCAGAGTCCTTATCATGTTTCTGAGTTTGGTCGACTGTCGAGGCTTCGCAGTTATCTACTCTCCCTTTACGTCCACCATTGTCGCAGCGTAGTCCCGTTTCAACATCTCAACCGAGAACACGTCAGTGCCGTGAACCTTGTTGAACACGTCGGTCGCGTCCTTCCACTCCCAATCCTCCTCTAACTCAGCTAAGTAACCGCGATTGTCACGGTTGACTCTCAATATTATCTTTTCCTGGTGATACACGGTCCGTGTGTTGCAAAAGGAGCTAACGTTTTTCACGGGTACACCCGAGTACTCGGTTGAGTACACGCTTAGGCTGAGCACGTGGTAGGTGCCTTTCGGGCCTAGTCTAGATTCTTTCAGGTGTCTTTTATCATAGGCTTCCTTAGGTGCATTCGGAGACATTGCCTTTCTGACAACCCCCCCGTAATACAAGGGAGCAGAGCACTGGAAAATCTCCCCACCCAGCACGCACTTGTTGAAAGTGAGTTCGTTTAGTGGTTCGATGGCCGCTGTCGCCTCTACTATTACGGACCGCAGCGGGTCCTTGTTGAAGTCCAAGGTGAATATCAATCTTGGCATAGGTGGCTGCTCATCGCCGCTATCATTAGAACACTGCCCGAAAGCATTGACGTCTTGGAAGACTCCTTTCTCGTACGCCTCCACCATTGCTTCACCCAACTGATCCCAAAAGCCTGAGTGAGACCTTGGAGCGTATAGGGCAAGGATATCATATACCGCTTCAAGTGGAACTGTGACAGAACCTACTTTCTTGTTAGAATTCGAGTGGCCTTTCCTGTGCGGAGCATTCTGGTTGGTGGCGTAACTGTATGTGAACAGCTTGTAGTTCTTCAATGCAGGGTTCTTACCTTCACGAGCCGGGACCTTGCATGTGGAGCACAGCAAAAGCATCCCGTTCGCAACCTCGTTGCCACCCTTGAACTCAGATTCCATGATCAGACACCGGTCGGCCCAAGCGTCGCTCATAAAGCCCATGGTGTTGGTGTTCCACACAAAGCCGCAGTTGTGGACAGCGTGGTACTTCACAGTGTCCACCTTGCCACTGCTCATGTCTCTGGTTACCACATCGCTCTCCAGTACGCTGGTGTCTAACAGGTTCTTGAACGTATTGGGGATCACGTTGGACTCTTTGTCGACTGATTTCATGTTCTTCTCGTGGGTTATATGAGCGTCGTCTATCATGACTACACACGAGTTCCTCTTCTGCTTGTACTTGAAAGATTGCGGGGTGAAAGACGTCAACGTCTCTATGCAACCTCTTACCCTCCAGAACTGGTAGTTCAGGACGTTGTTGGTGTAACTCTTGCCTTCTCCGGGGCAAGTGATGTTGAAGAGCATAACACGTTCAATCGTGTACCTGGGAGTGGTGTTGGCAATAATGTAATTGAACGTCGTAGACGCCTGAAACAACCTGCCCACTTGAAGGCTGTCACAAAACAAGTAGCGCACCAATGTATGGTCGTACACTTCCACCGGATCCAGACTGGTGGACTGTTCCGAGTAGTCATCGTGATTGCCCGGCGTGAGGTAAAAGGACTCGTGGATCTCCGCGAGGCCGTGCCCGAGAGACAAGCTGGAGTTTCTCATTTTCTCATCTATCACATCGCTCAAACCTTGGTACAGCGAGTCGTTGTCCTTGACCTTGTGCCTGACCAGGATATTGAAGACCATATCCGCTGTCATGATGTTGCCTCTTTGAGTACAGCGAGCACAGTTGACCCCCTCCCCCTCTGCCATCCCCCTACTTCTGCACCATCTCCCTCTGCACCAGGCCTTTTCTATGCACCATTCCCCTACCCACCTCCCCCTACCCAGGCTGCTGTGGTGAGAGGGGTCGTAAAATTCCAAAGGAGAATGTCCTGCCTCATGGCCACAGTATAAAGAGACAGTGTTTTCATGGAGAGAACAAAGGATTCTTCCACCTCACAGAATTGGAGAACCGAACGACATTTATGTTCTGGAGAAGGTATAAAAGATCGGTGAAGAATCCAGCTACGAACTGGTCCGCTTGGTACAATTTTATGAAACTCATAGAGACAATATTGCCATATTACCATACTAAGGTTTATATACTAGCCTCAGCGATGAGACTTACATCTAATGGTTGTATAAAATGTATTAATAAGGATAAAGCTATTTGGAATACGTTGAGATGCTATGTACTGATGTTAATGTGAGAGAATTGTATTTCTGTTCAAAGCTTAACTCAGTCATCGGCACGCCCCCAGGGACACAGACAGGACAAGGCGTCATGTGACAGCTTTTCTATGTTCAGTATAAAACCCCCACCCAGAATTTCTTTCTTTAGACCAGGCCTCCACTCCATTACGAGTTGGCCAATAGGTTTGACCATGCATTCCTCTACTGAACTTTAACCATACCACGTGGTTAAACTATTAGACTACCGACAGAATAATAACAAGTCTTTGATATTAATTACTAGTCTGCAGCTAGAAATTCGGGATCATTGAACGCGAAGACCGACGAAACATCCATTCTATAACAACATTAATGAATGTCACTTTGAAAGATCCATTCTAACCGAGAGAGAGAGAGAACGTGGACAAAACTCTCCAACAGAACCAAACTCTCCATCAAGGATCCCGACGACACACTGAGCGTAAATATATATTGATTGCAATTGTTCCCGAATGAGTGAGCGTTCATGTGCAAAGGATTAGCATATCAATTGTTAATATTTATCAACTCTGTAGTGTCTTCTCAGTTGACCCCCCCACTCCCCTTTGTCTAACAAGCCGCCATGCCGGTTTAGCCCACTAGGGCACATTCTCCTACCATTTCCTTGTAAACATATCTACTGTTTGTTATGCATTTCTGTGAATTATTTAGTTAGTAAATAAATGATTTTAACCTCTCTGGGGTATGTGGGACGATTTCGTCCCACCTACATAACAGCTACTGAAATTCCAGTGGCGCGATTTTTGAATCGTTAGAAATACTATTACTTCAATTTCTCAAACATATGACTATTTTACAGCTATTTAAAGACAAGAATCTCGTTAATCTAACCCCACTGTCCGATTTCAAAAAGGCTTTACAACGAAAGCAAAACATTAGATTATGTCAGCAGAGTGCCCAGCCAGAAAAAATCAGACAGCCATTTTTCAAGCTAGCATATAATGTCACACAAACCCAAACCACAGCTAAATGCAGCACTAACCTTTGATGATCTTCATCAGATGACACACCTAGGACATTGTGTTATACAATACATGCATGTCTGTTCAATCAAGTTCATATTTATATCAAAAAACAGCTTTTTGCATTAGCATGTGACGTTCAGAAAACGCATAACCCCCGGCAAACTTCCGTTGAATTTACTAACAGTTTGCTAAATTACTCACGATAAACGTTCACAAAAAGCATAACAATTATTTTAAGAATTATAGATACATTACTCCTCTATGCACTCGATATGTCCGATTTTAAAATAGCTTTTCGGATGAAGCACATTTTGCAATAATCTAAGTACATAGCCCGGCATTACAGGGCTAGCTATTTAGATACCCACCCAGGTCAGCCTCCACCAAAATCACATTTCCTATAAGAAAAATGTTCTTACCTTGCTTGTTCTTCATCAGAATACACTGCCAGGACTTCTACTTCAATAACAAATGTTGGTTTGGTCCCAAATAATCCATCGTTATATCCAAACAGCGACGTTTTGTTCGTGAGTTCTAGAATGCTTCTTCACGGTCCCGCGCATGGCGCATTGGCGTGTCAAAAATGTCTAAATATTCCATTACCGTACTTCGAAGCATGTCAACCGCTGTTTAAAACCAATTTTTATGCCATTTATGTCGTAGAGAAGTGATAATATTCCGACCGGGAGTATGCATTGAGCCTAAACAGCCGAATAAAATTTCTCCTCGGGAGCGACTCGTGCACGCGCCTCATTCAAAGGTCCTCTGAGCATCCACTTACAAAAGGCGATAATCTGTTTCAACCTGAGGCTCCCTCGTAAACCTTCAGGTTTTTCGCGGGCTCTGAGAGCCTATTGGAGCCCTGGGAATTGTCACGTTACAGCTAAGATCCTTACTTTTCAATAAAAAGATGCAAGACGCACGACTCCTTGTCAGACAGGGTACTTCCTGCTTGAAACCTTGTCAGGTTTTTGCCTGCCATAGGAGTTCTGTTATACTCACAGACACCATTCAAACAGTTTTAGAAAATCCAGAGTGTTTTCTATCCAAACCTGAACAATAATATGCATATTCTAGCTTCTGAGTTGGTGTAGGAGGCAGTTAAAAATGGGAACATATTTTTTCCAAAATTCTCAATACTGCCCCCTAGCCCAGACAGGTTAAGACAATTGATGTATGGATGACTCATAGTGAAGACTGGGTTCGTGCAGATAACCAACAATTTACGACGTTTGGAATGAGACATAATTCATGAATTCAAAGACAAGTTGATCAGATATTAACCTGTCTGGGGTATGTGGGACGATTTCGTCCCACCTACGTAACAGCTACTGATATTCCAGTGGCGCGATTTTTGAATCGTTAGAAATACTATTACTTCAATTTCTCAAACATATGACTATTTTACAGCTATTTAAAGACAAGAATCTCGTTAATCTAACCCCACTGTCCGATTTCAAAAAGGCTTTACAACGAAAGCAAAACATTAGATTATGTCAGCAGAGTGCCCAGCCAGAAAAAATCAGACAGCCATTTTTCAAGCTAGCATATCATGTCACATAAACCCAAACCACAGCTAAATGCAGCACTAACCTTTGATGATCTTCATCAGATGACACACCTAGGACATTGTGTTATACAATACATGCATGTCTGTTCAATCAAGTTCATATTTATATAAAAAAACAGCTTTTTGCATTAGCATGTGACGTTCAGAAAACGCATAACCCCCGGCAAACTTCCGTTGAATTTACTAACAGTTTGCTAAATTACTCACGATAAACGTTCACAAAAAGCATAACAATTATTTTAAGAATTATAGATACATTACTCCTCTATGCACTCGATATGTCCGATTTTAAAATAGCTTTTCGGATGAAGCACATTTTGCAATAATCTAAGTACATAGCCCGGCATTACAGGGCTAGCTATTTAGATACCCACCCAGGTCAGCATCCACCAAAATCACATTTCCTATAAGAAAAATGTTCTTACCTTGCTTGTTCTTCATCAGAATACACTGCCAGGACTTCTACTTCAATAACAAATGTTGGTTTGGTCCCAAATAATCCATCGTTATATCCAAACAGCGACGTTTTGTTCGTGAGTTCTAGAATGCTTCTTCCCGGTTTCGCGCATGGCGCATTGGCGTGTCAAAAATGTCTAAATATTCCATTACCGTACTTCGAAGCATGTCAACCGCTGTTTAAAACCAATTTTTATGCCATTTATGTCGTAGAGAAGTGATAATATTCCGACCGGGAGTATGCATTGAGCCTAAACAGCCGAATAAAATTTCTCCTCAGAAGCGACTCATGCACGCGCATCATTGAAAGGTCCTCTCAGCATCCACTTACAAAAGGCGATAATATGTTTCAACCTGAGGCTCCCTCGTAAACCTTCAGTTATTTCGCGGGCTCTGAGAGCCTATTGGAGCCCTGGGAATTGTCACGTTACAGCTAAGATCCTTACTTTTCAATAAAAAGATGCAAGACGCACGACTCCTTGTCAGACAGGGTACTTCCTGCTTGAAACCTTGTCAGGTTTTTGCCTGCCATAGGAGTTCTGTTATACTCACAGACACCATTCAAACAGTTTTAGAAAATTCAGAGTGTTTTCTATCCAAACCTGAACAATAATATGCATATTCTAGCTTCTGAGTTGGTGTAGGAGGCAGTTAAAAATGGGAACATATTTTTCCAAAATTCTCAATACTGCCCCCTAGCCCAGACAGGTTAACCTGTCTGGGCTAGGGGGCAGTATTTTCACGGCCGGATAAAAAACGTACCCGATTTAAACTGGTTACTACTCTTGCCCAAAAACGAGAATATGCATATTATTAGTAGATTTGGATAGAAAACACTCTAAAGTTTATAAAACTGTTTGAATGGTGTCTGTGAGTATAACAGAACTCATATGGCAGCCAAAAACCTGAGAAGATTACAAGCAGGAAGTGGCCTTTCTGACAATTTGTGGTCCTTCTGTTGCATCTCTATCGAAATTACAGTATCTTTGGGGTTACGTGACAATTTCTAAGGCTTCTATTGGCTCTCTAAAGGCGCCAGAAAGTGGATTGGGGCGTCTGCTGTCTCTGGGTAAAGTATAGTAACTCTGTTTGTGAGTGGTCTGCCTGAGGACTCAGAGCCTGGAGATGTGCATTCACGTGACTTGGCCATTTTTTTCTTCCCCTATTTGAATGAATACAACGTTGTCCGGTTGGAATATTATCGCTATTTTACGAGAAAAATAGCATAAAAATTGATTTTAAACAGCGTTTGACATGCTTCTAAGTACGGTAAAGCCTTTTTGAAATCGGACAATGTGGTTGGATTAACGAGAGTCTTGCTTGTAATCTTCTCAGGTTTTTGGCTGCCATATAAGTTCTGTTATACTCACAGACACCATTCAAACAGTTTTAGAAACTTTAGAGTGTTTCCTATCCATATCTACTAATAATATGCATATTCTCGTTTCTGGCCAAGAGTAGTAACCAGTTTAAATCGGGTACGTTTTTTATCCGGCCGTGAAAATACTGGGGGGGGGGGGGGGGGGGGGGGGGGTACTGTCACGACTTCCGCCGAAGTCAGTTCCTCTCCTTGTTCGGGCGGCATTTGGCGGTCGACGTCACTATTCTTCTAGCCATCGCCGATCCACCTTTCTTTTTCCATTTGTTTTGTCTTGTTTTCCCGCACACATGGTTAACATTCCCTCATTATTTGACGTGGATATAACCCTCTATTCACCCCATGTCTGTGTGTGGAATTGTTTGTTGGAATTGTTTTGTGCATTTCTGACTGGTTGGCGACGGGTTATTTCAACCCGTATTTAATTGTTCTGGGTGCCATTTGTTTTTTCAATATTATAGTTCTCCGGCTGTTACCAATTTAATGATGCCCCTATTCCCTGGTTTGGGTATGGATTTAGTGACAAATGAATGATTGTAATGTGCTCTGTTAATAAACGTGAATGGTTCATTCTGTTTCAGAAATACATTGTCTTTATTCACATATGGGTATGGACATTGATGACTACAACACAAGGCACATGAAATGACACAGTGAACCAGGGATATAATAGTGATTATATATGCTGTCCACTTATATCTCTAGTAATCTACATATTGTGTGTCACATCTGTGACACGTGGTTGTCCTTCCATGACCTCATCCCCAAAGATCTGGTTCCCTGGCATTGAAGGTCGGGTTGCAAAGATGACCTTTTCAACCATGCTGATGTAGGACAGTACACTTGTGATCTCGGAGAAGTGTGCACCTGTCCCAATTGTAAACCCCAAGTTATCAAACGCCACCTTGAATCTCATTCCCCTTGGCAGTTACAATCTCAAAGAGGTATCCCAAACTGTCCTCATCCATATAATGTATTGCGACACCGGGGTTCGTGTACACTTTTGCCTTCATTCGTAGGAGCTCTATCACTTCACCATGCTGTGGTGACCTTTCGAAACTGCCATATGCAGCTCCCCACCATGCTCATTTCATCACCTCTATCATGTAATACATCTCGTCCACTATATGTGTCACAGAAAAGTAGTCGGGGTTATGAGCTATGCCCCTGGGTCTACGTAGCAAGAGCCCTTCTCCCAGTTTACGGACCAGAACTTTCATAATGTCAATAGGAGTTGAAAATAGACCTTGTACCATGTCGTTACAGCTGTAACTGCCTTGACTGATGACCACAGTAAATGTCACAACTGCGTCGTCGTGTGTCTTCACAGTAGCCCGGATACACTCCTCCGGGCATGCCACCGAAGTGTGCTGCGATGACAATGTCTCTTGGGCGAATCTTAGGTGTATCCATGATAATCTGCTCTTTAGAGACCGAGCCCCACCAGCGCTCACCCAACCATTCTAGAAATGAATGCCATGATCTGTTCAATATAGACCAATTAAGTCTGCTTTGCATCTGCTGTTGTTTTCTTGCATCCTCCACAGCACGAACCGTGTCGGCAACCTCTTTATCGTGAACCTCGTCATTGTCAACTTCTTCGTCATCAACCTCTTCACAGTCTACGTCTACGTCGTCACCCTCTTCGTCGTAGACCTCTTCGGCGTCCACCACCTCGTCGCCGTTAACCTCCTTGTCGTAGACCTCTTCGTCGTCAACCTCTTGGCAGTAAACGTCTACGTTTTCACCCTCTTCGTCGTCGACCTTTTCGCCGTAAACCTCGTCCTCTGAAACCTCGGCCTCTTAAACGTCGTAGTCCACAAGGTTGTCGGTGGAATCGTATTGGGGACGAGTTCCGGCCTTGTGGTCACTGGTATCCTCCATGTCAGCACCGGGAGTGTCTCGGTCATGTGTATAGTCCTCTTGCCAGTATCCATGATAATCATCACACATCCAATCATCGTAGTCACTGGACCTTGTTGCTCGCCAACTACTGTCGGAATCGGGCGAGTTGGAGGCTGAAGACCTGTATGCTTGTGGTATATCACCGTTCCCAATCTAATCGACCTTGCAGTACCCGTAACAACACTGCATCTGAGGCCTCTTGACACAAACAACTGTCTCATAATGGTTCCGACTATTCTCCAAATAAATGCCGTTCTTAGACACCTGTAAACTGTTACATCTGTGTTCAGTCCAACGGTTGGTATAGTATGTATATATGCTTACACCCAGAACATCTGCTGCTGCTTGAATCTCCACTTCGGTCGCCCAACTACCTAGAGAGTTCATGTTTGATTTCATAATGTAGTCTGACACTGAACGGTAACCCATTCTCAGAATGGTCCTATACGTATGTTCTTTGCTCTGCAGCTGCTGCACCACGACATTTCGAATTGTTCCATGGTACTCCTCTGTACCACATAGCGCTTCACTGACCGCTCTGAAGAAACAATTTCCGTTGCCTTTTATTTTCACATTCTTACAAGGAGCTCCTAACACACCAGACGCAGTAAGATTTATAGACTTCTTCTTGCACTGCACCTTCAGTCTCTTGCACAGCAACTGGGCAACTTCAGCTCTAACAGGGTTGAACTGCAGCTCTCTACATGTGCTGCCACAAACAAACCCAACGTCTGAGTCATCGCTACTGTCATTGCCCTTTGCTGTATTACAATATCTGAGTGTATTTAAAGACGCTGATCTAAGATGTGCCATTGTACACTCTATTCTGCTTTGGATTGCCTTTGCTACTGTAATTAGTATAGTCATTAATATATCACTTTGGGCCCTATTGCCAAGGACCCATACTTCCTGCAGAGAATGAGTCATGATAGGGCGGAACTACGGAGAGCGTCATCAATCACACAGACATTGACAGACACCGCAGGATAACGGGCATCCTCTATACTAGCTTCCCATACTAGCTTCCCATGCTTGCTCACTGTGACCGGTTGGGTACAGTTTTAAACGCAGGAGCGAGGCTGTTAGCGACATATTAACCGGTATACTCTCCGCAATGACTTAGATGGAAAGTTAATACAATACAACCACTACACTAACACTATGACCACTTAAATGGTTATTGTTTGTAATGCTGTTGAATCAATTAACCTGTCTGGGGTATGTGGGACGATTTCGTCCCACCTACGTAACAGCTACTGATATTCCAGTGGCGCGATTTTTGAATCGTTAGAAATACTATTACTTCAATTTCTCAAACATATGACTATTTTACAGCTATTTAAAGACAAGAATCTCGTTAATCTAACCCCACTGTCCGATTTCAAAAAGGCTTTACAACGAAAGCAAAACATTAGATTATGTCAGCAGAGTGCCCAGCCAGAAAAAATCAGACAGCCATTTTTCAAGCTAGCATATCATGTCACATAAACCCAAACCACAGCTAAATGCAGCACTAACCTTTGATGATCTTCATCAGATGACACACCTAGGACATTGTGTTATACAATACATGCATGTCTGTTCAATCAAGTTCATATTTATATAAAAAAACAGCTTTTTGCATTAGCATGTGACGTTCAGAAAACGCATAACCCCCGGCAAACTTCCGTTGAATTTACTAACAGTTTGCTAAATTACTCACGATAAACGTTCACAAAAAGCATAACAATTATTTTAAGAATTATAGATACATTACTCCTCTATGCACTCGATATGTCCGATTTTAAAATAGCTTTTCGGATGAAGCACATTTTGCAATAATCTAAGTACATAGCCCGGCATTACAGGGCTAGCTATTTAGATACCCACCCAGGTCAGCATCCACCAAAATCACATTTCCTATAAGAAAAATGTTCTTACCTTGCTTGTTCTTCATCAGAATACACTGCCAGGACTTCTACTTCAATAACAAATGTTGGTTTGGTCCCAAATAATCCATCGTTATATCCAAACAGCGACGTTTTGTTCGTGAGTTCTAGAATGCATCTTCCCGGTTTCGCGCATGGCGCATTGGCGTGTCAAAAATGTCTAAATATTCCATTACCGTACTTCGAAGCATGTCAACCGCTGTTTAAAACCAATTTTTATGCCATTTATGTCGTAGAGAAGTGATAATATTCCGACCGGGAGTATGCATTGAGCCTAAACAGCCGAATAAAATTTCTCCTCAGAAGCGACTCATGCACGCGCATCATTCAAAGGTCCTCGGAGCATCCACTTACAAAAGGCGATAATATGTTTCAACCTGAGGCTCCCTCGTAAACCTTCAGTTATTTCGCGGGCTCTGAGAGCCTATTGGAGCCCTGGGAATTGTCACGTTACAGCTAAGATCCTTACTTTTCAATAAAAAGATGCAAGACGCACGACTCCTTGTCAGACAGGGTACTTCCTGCTTGAAACCTTGTCAGGTTTTTGCCTGCCATAGGAGTTCTGTTATACTCACAGACACCATTCAAACAGTTTTAGAAAATTCAGAGTGTTTTCTATCCAAACCTGAACAATAATATGCATATTCTAGCTTCTGAGTTGGTGTAGGAGGCAGTTAAAAATGGGAACATATTTTTCCAAAATTCTCAATACTGCCCCCTAGCCCAGACAGGTTAAATTACAAAGGAAATGATGGTCAGAGAAGCAAATGTGCAGTGTTACAAATATGTTTTATTGACAAAAGGTTGCCAAGTCCATTTTACCAAATGAATCAAATATAACAATTCCACTTTTAGGATCATTACATCTCCCCCATACTTTCTCGGAGCAGTGTCGGATTCATTGCGACGGCGGCCGGGTCCATCATCCTCACACCTTCAGTCTTCATGATACCCAGGGAATGTACTCTGGCGCCAGTGGTTACGTCGTAGCCCGTACAGTCCACAGGACAAGCTGCATAGTAAGGCCTATTGACCACGGCTGTTCCGGGGACATCCATGTATCGTCCAGATGCGCAGGTCGATAAGATCCGTGCACCTGCCTTGTATTGTGATCCACTGGGTATTACAGAGTGAGTAGACGTTGTCTTCCAGTTATTAAACACCACAGAAAACACGGACACGTCAGGCTTGCCTTTACCGTAGTAGCGAACTAGAGTGATAGGCAGATATCTCCCATCAACTTTATAGACTTGGTAGGGTTTCATTAATGTCACCCGGTAAGTCACATTCCCGGTGTCAAATTCCCTACAAATGTTCCCGTAGCAATAAGAACTGTCTATCCCAATGAGGTCTGGCATAGAGTGGTCACACGAACCACCGTGGATAGACCTGGACACTCTAGATCTAGGTTCAAACGTGGGTCTGTAAGACTCAGGTCCTCCATTCATAACCCGGTATTCTCTGTCAAACACAGGCCCCTCACTAATGCCACTGTGCTGTCCGTACAGATGCACACATAGACACAAGCGCATTGCTGCAACAAAGATGAACAGGTGACTCGTAACAGCCATGCTTAATATAGCTGACACCTCTTCCCCAGTGTTCATACAGGTCAACTGTTGTAAGAAACCCAACCTGCAATTTAACAGCTTCCATGTAGTACTCGGTTGGATACAACAGCAACTGTTGGATAACTGAGCCTTGGGTGGATACACCAGTGACGGTTGGGTCTATGATCATTCTGTTCCCCCTTCCCTGGCCTGGGCACTGTGTGCGTTCGCCTATTCTGCCCACATTCACAGGCTTGTGGACTGTGTGCATTTGGGGATCGATTTTAAAAACACCCCATCCTACACTAGCTTCCCAGGGCTGTGGACAGTGAGCGTTTGGGTATGGCCTTTAACCCTCCCGTTGACCTTATATTCCGTATAGACCCGTGTTCTCCAGGTCAATTTGACCCGCCTCGACTAAACCCCCAATGAGCACAGGTGTGACAGTATGCGTGTGCACAGCCTTTGCAGATATATTTCTTACACCTGCAGCACACAGTATGTGTTTTAGAGTCCTCCTTCGGTGGGCAGATCTGACACCTCTTCCTCTAACTTTCCCCAGCTGGGACAGTGGCAGGGACAGTGGCTGGGACAGCTGGCTCCTCAGGTTGCTCACAAGATCTAGCCCTGTGAACAGCTTTGACAAGTGCTGCAGATGCGTCTGTACGGGGGAGACGCTCCCTTCTTTCGATGAATGGAGTTACGAGTGCCTTTCCCAGCTGCTCCAGGAACACCCTCCTCTTGTTGCGCTTACGAGGCATCCAGCTCGGGTTGATCTCTCTCCATATGACAAAGGCATTGTAGGAGGAAACGTCAATGATGTTGTGGAAGATGACCAGGGGCCAGCGGGCAGTCATCCTTCTGCAGCTGTACGTTCCAATGACCTTATCTAGGTTGTCCACACCTCCTTTGTTGCAGTTGTAGTCTAAGATGATGGCTGGCTTCATGTCGTGTCTATGGCTAATGTCAGCGGCCCCTGTGTGCAGTGTGCTCAGAAGTAACACATTCTTGTTTTTTGGGGGGAGGTAGGAAACTAGAGTGGTGGTGGGCGTGGAGGTGAACCTCGATGAGAACACTTCTCTGTACTTTGCCGCAAGCAGTGCAGGCGGGAGCTCAGGCTTGTTCTTTCGAACCGTGCCAACCATGGTGACGTTCCTCCTGAGGAGCTCCCGCCCGAGTTCATAAGAGGTGAAGATATTGTCACACGTGACATTGTGACCCCTCAGTCCCTCTGTCACGTCAAGCACAACCCGCATCCCCTGGTTCTTCTCTGGGTCTCCACTGGTGGCTTCCCGGTGTAGACCTGCATCTTCCAAGCGTAGCTGGACTTGGCATCGCAGGCCACCCATGACTTGATGCCATATTTTGCTGGCTTGCTGGGCATGTACTGCCGGAAAGGACAACGACCTTTGGCAACAAGAGAGTAGCATGGTGGCTAATTATTAGTATCGTGTCCCACACACAGAAGCAGTCACAGACACAGAAGCAGTCACAGACGTCAATGTGTGTACAATCGCTTTTATGACATGTATGAAATGGAATCACATTTACCAAGGCCTTGTTAGATCGGCCGCTATTACGTCAGCTGCTGACGTCTCAAAGTGGTGTACAGAAAAGGCCAGCCTAAAGGCCCCGAACGCCTAGTAATGATTCCCTAGAAAGGACAGAACCTAGGGGAAGACACCTAGACATAGCTAGATAACCTATATATATTACCTCTGAATGGAACCAGTTGCTCGTCCACTGTTACGTCAGGCCCTGGGTTGTAGAGGACCGGCAGCTGCGTGACCCACTCGTCTCAGACCTCTCGTATGGCTGCCAGTTTGTTCGGTCTCGACTCACGGTCGTCGAATCGTAGCAGTCTCGAGTACGTGTGAAAGCGTTTGAGGGGCATGGTGGCACGGAACATGGCCCTTCCACTCTCTGCATCCCATAGACTAGCAGCAGCCTCGCCTCGGGACCTGTACACGCCAGTACAGTCAGTCTAGGACAGCAGGGCTCCACACGTCTGGACATGTACGGACGTGTAATTCACTTGTTTACCCCGGGGGTCAGTCTAGGACAGCAGGGCGCCACATACATGGACATGTCTTGGGGGGGTCAGTCTAGGACAGCAGGGCTCCACACGTCTGGACATGTACGGACGTGTAATTCACTTGTTTACCCCGGGGAACAGTCTAGGACAGCAGGGCGCCACATACATGGACACGTCTGGGGGGGTCAGTCTAGGACAGCAGAGCTCTACATGTCTGGACATGTACGGACGTGTAATTCACTTGTTTACCCCGGGGGTCAGTCTAGGACAGCAGGGCTCCACATGCATGGACAAGTTTGGACATGTACGGAGGTGTAATTTACTTGTTTACCCCTGGGTGACAGTCTAGGACAGCAGGGCTCCACATACATGGACACATCAGGACATGTACGGATGTGTAATTCACTTGTTAAACAAATAAAACATAAAATGTGGAACACTTTCAAGTGTCTAAAAAGTTATTATATATGATTGGAGATGTAAATATACGGTATATCACAAAAGTGAGTACACCCCTCACATTTTTGTAAATATTTGAGTATATTTGAGAATGGGGAGCAGTATAACACACCTGCTCCCCATTCACTCTTGAGACCTTGTAACACTAACGAGTCACATGACACCGGGGAGGGAAAATGGCTAATTGGGCCCAATTTTGATATTTTCACTTAGGGGTGTACTCACTTTTGTTGCCAGCGGTTTAGACATTAATGGCTGTGTGTTGTGTTATTTTGAGGGGACAGCAAATTTACACTGTTATACAAGCTGTACACTCACTACTTTACATTGTAGCCAAGTGTCATTTCTTCAGTGTTGTCACATGAAAAGATATACTCAAATATTTACAAAAATGTGAGGGGTGTACTCACTTTTGTGATATACTGTATGTCAATCAGTAATTTATTAACTTTTTATATGATATTTATAGAGTTTTCAAAGTATATAGACAACAGAGGGGAATTTCTGAAAATCTTTAGCAACACAATCAAATCCCAAATATGATTAGATTTAACCTCATTCTATCTACGTAAGCCTCACCATCCATTTGGTGATGGAATAAAGTTTACATGTGTTAATCTGGTCTATCAGCCTAATTCCATTTCGCCGGGCCTATAAATGCCTTTCGATGTTTTACCTTTTTGGGAAGACCAGGAAACAAATCATATGGAGAGTTTGTCAATGACCTGCAGGTGAGATCATGTGAGTTTCACAATTATATGATATGTCGACAGACCTGCTGGAGTTGCATTGTTTAGCTCCTCCTCTGAGGTTGTACCCTCCCTCTTCTCATCTTGCTCCAATAGGGTGGGGTGGGGAGGTTATACAAATAGCATTCCTTGGAGATCTGTTGTCGTGGAAGTTCTCTGAGCACATACACTTGTTCCATAACGGAGCATTAGTGCGTTGTATTTTTAGCCCAGTATAAGGTGTATGAGCTCAGTTTGAAGATGTCTCTTATAGAAGGTCTTCTGCAGGCATCAAGCACGGTGACACTGCTGGGTACTGTGCTGTTTCTGCTGGTCCTCTACCTCCACTCCTCTGGTTCCAACTCTGAGGAACAGGGGAAGGAGCCTCCAGGACCCAGGCCGCTGCCCCTGCTTGGTAACATGCTCCAGCTGGACCTCAAGAAGCCCTACCACACTCTCTGTGAGGTAAGATGAAGTCATCCGTTGCTTTCAGAACAAAACATGATGAGGTTGATTTGATTTCACCAGGTTTGAAAAGTTCAGTAAGCAAACTGATGAATGAACTCTGGCACATTGCACATGCTTTTAGCTGGTTAATGTTCTATTCTCTAATGTACTTAAGTAGATATGTCCTGCCCAAGTAGCCTGGTCCCAGATGTTTTTTGTTGGGACCAGGCTATGGTCAAAATACTTTCTGACAGTGACCAATGTGTTGCAAGGAAAGAGATTAGGCCACTTTAGAATATTGAAAGTGAAGGGGAATACCTAGTCATTTGTACAACTGAACACATTCAACTGAAATGTGTCTTCCGCATTTAACACAACCCCTCTGAATCAGAGAGGTACGGGGGCCTGCCATAATCGACATCCACGTTTTCGGCGCCCGAGATGCACCCTAGGAATATCCTTTCAAGGATCTTGTTAAAACAGACCTGGGTTCAAATACATAGTGTACTTAAGTATGACATTTTTGTGTTTGACTATTTTCTAATACACAGCCAAAAACAACTACTTCAAATAAAAAAACAAGTAGTTGTAAATACATGCCAATTGTAACAGATGCAGGGAGTCAGTAAGCAGGTGCAGTTAATGACATGACCAGACCTCTGACATGGAAACATAAACAATACTGTCTGATGACTGATAACAAGAGTGCTATATAAAGAGGTAATCAAGGGAGTAATGAAGTCCAGGTGTGACTGAGTCTCAGGTGTGCGTAATGATGGTTGCCAGGTGTGCATAAAGATGGGTTGCCAGGACCAATGATTAGTAGACCGGTGACGTTGGGAGCGGGAGCTTGACACCAATACTTTCCAAATGTATTTCCAATAAAAAACGTTGTCTAAATAATAATTATTTTGTAAGTAATTCAATTACATTGACTGGTATTTGAACCTAGGTCTGACATCAACTGTAAACCACTGTCTTCACGCTATTTCTTGACTGAAACATGTTAAACAAGCAGTATGTGATGTCCAGTTATGTGTTTAGTCATATAGCATTACAAGACATAACTGAGTCTATGGTTTACTTTTATGTATACTTTATCTGTCCAGCTCTCCAAGAAATATGGTTCCATCTTCACGGTTCACTTTGGACCCAAGAAAGTGGTTGTTCTGGCAGGATACAAGACGGTCAAGCAGGCGCTGGTCAACCAGGCAGAGGACTTTGGGGACAGGGACATCACGCCTGTGTTCTATGAGTTCAGCCAAGGACATGGTAATGATATTTTACTCTTATGCTGGCTATGTTCCATTCTTAAAGGGATAGTTCACCCAAATTACAACCTGTTTTATTGATTTCCTTAATAATCTGTAAGCAGTCTATGAACAAGCTAAAACAGCAATCCATGCGTTTGTTCTCCAATGTATGTGTTGGCCACAAATATGAGCATAGGATGAGTCAACAACATTGTGGGTATGAGTTAACAAATTATGAACTTTTAAAAGTGAGATTTTCACCTAATAGTTACTTTAAATAAACTTTATTGAGCTACACAATACATTTCAGACACTTTGAGATGAGTTGGATATGAAATGCATTACAAGCTGTTGAAAGTCTTATTCTAGCCTGGTGGAACAAGTCTGATTGCTTCATTCACCAATCTGTTTTACTGCATGTATCAGCCTGCCCTTTATCCAATAGATTGGCGTTTGGAATAAACCAGAAAATGGTCCAATCAGTACCCTTGCAGAAACAGTGGTTGGGTTTAGGACAACCAATGTTGCCAAATACTGTGCTTGAATTAGGCTGTCCTCTGATTGGTTGAAAGGGATCCAATAGCTGACAAGTTCATTTTGAATAATACCACTCCTTTCTGACATTTCAGGCTAGAATGGTGAATGCAGAGATCAGGCTAGAATGGTGAATGCAGAGATCAGGCTAGGATCAGGCTAGAATGGTGAATGCAGAGATCAGGCTAGAATGGTGAATGCAGAGATCAGGCTAGAATGGTGAATGCAGAGATCAGGCTAGAATGGTGAATGCAGAGATCAGGCTAGAATGGTGAATGCAGAGATCAGGCTAGAATGGTGAATGCAGAGATCAGACTTTCCACAATTCATCAAATGTTCTGACTCTAATCCTCTAATCCTCCTCTGCAAATTATATAAATGTCTAAAATAGTTACAGATGATCATGACCAGAAAGGATGCAGAGATAATTTGGCAGATTATAAAAATATATTTGGTACATGCTCGTTATTAAATGGCATATTATAGTAAATATCATGATTTATTATTATTACACTTTGAATTGTCATGGAAACATCTACGTTCTTTACAGGGATTCTGTTTGCCAATGGAGACTCATGGAAAGAGATGAGGCGCTTTGCCCTGACAAACCTTAGAGACTTTGGGATGGGCAAGAAAGGGAGTGAGGAGAAAATCTTAGAGGAAATTCACTACCTGATTGAAGTGTTGGAAAAACATGAGGGTAAGAATATCAGTATCTCTACACTAGTAGTAAAAGTAGCATGATGTATTTATAGGGGATGCCTAGGCTTAATTGCCTGGTTAAAAATCAGGCTATTTTTAACCACATTATTAGTAAATAGCTAATTGGCTTGCTAAGTGATTGTGTGGGTTCTGGAAAGCTTATTTAGTAATTGATTAGATGTTTTGTCTATTACAGGTAAGGCATTTGACACCACCCAGCCTGTGATTTATGCCGTCTCCAACATTATCTCGGCCATTGTCTATGGCAGCAGGTTTGAATACACTGACCCCCTATTCACAGGCATGGCCGACAGGGCCAATGAGAGTATGTACCTTACAGGTACTGCATCAGCTCAGGTACAGTCTGATTATTCAGACCATTTTGTTTTTACTGTATTTACTGAGTAAATAATGGCTGTCTCAGTGCAATCAATAAAACTAGGAAACAGAAGAGCCTCTTGGGAATTCTTGCAAGTTAAAATGTACATACACAGTTATACTTTACTTGATGTGCCAGTAAACTTATTATAAACCATTATTGTACAGTTTATAACCCATTACTAAGCTGCTTATACATCATTATATACAATATTCATGATGTATACGTTTAACATATCAAATAAAATCCTCATAGCCCAGTCCAACCTCTTCTCTGTCCTGGCACACCAATGGTGGAACCAGCTTCCCCCTGAAGCTAGGACAGCAGAGTCCCTGCCCATCTTCCCCCTGAAGCTAGGACAGCAAAGTCCCTGCCCATCTTCCCCCTGAAGCTAGGACAGCAAAGTCCCTGCCCATCTTCCCCCTGAAGCTAGGCCAGCAGAGTCCCTGCCCATCTTCCCCCTGAAGCTAGGACAGCAGAGTCCCTGCCCATCTTCCCCCTGAAGCTAGGACAGCAGAGTCCCTGCCCATCTTCCCCCTGAAGCTAGGACAGCAGAGTCCCTACCCATCTTCCCCCTGAAGCTAGGACAGCAGAGTCCCTGCCCATCTTCCCCCTGAAGCTAGGACAGCAGGGTCCCTGCCCATCTTCCGAAAGCACCTGAAACTCTACCTCCTCAAAAACAATCTTTAATAAACCCCTCCTCACCCCCCCAAAAAAAGTTTTCTAGCTTTGATTTTACTGATAACTACTTTATTGAGAAAAGTGTACTTACTATGCCTGTGAGATGTGATTGTGTCACCAATCTATCTTAAGATGAATGCACTAACTGTGAATTGCTCTGGATAAGAGTGTTAGCTAAATGGCTAAAATATTTTTTACTATTAATTATATCATTGTAATTATTATATATAATATGGTTACATAATCACTAGTGATGGGCACCAATATACAAAATTATATCAATATCAGTACCATTTTTGTGATTCCGTATCGGTTTGCATAAAATATATTGCAACTGTGTATGTTCACTTTTCTGTTCCCTTCCATGGCTCTTTGAAGTTCAGACAACTGTTTGCAGATTGTCCGTTGGGCCAGTGTCAATAATGTGCGTACTGGGAGCGGAGTCAGGTGCAGGAGAGCAGAGGGCTGTTTACAGGCGCACACTTTATTTTGGCAGGAGAAACCAACAGACAGACAGACAGACGCCACTGCGATGAAAACCTCCAGCCAATATACCAAAGTGCAACATGCGCAAACATTCCCAATAATATGTACAAGCAAATAAACATACCTTGTAAAATAAAACACGGAATAAACGCACACCAGAAATAGCGCGTCAAACCTGACACGTAAACACGAAACAATCTCACACAAAGACATGAGGGGGAACAGAGTAATAAATACATGTAGTGTGATTGGAGAATGAAAACCAGGTGTGCAGGGAACAAATGACAAATGGAGCGGCGATGGCTAGAAAGCCGGTGACGTCGACCGCCAAACGCCGCCCAAACAAGGAGAGGACACTACCCCCCCCCCCCCCCCCCCCCCCTTGACGCGCAGCTCCAGCGGTGAGCCGACACCAGCCTCGGGGACGACCCGGAGGGCGAGGCGTAGGACGATCTGGCCGGCGATGGTGGAACTCCCGCAGCAGTTCAGGGTCCAACACATCCGCTACCGGAACCAAGCACCTCTCCTCCAGACCGTACCCCTCCCACTCCACGAGGTACTGAAGGCCCCTCGCACGACTCCTCGAATCCAGGATGAAACAGACGGAGTACGCCGGGGCCCCCTCAATGTCCAGAGGGGGCGGAGGAACCTCCTGCACCTCAGACTCCTGGAGTGGACCAGCCACCACCGGCCTGAGGAGAGACACATGGAACGAGGGGTTAATATGGTAATCGGGTGAAGCAGTAACCTGTAACATACCTCGTTCACTCTCCTCAGTACTTTAAATGGCCCCACAAACCACGGGCCCAGCTTTCGGCAGGGCAAGTGGAGGGGCAGGTTTCGGGTCGAGAGCCAGACCCTGTCCCCCGGTGCAAACACCGGGGCTTCACTGCGGTGACGGTCCGCGCTGGTCTTTTGGCGCAGCGCGGCCTGCTGGAGGTGACCATGGGCGGCTTCCCATGTCTCCTCCGCACGCCTGAACCAATCGTCCACCGCAGGAGCCTCGGTCTGACTCTGATGCCACGGTGCCAGAACCAGCTGGTACCCCAATACACACTGAAAGGGGGAAAGGTTCGTGGAGGAGTGGCGGAGCGAGTTCTACGCCATCTCTGCCCAGGGCATGAACGCCGCCCACTCCCCCAGCTGGTCCTGGCAATAGGACCGCAGAAACCTGCCCACATCCTGGTTCACTCTTTCCACCTGCCCATTACTCTCGGGGTGGAAACCCGAGGAGAGGCTGATCGAGACCCCAGACGTTACATGAACGCCCTCCAGACTCTCGAAGTGAACTGGGGACCTCGATCAGACACTATATCCTCAGGTACCCTGTAGTGCCGGAAGACGTGTGTAAACAGGGCAGTTTGTAGGGCCGTAGGGAGACCGGGCAGAGGGAGTAGACGACAGGACGACAGGATCGTGGTGTTTCCCTGTGAGGGAGGAAGATCTGTTAGAAAATCCACCAACAGGTATGACCAAGGCCGTTGTGGAACGGGTAAGGGATGTAACTTACCTCTGGGTAGGTGTCTAGGAGCCTTATACTGGGCGCACACCGAGCAGGAGGAAACAAACTCTCATGTCCCGAGCCAAGGTGGGCCACAAGTCCTTCCCAGTCAGACAGCGCACCATCCGACCGAACCCCGGATGACCAGAGGAGGGTGATGTGTGGGCCCAATAGATCAACTGGTCACGGACTGCAGATGGAACGTACTGACGCCCGACGGGACACTGGAGTGGAGTGGGCTCTGTACGCAACACCTGCTCAATGTCCACGTCCAGCTCCCACACGACCGGCGCCACCAGGCAGGAGGCCGGGAAAATGGGAGTCTGATCCATGGGCCGCTCATGTAAACACGAAACAATCTCACACAAAGACATGAGGGGGAACAGAGGAATAAATACATGTAGTGTGATTGGGGAATGAGAACCAGGTGTGCAGGGAACAAGACAAAACAAATGGATAAATGAAAAATGGAGTGGCGATGGCTAGAAAGCCGGTGACGTCGACCGCCGAATGCCGCCCGAACAAGGAGAGGAGCCGACTTCGGCGGAAGTCGTGACAGCCAGGCGTGAATATTCTGGTATTATAATATTGTATTCAAACTGGTTAGTTAGGGAGCCCTATATTATAGGTCCATCAACAGGCAATTCATTTAAATATGCTAAATTGAGAGCCTGTGAGGTCTGTTTGAGGGTTTTGTGTACGCAGGAAAAGTAATGTGTTCTTTTTACAGAATAGTAAAAATAATACACCGACATTACAATATGCCTTGCTCATATCGATATCAAATATTGAATATCACAATTGGTGCTCACAACTAATAATGACACATTTATGCATATGTGTATCACATTTTAATTTATGTATTTAGTAATCTAATCATAGTTGTGGTGTGTTATGTTATAATTAATATAATATTGTTTTATGCGTATTCTACCTGAATCTATGTGTAGATGTACAACATGTTCCCCTGGTTGGGCCCGTGGGTAAACAACCTGACACGTCTGAAAAAGAATATTGCTGATATGAAGATGGATGTGACAGAGCTGGTGAGGGGCCTGAAGGAGACTCTGAACCCTCAGATGTGTAGAGGCTTTGTGGACTCGTTCCTTGTCCGAAAGCAGACCCTGGAGGTATGAAGACTTCATGCAGAATCTGCATCTCACTCATTGATAACAAAGTGTTGCATTAAACCTCTCTAGGGGGTGTGGGACGCTACCGTCCCACCTGGCCAACATCCAGTGAAATTGCAAAGAGAAATACTCATTATAAAAATTCATAAAACATACAACTGTTATACATCGGTTTAAAGATTAACTTCTTGTTAATCCAACCACGGTGTCATGGTTGTCAAAAGGAGGAGCGGACCAAAGTGCAGTGTGTGTGCCGTTCCACATTTTATTTACACTGAGAAACTATGCAATACATAAATAAACTGAATGACAAAAACAACAAACCGTGACGCAGAGGTGAAACATACACTGACTCAAAGATAATCTCCCACAAACCCAGGTGGGAAAAAACCCTGCTTAAGTATGATCTCCAATTAGAGACAACGAGGACCAGCTGCCTCTAATTGGAGATCATCCCAAACAAAACCCCAACATAGAAATACAAAACTAGAACCTGACAACATAGAAATAGAAAACATATTAAAAAAAACTGTCACGCCCTGACCTACTCTACCATAGAAAATAACATCTTTCTATGGTCAGGACGTGACACACGGTGTCAGATTTCAAAAAGGCTTTACGGCGAAAGCATACCATGCGATTATCTGAAAACAGCGCCCAACAGATAAATCATTACAAACAGTTACCAGCCAAGTAGAGGAGTTACACAAGTCAGAAATAGTGATACAATTACTTACCTTTGATGATCTTCATATGGTTGCACTCACAAGACTCCCAATAAATGTTTGTTTTGTTCGATAAAGTCTCTCTTTATATACAAAAACCTCTGTTTTGTTTGTGCATTTTGTTCAGTAATCCACAGGCTCAAAGGCAGTCACAACAGACAGACGAAAAATCCGAAAAGTATCAGTAAAGTTCGTAGAAAAATGTCAAACGATGTTTATAATCAATCCTCAGGTTGTTTTTAGTCATAATAATCTAACATTTCAACCAGACAAAAGCTTTGTCAATATAAAAGGAAAACAAGAAAGGCGTGCTCTCGGTCGCGGGCATGAAAAACCTCTGGGACACTGAATGGTCCACTCATTCAAAGTGGTCTTACTCCCTCATTTTTCGGAATACAAGCCTGAAACCATTTCTAAAGACTGTTGACATCTAGTGGAAGCCATAGGAAGTGCAATTTGAGTCCTAAGTCAATGGATACTGTAATGGCATTCAATAGAAAACTACAAAAATAAAACAATCCACTTTCTGGATGGATTTTTTTCAGGTTTTTGCCTGCCATATCGGTTCTGTTATACTCACAGACATTTGGAAACTTTAGAGTGTTTTCTATCCAAATCTACCAATTATATACATATCCTAGCTTCTGGGCCTGAGTAGCAGGCAGTTTACTTTGGGCACACTTTTCATCCGGAGGGTTGAAAATAGTGCCCCCTACCCTAGGGGGGTTAATATTGCTCGGTATGACTACACAGAATATAATTAATCAATGAGGTCCAAGGGGGTGTGGTATATGGTCAATTTACCACAGCTAAGGCACTGCATGATGCGAAGTGCAGTGCCTGTATACAGTCCTTGTATATTGGCCATATTCCACAAAACCCAGAGGTGCCTTGTTGGTGTTATAAACTTGTTACCAACATAATTAGAACAGTAAATGAGTAATTTTGCATCACACCTGTTGTATATTGTCTAAGTTACCAAGACATTCGGACAATCAGTATCCAGGAACCAAACTGTCGGGTTTATAATACTTATTACGCCACCTTGTGGTTCACTTTACTGCCAAAAAACACAACTAACTTGAGTTGTCCAACACTAACATCCCACTGGGCACAGACGTCAATTCAACATCTATTCGACGTTGATTCAACATAATTTAATTAAAATGACGTGGAAACAATGTTGATTCAACCAGTTTGACTAAATGCCAGTTGAAGGAGGATCTAACTAGTTCTCTATGTCAGTAGAATCACATGTAAACTCAAACACTAAAACAGTTCCTCAAGCTGATTTAAAAGAATGTGTTGATTATCTTTTTTTTTGTTATTTTCCATAATATGTCTATCTCTAAGCTACACAGGAGAGGGGTAAAAATAGCCCATATTAATATATGTAGCCTTAGAAATAAGGTTAATACAATGAATAACTTGCTAACATCAGATATATATTCATATATTAGCCATTTATGAGACTCTATAAAATTCATTTGATACATCATTAGCAATACAATTATATAACATCTACAGAAGACACAGGAATACGTATGGGTGAGTTGTTGCTGTACATATTCAAAGCCATATCCCTGTAATGCTTAAAGAGGATCTCATGTCAAGTGTTATTGAAGTGTTGTGGTTGCAGGTTCACCTGCCTCCTCTAAAGCCTATTGTAGTGTAGCTCCTATAGGCCACCAAGTTCTAACTGTCAGTATCCAGATAATGTGTGTGAAATGCTTGATGGGGGCTCCCGAGTGGCGCAGCGGTCTAAGGCACTCCATATCAGTGCTAGAGGCGTCACTACAGACCCTGGTTTGATTCCAGGCTGTTTCACAACCGGCCTTGATTGGAGTCCCATAGGGCGACGCACAATTGGGCCAACATTGTTAGGGTTTGGCCGGGGTATGCCGTCATTGTAAATAAGAATTTGTTCTGGTTAAATAAAAAAATTGTGTATGTGATATAAACAGAGAGGTTTACTATCTTGGGGACCTGAATATTGACTGGTTGTCATCAAGCTCTCCGCTGAAGAGGAAGCATCTCACTGTAACCAGTGACTGTAATCTGGTTCAGGTTATTAATCAACCTACTAGGGTGTTTACAAACAGAACAGGAACGATCATCCACATGCACTGTATTGATTACATTTTTACTAATAATATGGATCACAATATCCGGTGGCTATATCCAGGAAAGCAAAGCTTCTAAAAGATGGACTAAAATAGTGTATGAGATCATACAAAAGATTTTCAATTCAAATGAAGTTGTTTTAGTCACGTGCCGAATACAACCGGTGTAGACCTTACAGTGAAATGCGTACTTACAAACCCTTAATCAACAATGCCGTTTTAAGAAGAAGAAAAAAATACATTTTGCTGTGACTCTTATGTGGATGATGTCAAATATTTGTTGGTCTGATGTGATTAATAAGGAGCATCCAGACGCTGCACTTGATGTATTTATGAAATTGCTTCTTCTAGTTATTGATAAACATGTACCTTTTAAGAAACTGGCTCCATGGATTGATGAGGAATTGAAAAACTGTATGGTTGAGAAAGATGGGGCAGAAGGAGTGGCTAATAAGTCTGGCTGTACATCTGACTTACTGCAAATTGAGAAATAATGTGACTAAACTCAACAAAGAGTAGACACTGTATTATGAAGCCAAGATCAAGGATATAAAGAATGATGGGGGGTTAAAACTTTGGAGTACTTTAAATTGGGGCGGCAGGCAGCCTAGTGGTTAGAGCGTTGGACCAGGAACTGAAAGGTAGCTGGATTGAATCCCCAAGCTGACCAAGTAAAAATCTGTCGTTCTGCCCCTGAACAAGGCAGTTAACACGCTCTTCCCCAGTAGGCCGTCATTGTAAATAAGAATTTGTTCTTAACTGACTTGCCTAGTTATATAAATAAAAGGAAATTATGGGCAGAAAGACACATTTTATTAAAATGTAAATAGAATCAGATGGCTTATTTATCACAACCATTTGATGTTGCCAATTCTTTTAATGATAACTTCATTCATTGGCATGGTGGCAAACTTAGGCAGGAAATAACAGCAAACTGTGAGCTAACATATTCATGCATAAAAAAAACACAATGAAAGAAAATCATTGTAAGTTTGAATTTTGTAAAGTTAGTGTGGGAGAGGTGAAGAAATGATTGTCGATCAATAATGACAAACCTCCTGGCATTGACAACTGTCATGTCTTTAATCTGAGCCTAGAGAAGTGTTTGTCCTCAGGCCTGGTTCTAACAGCCAACAAATTAGCTTACTGCCAGCTTTTAGCAAACTGTTGGAAAAAATGGTGTTTGGCCAAATACAATGCTATTTCGCTGTAAACAAATGAAGACTTTCGGAATGCTTATAGAGAAGGCCACTGAACATGCACTGGCACAAATGGCTGATGATTGGTTGATAGAAATGTAGAATAAAAAGATTTCAGTGCAGCCTTTAATACTAGTGACCATAACGTGTTGAAAAATCGTATGTGTTATGGCTTTTCAACCTCTGCCATAATGTAGATTCAGAGCTATCTATCTAATAGAACCCAAGGGGTTTTCTTTAATGGAAGCTTCTCTAATGTTGAACATGTAAAGTGTGGTGTACTGCATGGCAGCTCTCTTGGCCCTCTACTCTTTTCTATTTTTATGACCTGCCACTGGCATTAAACAAAGCCTGTGTCCATGTAAGCTGATGATTCAACCCGTCAGCAATCACAGCTAGTGAAATCACTGCAACACTAAACAAAGAGCTGCAGTCAGTTTGAGAATGGGTGGCCAGTAATAAACTGGTCCTGAACATCTCCAAAATGAAGCATTGTATTGATACAAATCATTCCCTAAGTTCTGGACATCAGCTGAATCTGGTAATTAATGGTGTGGCTGCTACTTGGTGTTATTTTAGATTGTAAACTCTCATGGTCAGCACATATTGATTCAATGATTGTAAAGATTTGAAGAGGACTGTCCATGATAAATAGATGCTCTGCTTTTTTCAATCAATCAAATGTATTTATAAAGCCCTTCTTACATCAGCTGATGTCACAAGGTGCTGTAAAGAAACCCGGACAAAAACCCCAAACAGCAAACAATCCAGGTGTAGAAGCACCACTCTCCACAAAGCAAGCTCTAGTTTGATCTTATCTTAATTATTGTCCAGTTTAAAGAAGGGCCAACTTAAGCTGCCTAGAACAGCGTGGCACATTTATCTCTTCATTGTAATCAGAGGGCTAACATCAATACTATGCATGCCAGTTTCTCTTGGCTAAGAGTTGAGGAAAGACTGTACATAACTCATGTCATCTGCGGGTCTGTTTCTGTTAGGAATCTGGCAATATGGATTCTCTCTACCATGACGACAACCTGGTAATTAGTGTTACTAACCTGTTTGGTGCTGGTACCGACACCACCGGGACAACCCTGCGCTGGGGTCTACTGCTAATGGCCAAGTACCCCCATATACAGGGTAAGGATTGATATAAACACAAACGCATGCACGCACACTCACCACAGGAGGCTGCTGAGGGGAGGACGGCTCATAATAATGGCTGGAATGGAGTGGTATCAAAAATATGGAAACCATGTCTTCGATTCCGTTCCAGCCATTATTATGAGCCCGTCCTCCCCAATTAAGGTGCCACCTGTGACACACAGACATGAAACAGTAAAGCACTCATGGTGTTAAGTTATAAACATTGGCAAAGAGCCAGATTGAAGAATATATTATGAAACTAGATAAGGATGGCTTGATTAATGAAGGTTAAACGTTAACTCAGGTTTATACGCTGAGTGTACAAAACATTAGGAACATCTTCCTCAGAACCGCCTCAATTCATTGGTGCATGGACTCTAGAAGGTATCGAAAGCATTCCACAGAGATGCTGGCCCATGTTGAATCCAATGCTTTCCACAGTTGTGTCAAGTTGGCTGGATGTCCTTTGGGTGGTGGACCATTCTTGATACACACGAGAAACTGTTGAGTGGGAAAAACCCAGCGGCGTTGCAGTTCTTGACACAAACCGATGCACTTGGCACCTTCACCATACCCCGTTCAAAGGCATTTAAATCTTCTGTCTTGCCCATTCACTCTCTGAATGGAACGCAAAGACAATCCTTGTCGCAAGACCCACTGGTTGACGCTTATTTATAAAACCCTCTTAAGCCTCACTCCCCCATCTGAGATATCTACTGCAGCCCTCATCCTCCACATACAACACCTGTTCTGCCAGTCACATTCTGTTAAAGGTCCCCAAAGCGCACACATCCTTGGGTCGCTCATCTTTTCAGTTCGCTGCAGCTAGCGACTGGAACAAGCTGCAACAAACACTCAAACTGGACAGTGTTATCTCAATCTCTTCATTCAAAGACTCAATCATGGACAGTCTTACTGACAGTGGCTGCTTTGTGTGATGTATTGGTCTCTACCTTGCTCTTTGTGCTGTTGTCTGTGCCCAATAATGTTAGTACCATGTTTTGTGCTGCTACCATGCTGTGTTGTCATCTTAGTTCTCTCTTTATGTTGTGTTGTCCTATATTTATATTTTATTTATTTTTAATCCCAACCCCCGTCCCCGCTGGAGGCCTTTTGGTAGGCCGTCATTGTAAATAAGAATTTGTTCTTAACAGACTTGCCTAGTTAAATAAAGTCTCAATTGTCTTGAGGCTTAAAAATCCTTTGTTAACCTGTCTCCTCCCCTTCATTTACACCGATTGAAGTGGATTTAACAAGAGACAGTAAGAGATCCTAGCTTTCACCTGTTCAGTCTGTCATGGAAAGAAGAGCAGGTGTTAATGTTTTGTATACTCAGTGTACATTTCGCTGTATTAACCTCTCTTGGGTAGGGGGCAGTATTTTCACCTCCGGATGAAAAGCGTGCCCAAAGTAAACTGCCTGCTACTCAGGCCCAGAAGCTAGGATATGCATATAATTGGTAGATTTGGATAGAAAACACTAAAGTTTCTAAAACTGTTAAAATAATGTCTGGGAGTATAACAGAGCTGATTTGGCAGGCGAAACCCCGAGGACAAACCATCCAGGGAAATAAAATTGAGGTCATAGGATTTTTCAATGGGTGTCTATGGGATACCCTTATTATTAGGAACTATGGCTTCCACTAGACGTCAACAGTCTTTAGAAATTGTTTGATGTTTTTCTTTTGAGAAATGAAGAAGTAGTTCTATTCATTGTAAGTGTCACTACTGTTTTGGTGCACGTGAACTGGAGCGCGCTACACGTTGTTTTTATCCGGAATTAGAAACAGTTTATTCCGTCTTAAATTTTATCGATTATTTACGTTTTAGGGTACCTGAGGTTGGATTAGGAACGTTGTTTGAAATGTTTGGACCAAGTTTACAGGTAACTTATTAAATACTTTGTAGGCATGTTGGGCGAGTTGAAACCGGTGTATTTCTGAATCAAATGCGCCAAATAAATTGACATATTTGGTACATAAAGAAGGACATTATTGAACAAAAGGACCATTTGTGATGTTTCTGGGACATTTTGGAGTGCCAAATTAAGAAGATCTTCAAAGGTAAGGCATTCATTATATGGCTATTTCTGACTTTTGTGGTGCACCTGCCTGGTTGAAATATGATTTTCATGTGTTTGTATGCGGGGCGCTGTCCTCAGATAATCGCATGGTTTGCTTTCGCCGTAAAGCATTTTTGAAATCTGACACAGAGGCTGTATTAACAAGAAGTTAAGCTTTATTTTGATGTATAACACATACATTTTCAAGAATGTTAAATATTTGAATTTAATATTTATGAATTTTGCGCTCTGCAATTTCACAGGATAATGGCCAGGTGGAATGCTACCGTCCCACCTGCCCATAAGAAGTTCCTTTCTGTCTTAGACCAGGTCCAGGAGGAGATCAGCAGGGTCATAGGAAGTCGTCAGCCCTTGGTAGAGGACAGGAAGAACCTACCCTACACTGATGCGGTGATCCATGAGACCCAGAGACTGGCTAACATTGTACCCATGGCCATCCCTCACACCACCAGCCGAGATGTCACCTTCCAGGGATATTTCATCAAAAAGGTCAGATACCTGGATATCCAAATCTCTTTGTTTATTTTGTGACCAACTTCATATTGTCTTCTTTTTTTCTGAAGGGAGGATACAGGCTCAAAAAACAATAAAAGAAATGCATACAAAGAGAAGCCCAATCCATTCCCCCCTTCAGTCCCTATCCAACTGCCCGCATCCTCCTTCCCCACCTGGAAACCATGCCTCCCACCCCGCCTGTATAAATTGATGGTTGGGATTACAGGATGCCAAGGTCATATTTGTCTATTGTAACGTGTGAGCTGGGAGTCGGGAAGCAAGTTCAGGGAGTTAATCATTTAATCAATAAACTAAACATAATACAAGAACGAACAACGCACAGACATGAAACTGAAACAATAACGCCTGGGAAGGAACCGAAGGGAATGATATATGGAAGGTAATCAGGCAGGTGATGGTGTCCAGGTGAGTCTGAGGTGCTGGTGCACGTAATGATGGTGATAGGTGTGTGTGTGTGTGTAATAATGAGAAGCCTGGTGACCTAGTGCGCCGGAGAGGGAGTACACGGTGTCACTATATTCTGTTCCTGTTAAAGAATTGTTCAGATTGAATTAGATCTGTGGACCATACTTTTTTAATGGCTAGCTCAGAATGAGCTTTCCAAAAGTTGTTTATAAATTATAGAGATCAGTCCTTTTGGGAGCCCAGAAAATGTATATATAAATCCATCACTGGATGGTTTGGTAGTTGGGGTTTCCCAAGGGACTCCGTAGACCAGCATAGCTGACTTTAGTTGTAAATATAGAAAAAAGGAGTTGCCTGGTAATGTGTATGTATCTTTCAAATCTTGGAATGTTCTCAAACCATTACTGTCCATGATATTGGTAAGGATTCCACATTTGGGGGATGCAAAAAGACGGCATCCAGATCACAACACATTATTGTGAAATATTGGAGTATGGGCATGCCATAAATATACACTGCTCAAAAAAATAAAGGGAACACTTAAACAACACAATGTAACTGCAAGTCAATCACACTTCTGTGAAATTAAACTGTCCACTTAGGAAGCAACACTGATTGACAATAAATGTCACATGCTGTTGTGCAAATGGAATAGACAACAGGTGGAAATTATAGGCAATTAGCAAGACACCCCCAATAAAGGAGTGGTTCTGCAGGTGGTGACACAGACCACTTTTCAGTTCCTATGCTTCCTGGCTGATGTTTTGGTCACTTTTGAATGCTGGCGGTGCTTTCACTCTAGTGGTAGCATGAGACGGAGTCTACAACCCACACAAGTGGCTCAGGTAGTGCAGCTCATCCAGGATGGCACATCAATGCGAGCTGTGGCAAGAAGGTTTGCTGTGTCTGTCAGCGTAGTGTCCAGAGCATGGAGGCGCTACCAGGAGACAGGCCAGTACATCAGGAGACGTGGAGGAGGCCGTAGGAGGGCAACAACCCAGCAGCAGGACCGCTACCTCCGCCTTTGTGCAAGGACGAGCAGGAGAAGCACTGCCAGAGCCCTGCAAAATGACCTCCAGCAGGCAACAAATGTGCATGTGTCTGCTCAAACGGTCAGAAACAGACTCCATGAGGGCCCGACGTCCACAGGTGGGGGTTGTGCTTACAGCCCAACACCGTGCAGGACGTTTGGCATTTGCCAGAGAACACCAAGATTGGCAAATTCGCCACTGGCGCCCTGTGCTCTTCACAGATGAAAGCAGGTTCACACTGAGCAAATGAGAGACGTGACAGAGTCTGGAGACGCCGTGGAGAACGTTCTGCTGCCTGCAACATCGTCCAGCATGACCGGTTTGGCGGTGGGTCAGCCCTCCATGTGCTCGCCAGAGGTAGCCTGACTGCCATTAGGTACCGAGATGAGATCCTCAGACCCCTTGTGAGACCATATGCTGGTGCGGTTGGCCATGGGTTCCTCCTAATGCAAGACAATGGTAGACCTCATGTGGCTGGAGTGTGTCAGCAGTTCCTGCAAGAGGAAGGCATTGATGCTATGGACTGGCCCGCCCGTTCCCCAGACCTGAATCCAATTGAGCACATCTGGGACATCATGTCTCGCTCCATCCACCAACACCACGTTGCACCAGACTGTCCAGGAGTTGGCGGATGCTTTAGTCCAGGTCTGGGAGGAGATCCCTCAGGAGACTATCTGCCACCTCATCAGGAGCATGCCCAGGCATTGTAGGGAGGTCATACAGGCACGTGGAGTCCACACACACTACTGAGCCTCATTTTCACTTGTTTTAAGGACATTAAATCAAAGTTGGATCAGCCTGTAGTGTGGTTTTCCACTTTATTTTTGAGTGTGACTCCAAATCCAGACCTCCATGGGTTGATAAATTGGATTTCCATTGATTATTTTTGTGTGATTTTGTTGTAAGCACATTCAACTATGTAAAGAAAAAACTATTTAATAAGATTATTTCTTTCATTCAGATCTAGGATGTGTTGTTTAAGTGTTCCCTTTATTTTTTTGAGCAGTATATATTTCTGCCTGAAGTTGCAATCCACTCCTTTTGAGTGTGCACATTTATTAAACCAATTTTCATCACTTTTACTTTGAAAATAAGGGGTCCTATGCTTCACCTTTACTGCAGGGGACATCTGTGATTCCTCTACTGACGTCGGTTCTACAGGACGATAGCGAATGGGAGAGCCCCCACACCTTTACCCCCTCCCACTTTCTCGATGAGCACGGAGGATTTGTCAAGAGGGACGCCTTCATGGCCTTCTCTGCAGGTATATTAACTTCATTATATAGCCAATTATTTCATTGCAAGAAGTAGAACAATTCTGGTAGCCTTTTTCTATATCTTTGGTCTCTCTCGCAGGTCATAGGGTGTGTCTGGGGGAGGGTCTGGCCAGGATGGAGCTCTTCCTCTTCTTCACCTCCCTGTTGCAGCGCTTTCGTTTCTCTCCTCCTCCTGGAGTAACAGAGGATGATCTGGACCTCACACCATCCGTGGGGTTCACCCTCAACCCTTCACCTCACCAGCTCTGTGCTGTGAGCCGGCTCTGAGATTTGAACATGAAAATATTGGTGGGGCAAACTCAACCACAAAAGCTAATATGCATCGAAACCACTACACATGAAATGCCCCATTCTAATAAATAATCCCAGAAATGAGTTTGTGCGACACACACAAACATTATTATATTTAGTTTATGATCGGTTCATAGGCTACTTCCAATATCTTTTTACATCTAATTACAGGAAGACTACAGTAGTCGAACATATTTTTATAGAGTGAAGTCTATTTTACTTCATTTTCAGCATTGGTCTGCAGTATTGCTAAATTTGTTAGAGTATTGGGACGCAGTCCAACACGTTCTGAAGGTAGTTGCATCCGCCTGCCTGTTAATAAGATATTCCTGTTAAGAATAAAGCAACAAAGTTTATAAAGCTTCTCCTTCGTTTCAATCATTGCATCGTAAGTTCCATGGGTTATTAAATCAGGGTCTTATCCTGTTTTAACAGTGCCTATTAAAACAGGATAAATCCATTAGAATTCAATAGCTTTTTTGACAACACCCCTTCGGATTTGAACGAAACCTTCCATACATATTTGCCCATTGTTAAAGTGCACAGAAAGTGACTTATTAAATAAATATTTTTGTTCCCAAGAAATTTGACAACTGGGTTTGTAGATAAACCAAATGTATATGTTGCTGGTATGTACCCGCCCCCCTGCTGCCATGGCGGATGCTATTGTTGCTATTTCTGAGTGTTTAACACCTTTTCTGTCCTCGGAGTTGGTCATTTTGGGAGAGTTGAATCTGGATTAGCTATCCCTGGCTTCAGATCAATTTAATATGCATAGATTTTTATCTTACTCAATTGATCTCAAAACCCACATGGCCCTGTTAACTCTTCATTGATTGAGTTAATTCTTACTAATAACCCCCATAAATATTTGTGTAGTGGAGTATTTGCATATGATCTCAGTGATAATTGTCCCATAGGATGTATTAGAGATACGAAATGGCAAAATACTAATCAGGGTTGAATTAAGAATAAAAAAAAAAATTCTGCTTAAGGGTTTTTACATGACATGTTCTACTCTGATAAAACCACTGCCTCCTGTATTCCTGACCATGAGTTGGTTCTACAAAAGGTCTCCTCTATAAATAAATATATACACTACCGTTAAAAAGTTGTGGGTCACTTAGAAATGTCCTTGTTTTTGAAAGAAAAGCTAATTTTTGTCCATTAAAATAACATCAAATTGATCAGAAATACAGTGTAGACATTGTTAATGTGGTAAATGACTGTTGAAGCTGGAAACGGCTGATTTTTGATGGAATATCTACAGAGGCCCATTATCAGCAACCATCACACCTGTGATCCAATGCCACGTGTTAGCTAATCCAAGTTTATAATTTTAAAATGATAATTGATCATTAGAAAACCCTTTTGCAATTGTTAGTACAACTGAAAGTAGTACTGATTAAAGAAGCATAAAACTGGCCATCTTTAGACTACATTTACATTTAGACTTACAAATTGGTGAATTCACCTTATGATATCCAGTGGAACAACCACTTTACAATAGTACATCTATATCTTTTGGGGGGGATAGAAGGGTTACTATATCCTATCCCAGGTATTCCTTAAAGAGGTGGGGTTTCAGGTGTCTCCGGAAGGTGGTGATTGACTCCGCTGTCCTGGCGTCGTGAGGGAGCTTGTTCCACCATTGGGGTGCCAGAGCAGCGAACAGTTTTGACTGGGCTGAGCGGGAACTGTGCTTCCGCAGAGGTAAGGAGGCGAGCAGGCCAGAGGTGGATGAACGCAGTGCCCTTCTTTGGGTGTAGGGACTGATCAGAGCCTGAAGGTACGGAGGTGCCGTTCCCCTCACAGCTCTGTAGGCAAGCACCATGGTCTTGTAGCAGATGCGAGCTTCAACTGGAAGCCAGTGAAGTGTGCGGAGGAGCGGGGTGACGTGAGAGAACTTGGGAAGGTTGAACACCAGACGGGCTGCGGCGTTCTGGATGTTGTAGGGGTTTAATGGCACAGGCAGGGAGCCCCGCCATCAGCGAGTTGCAGTAATCCAGACGGGAGATGACAAGTGCCTGGATTAGGATCTGCGCCGCTTCCTGTGTAAGGCAGGGTCGTACTCTGCGAATGTTGTAGAGCATGAACCTACAGGACTGGGTCACCGCCTTGATGTTAGCGGAGAATGACAGGGTGTTGTCCAGGGTCACGCCAAGACTCTTAGCACTCTGGGAGGAGGACACAATGGAGTTGTCAACCGTGATGGCGAGATCATGGAACGGGCAGTCCTTCCCCGGGAGGAAGAGCAGCTCCGTCTTGCCGAGGTTCAGCTTGAGATGGTGCTCCGTCATCCACACTAATATGTCTGCCAGACATGCAGAGATGCGATTCGCCACCTGGTTATCAGAAGAAGGAAAGGAGAAGATTAATTGTGTGTCGTCTGCGTAGCAATGATAGGAGAGACCATGTGAGGATATGACAGAGCCAAGTGACTTGGTGTATAGCGAGAATAGGAGAGGGCCTAGAACTGAGCCCTGGGGGACACCAGTGGTGAGAGCGTGTTGCGGAGACGGATTCTCACCACGCCACCTGGTAGGAGCGACCTGTCAGGTAGGACGCAATCCAAGAGTGAGCCGCGCCGGAGATGCCCAACTCGGAAAGGGTGGAGAGGAGGATCTGATGGTTCACAGTATCAAAGGCAGCAGATAGGTCTAGAAAGATGAGAGCAGAGGAGAGAGGGTTAGCTTTAGCAGTGCGGAGAGCCTCTGGAGCATCAGCATTTGTGGGTTCGATTACAGGCTCAAAATGACCAGAAACAAAGACCTTTCTTCTGCAACTTGTCAGTCTATTCTTGTTCTGTGAAATGAAGGCTATTCCATGTGAGAAACTGAAGATCTCGTACAACACTGTGTACTTCTCCCTTCACAGAACAGCGCAAACTGGCTCTAACCAGAATAGAAAGAAGTGGGAGGCAGCTTCATTAAAAAGTACCCACAAAACACCAGTCTCAACGTCAACAGTGAAGTGGTGACCACAGGATGCTGGCCTTCTAGGCAGAGTTGCAAAGAAAAAGCCATATCTCAGACTGGACAAAAATAAGAAAAGATTAAGATGGGCAAAAGAACAGACACTGGACAGAGGAACTCTGCCTAGGATGCATCCCGTTGTTGCCTCTTCACTGTTCGCGTTGAGACTGGTGTTTTGCGGGTACTATTTAATGAAGCTGCCAGTTGAGACGTCTGTTTCTGTAACTAGACACTAATGTACTTGTCCTCTTGCCCAGTTGTGCACCGGGGCCTCTCACTCCTCTTTCTATTCTGGTTAGAGAATGGTACTGGTTAGACTGGTACTGTAAATTAGTTTTTATATTTTTCATTAAAATCATTCAATAACTTTCTTAGAGGCGATGATAATATATTATCAAGCTTATCCACAATTTATCTTCCCTGCAAGATGTTTGGTTGATCATTGTGGACAATATCAGATTTATTTGAAATACACAAACTATACATTTAGCTAATTCTTTTGGTATCACAACGCAGAAGTGTAAAATGACTCCAGCTGTGTATTATACAGTGCCTTCGGAAAGTATTCAGACCCCTTTTACTTTTTACACATTGTTACATTACAGCCGTATTCTAAAATGGATTAAATAAATAAAAATCTACACACAAAACCCCAGAATGACAAAGCAAAAACAGGTTTAGACATTTTTGCAAATGTATCAAACCACAAACCGATACCTCATTTGCGTAAGTGTTCAGACCTTTTCTAAAAGAAAATTGAGTTTAAGTGCATCCTGATTCAATTGATCATCTTTGATGTTTCTACAGCTTGATTGGAGTCCACCAGTGGTAAATTGAATTGATTGGACATGATTTGGAAAGGCACACACCTGTCTATATAAAGGTCCCACAGTTGACAGAGCAAAAACCTAGCCGTGAGGTCGAAAGAATTGTCCGTAGAGCTCAGAGATACATTTGTGTCGAGGCACAGATCTGGGGAAGGGTTAAAGAATTCTGCAGCATTGAAGATCCCAAAGAACACAATGGCCTCCATCATTCTTAATTGGAAGTTTGGAACCACCAAGAGTCTTCCTAGAGCTGGCCGCCTGACAAAACTGAACAGTCAGGGGATAAGGGCCTTGGTCAGACAGAGCTCTGGAGATCCTCTGTGGAGATGGGAGAACCTTCCAGAAGGACAACCATCTCTGCAGCACTCTACCAATCAGGCCTTTATGGTAGAGTGGCAAGACGGAAGCCACTCCTCTGTAAAAGGCACATGACAGTCCGCTTGGAGTTTGTCAAAAGGCACCTTGTCACGCCCTGACCTGAGAGAGCCTTTTTATGTCTCTATTTAGGTTTGGTCAGGGTGTGATTTGGGTGGGCATTCCTTTTTTCTATGTTTTTGTATTTCTTTGTTTTGGCCTGGTATGGCTCTCAATCAGGGACAGCTGTACATCGTTGTCGCTGATTGGGAGTCATACTTAGGCAGCCTGTTTTCCTTTGGAGTTTTGTGGGTAGTTGTTTTCTGTCTTGTGTGTGTTCACCTGGCAGAACTGTTGGCTTTCGTTTTCTTGTTTGTTTTAAAGTGTTTCATTAAATATAATTATGACCACTTAAAACGCTGCATCTTGGTCCCCTCTTCCAGGCGATCGTTACACACCTAAAGACTCTCAGCCCATGGGAAACAACATTCTCATGTCTGATGAAACCAAGATTGAACTCTTTGGCCTGAATGCCAAAAGTCATGTCTGGAGGAAACTCTAGCACCATCCCTTTGGTGAGGATGTTTTTCAGCGGTAGGGACTGGTAGACTAGTCAGGATCGAGGGAAAGATGAACAGCGCAAAGTACAGATAGATCATTGATGAAAACCTGCTCCAGAACCCTCAGGACCTCAGACTGGGATGAAGTTTCAACTTCCAACAGGACAACAAGCCTAAGCACACAGCCAAGACAACACAGGAGTGGCTTTGGGACAAGTCTCTGAATGTCCTTGAGTGGCCCAGCCAGAGCTCGGACTTGAACCCGATCTAACATCTCTGGAGAGACCTGAAAATAGCTGTACAGCAACGCTCCCCATCCAACCTGACAGAGCTTGAGAGGATCTTCAGAGAAGAATGGGAGAAACTCCCCAAATACAGGTGTGCCAAGCTTGTAGCGTCATACACAAGAAGACTCGAGGCTGTAATCGCTGCCAAAAGTGCTTCAACAAAGTACTGAGTACAGGGTCTGAATACTTAAGTAAATGTGATATTTACGTTTAATATTTAAAGGGGAGCGAGGAGAAAATATTTTCTAAAAACCTGTTTTTGTTTTGTTATTGTGGGGTATTGTGTGTAGATTGATGAGGGAAAAACTATTTAATCCATTTTAGAATGAGGCTGTAACATAACAAAATGTGGAAAAAGTCAAGGGGTCTGAATACTTTCTCTAGGCACTGTATATTTCTATTGACTGTATGTTTCCAGTAGTAATAATAAAGAAAATAACTAGTTTTTCAGTGTTGGAGGCCACATTTTATATGTGAATAATTAAACCATGCACATAATGGACCTTTGATAAGTTTGTAGACTTTATACACTCAAATAAGAATATCTACAAGACCTGGAGTTAACACTGTGCTGAAATCGGATATTGTTATTGGACACAAAGTCTATTGTAGATAACAAATTAATGAAAAATTCCTGCTGCATGTGCAGGCTAGGTAAGATTAAGAATGCTGCACTTCATATAAAGTGATCTTATTTTTCACAGATACTGTATAATGAAAAGAACAGCTCCATTTGAAAATGTAGACTACTATTTAATTTAATGCTGTGGGATTATCAGGGCTGTATTTACTAGGAACCAAACAAAAGTAACCGGGCCAAAACTGGGCGGGACTAACGTGAATTTGTCCAATAAGGAACACTTGTTTTCCTTGAAAAACGTTTTCCATTTTACCTGATCTCACTTCAGCTATTATTTTCTTTGATAATGCAATTGACTATTCACCCTTTAATAAAAAGCTCTTAAAATAAAAAAATGATGCGGAAGCATTGAATAATTCTCCAAATAGGTTAAATGAGAAAGGAATGGAAATGTTTCTCGCTAATAGTAGCCAACTCTTTTTTTTCTCCTTGCCATGCATTAGCCAAATTACAATAAAAGCCTATTAACTTTTCTACACGAGTGCCTTTATATTTTTGAAAGGGTTTACTAATGCTTATGCACTGTTCACACTACCAGAATCTACATTGTTGCTTGTTGAATCAAATCAAATTTATTTATATAGCCCTTCTTACATCAGCTGATATCTCAAAGTGCTGTACAGAAACCCAGCCTAAAACGACAAACAGCAAGCAATGCAGGTGTAGAAGCACGGTGGCTAGGAAAAACTCCCTAGAAAGGCCAATAACTAGGAAGAAACCTAGAGAGGAACCAGGCTATGAGGGGTGGCCAGTCCTCTTCTGGCTGTGCCGGGTGGAGATTATAACAGAACATGGCCAAGATGTTCAAATGTTCATAAATGACCAGCATGGTCAAATAATCATAATCACAGTAGTTGTCGAGGGTGCAACAAGTCAGCACCTCAGGAGTAAATGTCAGTTGGCTTTTCATTGCTGATCATTGAGAGTATCTCTACTGCTCCTGCTGTCTCTAGAGAGTTGAAAACAGCAGGTCTTGGACAGGTAGCACGTCCGGTGAACAGGTCAGGGTTCCATAGCCGCAGGCAGAACAGTTGAAACTGGAGCAGCAGCACGGCCAGGTGGACTTGGGACAGCAAGGAGTCATCATGCCAGGTAGGCCTGGGGCATGGTCCTAGGACTCAGGCCCCCCGAGAGAGAGAGAGAGAGAGAGAGAGAGAGAGAGAGAAAGAGAGAATTAGAGAGAGCATACTTAAATTCACACAGGACACTGGAGAAATACTCCAGATATTACAGACTGACCCTAGCCCCCCGACACATAAACTACTGCAGCATAAATACTGGAGGCTGAGACAGGAGGGGTCAGGAGACACTGTGGCCCCATCCGATGAAACCCCCGGACAGGGCCAAACAGGCAGGATATAACCCCACCCACTTTGCCAAAGCACAGCTCCCACACCACTAGAGGGATAGCTTCAACCACCAACGTACCATCCTGAGACAAGGATATAGCCCACAAAGATCTCCGCCACGGCACAAGGGGGGGGGGGTGCCAACCCAGACAGGAAGACCACGTCAGTGACTCAACCCACTCAAGTGACGGCATGGAAGAGCACCAGTAAGTCAGTGACTCAGCCCCTGCAATAGGGTTTGAGGCAGAAAATCCCAGTGGAGAGAAGGGAACCGGCTAGGCAGAGAGAGCAAGGGCGGTTCGTTGCTCCAGTGCCTTTCCGTTCACCTTCACACTCCTGGGCCAGACTACACTCAATCATAGGACCTACTAAAGGGATGAGTCTTCAATAAAGACTTAAAGGTTGAGACCGAGTCTGCGTCTCTCACATGGGTAGGCAGACCATAAAAATGGAGCTCTATAGGAGAAAGCCCTGCCTCCAACTGTTTGCTTAGAAATTCTAGGGACAATTAGGAGGCCTGCGTCTTGTGACCGTAGCGTACGTGTAGGTATGTACAGCAGGACCAAATCGGAAAGATAGGTAGGAGCAAGCCCATGTAATGCTTTGTAGGTTAGCAGTAAAAACTTGAAATCCGCCCTTGCCTTCACAGGAAGCCAGTGTAGGGAGGCTAGCACTGGAGTAATATGATCACATTTTTGGTTCTAGTCAGGATTCTAGCAGCTGTATTTAGCACTAACTGAAGTTTATTTAGTGCTTTATCCAGGTAACTGGAAAGTAGAGCATTGCAGTAGTCTAACCTAGAAGTAACAAAAGCATGGATTATTTTTCTGCATCAATTTGCCAGAAAATTTCTGATCTCTGCAATGTTACGCAGATGGAAAAAAGCTGTCCTTGAAACAATCTTGATATGTTCGTCAAAAGAGAGATCAGGGTCCAGAGTAACGCCGAGGTCCTTCACAGTTTTATTTGAGATGACTGTACAACCATCAAGATTAATTGTCAGATTCAACAGAAGTTTAAAAGTAGAAAGTTTGCAGCCATCCACTTTCTTATGTCTGAAACACAGGCTTCCAGCAAGGGCAATTTTGGGGCTTCACTGAAATGTACAGCTGTGTGTCATCCGCATTGCAGTGAAAGTTAACATTATGTTTTCGAATGACATCCCCAAGAGGTAAAATATATAGTGAAAGTAATAGTGGTCCTAAAACGGAACCTTGAGGAACACCGAAATTTACAGTTGATTTGTCAGAGGACAAACCATTCACAGAGACAAACTGATATCTTTCCGACAGATAAGATCTAAACCAGGCCAGAACTTGTCCGTGTAGACCAATTTGGGTTTCCAATCTCTCCAAAAGAATGTGGTGATTGATGGTATCAAAAGCAGCACTAAGGTCTAGGAGCACTAGGACAGATGCAGAGCCTCGGTCTAACGCCATTATAAAGGTCATTTACCACCTACACAAGTGCAGTCTCAGTGCTATGATGGGGTCTAAAACCAGACTGAAGCATTTCGTAAACATTGTTTGTTTTCAGGAAGGCAGTGAGCTGCTGCGCAACAGCTTTTTCTAAACTTTTTGAGAGGAATGGAAGATTCGATATAGGCCGATAGTTTTTTTATATTTCCTGGGTCAAGATTTGGCTTTTTCAAGAGAGGCTTTATTACTGCCACTTTTAGTGAGTTTGGTACACATCCGGGGGATAGAGAGCCGTTTATTATGTTCAACATAGGAGGGCCAAGCACAGGAAGCAGCTCTTTCAGTAGTTTAGTTGGAATAGGGACAAGTATGCAGCTTGAAGGTTTAGAGGCCATGATTATTTTCATCATTGTGTCAAGAGATATAGTACTAAAACACTTGAGTGTCTCCCTTGATCCTAGGTCCTGGCAGAGTTGTGCAGACTCAGGATTACTGAGCTTTGGAGGAATACGCAGATTTAAAGAGGAGTCCGTAATTTGCTTTCTAATGATCATGATCTTTTCCTCAAAGAAGTTCATGAATGCATTACTGCTGAAGTGAAAGCCATCTTCTCTTGGGGAATGCTGCTTTTTAGTTAGCTTTGCGACAGTATCAAAAATACATTTTGATTGTTCTTATTTTCCTCAATTAGGTTGGAAAAATAGGATGATCGAGCAGCAGTGAGCGCTCTTCGATACTGCACGGTACTGTCTTTCCAAGCTAGTCGGAACTTTCAGTTTGGTGTGGCGCCATTTCCGTTCCAATTTTCTGGAAGCTTGCTTCAGAGCTCGGGTATTTTCTGTATACCAGGGAGCTAGTTTCTTATGACAAATGTTCTTAGTTTAAATGGGTGCAACTGCATCTAGGGTATTGCGAAAGGTTAAATTGAGTTCCTCAGTTAGGTGGTTAACCTCTCTAGGGGAGGTAGGACGAAATCGTCCCATACTATTCAACAGCCAGTGAAAAATCAGAGCGCCAAATTTAAAACCACAAAATGTCATAATTCAAAGTTCTCAAACATAGGACTATTTTACACCATTTTATAGATACACTTCTCCTGAATCGAACCACGTTGTCTGATTTCCAAAAGGCTTTACAGCGAAAGCAAAACATTAGATTATGTTAGGAGAGTATATAGACACAAAAAACCACACAGCCATTTCCAAGCCACTAGCATGCATCACAAATACCCAAATCCACAGCTAAATGCAGCACTAACCTTTGATGATCTTCATCAGATGACACTCCTAGGACATTATGTTATACAATACATGCATGTTTTGTTCATATTTATATAAAAAACCAGCTTTTTACATTAGCATGTGATATTCAGAACTAGCATACCCACCGCAAACTTCCGGTGAATTTACTAAATTACTCATGATAAACGTTGACAAAGTACATAACAATTATTTTAAGAATTATAGATACAGAACTCCTTTATGCAATCGCTATGTCCGATTTTAAAATAGCTTTTCGGCGAAAGCACATTTTGCAATATTCTGAGTACATAGCTCGGCCATCACGGCTAGCTATTTTGACATCCGCCAACTTCGGGGTCACCTAAACTCAGAATTACTATTAGAAAAATTGGATTGCCTTTGCTGTTCTTCGTCAGAATGCACTTCCAGGGCTTCTACTTCAACAACAAATGTTGTTTTGGTTCCAAATAATCCATAGTTATATCCAAATACCTCCGCTTTGTTCGTGCGTTCAGGTCACTATCCGAAGGGTAACGCGCAAGCGCATTTCGTGACAAAAAAATTAAAAATATTCCATTACCGTACTTACAAGCATATCAAATGCTGTTTAAAATAAATTTTTATGCTATTTTTCTCGTAAAATAGCGATAATATTCCAACCGGGCAACGTTGTATTCATTCAAAGACTGAAAGAAAAAAAATGGAGAAGTCTCATGAACGCGCTTCTCCAGTCTCACTGTCTCCAGGCTGACCACTTACAAACTCTGCTCCTATAATTTGCCTAGAGACAGCAGACACTCCATTCCACTTTCTGGCGGCTTTAGAGAGCCAATGGAAGCCTTAGAAAGTGTCACGTTACAGCACAGATGCTGTAATTTCGATAGAGATGCAACAGAAGGACAACAAATTGTTAGACAGGGCACGTCCTGCATGGAATCTTCTCAGGTTTTCGCCTGCCATATGAGTTCTGTTATACTCACAGACACCATTCAAACAGTTTTAGAAACTGTAGAGTGTTTTCTATCCAAATCTACTAATGCATATCCTAGTTTCTGGGCAGGAGTAGTAACCAGATTAAATCGGGTACGTTTTTTATCCGGCCGTGAAAATACTGCCCCCTATACCACAACAGGTTAACTGATTTTTGTCTGGAAGGGCATCAAGGAATCTTTGGCTTGTCTGAGAATTTATAGCACAATTTTTGATGCTCCTTGGTTGGGGTCTGTGCAGATTATTTGTTGCGATTGCAAACGTAATAAAATGGTGGTCCAATAGTCCAGGATTATGAGAAATATTATTAAGATCCACAACATTTATTCCATGGGACAAAACTAGGTCCAGAGTATGACTGTGGCAGTGAGTAGGTCCGGAGACATGTTGGACAAAACCCACTGCGTCGATGATGGCTCCGAAAGCCTTTTGGAGTGGGTCTGTGGACTTTTCCATGTGAATATTAAAGTCACCAAAAATTTGAATATTATCTGCCATGACTACAAGGTCTGATAGGAATTCAGGGAAATCAGTGAGGAAAGCTGTATATGGCCCAGGAGGCCTGTAAACAGTCACTATAAAAAGTGATTGAGTAGGCTGCATAGATTTCATGACTAGAAGCTCAAAAGACGAAAACGGTAGGTTTTTTTGTAAATTGAAATTTGCTATCGTAAATGTTAGCAACACCTCCGTAAATGTTAGCAACACCTCCGCCTTTGGTGCTGACGTGGATAACAATATCCCTATACTCTCTACACTCGCCAGTTTTAGCTTTAGCCAGCACCATCTTCAGATTAGCCTTTTATTAAAGTCGGTAGCCCTGCCCCCTGGTAAACAGTGTATGATCGCTGGATGATTCGTTTTAAGTCTAATACTGCGGGTAATGGAGTCGCCAATGACTAGGGTTTTCAATTTATCAGAGCTAATGGTGGGAGCCTTCAGCATCTCAGACCCCGTAACGGGAGGAGTAGAGGCCAGAGAAGGCTCGGCCTCAGACTCGCTGCGTAATGGGGAGAACCGGTTGAAAGTTTGTTGGCTGATTGAGCGACACCGGTTGAGCATTCCCCTCCAGAAGCCATGAGAAAATTGTCCGGCTGTGGGGACCATGCGAGGGGATTTATACTACTATCCGTACTTACTAGTGGCACAGACGCTGTTTCATCCTTTCCTACACTGAAATTACCCTTGCCTAACGATTGCGTCTGAAGCTGGGCTTGCAGCACAGCTATCCTCGCCGTAAGGCGATCGTTCTCCTGTAAATTATGAGTACATCGACTGCAATTTGAAGGCATCATGTTAATGTTACTACTTAGCTTCGGCTGTTGGAGGTCTTGACGAACCATGTCCAGATAAAGCGTCCGGAGTGAAAAAGTTGAATGAAAAAAAAGTTGAGTGAGGGAAAAACTAAAAATATAAACGTAATTAAAAAGTAAAAACCGGAAAGTTGCCAGGTACCAAAGTAAGGTTGGCAACAAAACGCACAGCAGCACGTAAACAAGTCTGCAAGTTGTGACCATTTAACTGTTCATCACCATTTCAAGGAGCACCTATCATCTGACATAGATTTCCAAAGAGGCGCTCCTCCTCTGTTTTGTTAAATAGATCATTATTAGATGTGATAATGATCTGTAGGAACTAGAATGTTTAACATTTACATTACATTTAAGTCATTTAGCAGACACTCTTATCCAGAGCGACTTACAAATTGGTGCATTCACCTTATGATATCCAGTGGAACAACCACTTTACAATAGTGCATCTAAATCTTTTAAGGGGGGGGGGTTAGAAGGATTACTTTATCCTATCCCAGGGGTGGGGATAGGATAAAGAGGTGGGGTTTCAGGTGTCTCCGGAAGGTGGTGATTGACTCCGCTGTCCTGGCATCGTGAGGGAGCTTGTTCCACCATTGGGGTGCCAGAGCAGCGAACAGTTTTGACTGGGCTGAGCAGGAACTGTGCTTCCTCAGAGGTAGGGAGGCGAGCAGGCCAGAATGAGCCAGATTTATTTCTGGATACCTAGCCACTCCTCCTGTGTTTTGTTAAATAGATCATTATTAGATGTGGTATTGATCTGTAGGAACTATACTGTTTAAACCTGCTGAATGAGACAGATTTATTTCTGGATACCTAGCCACTCCTCTTCTGCTAAACCTGAACCCTATAGAGGGCGGGGTCTACTTACAGTTGAAGTCGGAAGTTTACATACACCTTAGTCAAATATATTTAAACTCAGTTTTTCACAATTCCTGACATTTAATCCTAGTAAACATTCCCTATCTTAGGTCAGTTAGGATCACCACTTTATTTTAAGAATGTGAAATGAAGAATAATAGTAGAGAGAAAGATTTATTTCAGCTTTTATTTCTTTCATCACATTTCCAGTGGCTCAGAAGTTTACATACACTCAATTAGTATTTGGTAGCATTGCCTTTAAATTGTTTAACATGGGTCAAACATTTTGGGTAGCTTTCCACAAGATTCCCACAATCAGTTGGGTGAATTTTGGCCCATTCCTCCTGACAGAGCTGGTGTAACGGTGTCAGGGTTGTAGGCCGCCTTGCTCACACACGCTTTTTCAGTTCTGCCCACAAATTTTCTATAGGATTAAAGTCATGGCTTTTTGATAGCCACTCCAATAGCTTGACTTTGTTGTCCTTAAGCCATTTTGCCACAACTTCGAAAGTATGCTTGGGGTCATTGTCCATTTGGAAGACCCATTTGCGACCAAGATTTAACTTCCTGACTGATGTCTTGAGATGTTGCTTCAATATATCCACATCATTTTCCTTCCTCATGATGCAATCTATTTTGTGAAGTGCACCAGTCCCTCCTGCAGCAAAGCACCCCCACAACATGATTCTGCCACCCCTGTGCTTCACGGTTGGGATGGTGTTCTTCGGCTTGCAAGCCTCCCCCTTTTTCCTCCAAACATAACGATGGTCATTGTGGCCAAACAGTTCTATTTTTGTTTCATCAGACCAGAGGACATTTCTCCAAAAAGTGCGATCTTTGTGCCCACGTGCAGTTGCAAACCGTAGTCTGGCTTTTTTATGGCGGTTTTGGAGCAGTGGCTTCTTCCTTGCTGAGCGGCCTTTCAGGTTATGTCGATATAGGACTCGTTTTACTGTGGATATAGATACTTTTGTATCTGTTTCCTCCAGCATCTTCACATGGTCCTTTGCTGTTGTTCTGGGATTGATTTTGCACTTTTCGCACGAAAGTACATTCGTCTCTAGGAGACAGAATGCGTCTCCTTCCTGAGCGGTATGATGGCTGCGTGGTCCCATGGTGTTTATACTTGTGTACTATTGTTAGTACAGATTAACGTGGTACCTTCAGGCATTTGGAAATTGCTCCTGAGGATGAACCAGACTTGTGAAGGTCTACAAAAAAATTCTGAGGTCTTGGCTGATTTCTTTTGATTTTCTCATGATGTCAAGCAAAGAAGCACTGAGTTTGTAGGTAGGCCTTGAAATACATCCACAGGTACACCTCCAATTGACTCAAATGATGTCAATTAGCCTGACAGAAACTTCTAAAGTCATGACATAATTTTCTGGAATTTTCCAAGCTGTTTAAAGGCACAGTCAACTTAGTGTATGTAAACTTCTGACCCACTGGAATTGTGATGCAGTGAATTATAAGTGAAATAATCTGTCTTTAAACAATTGTTGGAAAAATTACTCATGTCATGCACAAAGTAGATGTCCTAACCGACTTGCCAAAACTATAGTTTGTTAACAAGAAATTTGTGGAGTTGTTGAAAAATGAGTTTTAATCACTCCAACCTAAGTTTATGTAAACTTTCGACTTCAACTGTAAATTCTAAGTGATTTCAGAGGTGCTTTTTCCAATCTGAGTAGTTTATACTGTTTAATAAACTTCAACCAGAAGTTGATCTCATTTGAGATCATTTCCACATATAAGCAAAAAATCTAGGCCTTATTTTGTACAAAATATTGCAATTGTGATTTGATTTGCGATTTAGATCAAAACACTTGGTTGAACTGTTGGAATCATGGAAATATAATACCTGTTCTAATTCTATAGTTAGAATGTGATAGCGGGCAAAAAGCCAGGAGGTGTTCAAAGAATTAGAATACTAACAGGATCTCTATGGAGGAAATACTGTAGATCCATTATTGTGTTACTGTTCTATTATTCTTATTAAACTCTATCATTGGGAAGGGCTCGTAAGCAAGCATTTCTACGTAAAGTCTACACCAGTTGTATTCGGCACATATGACAAATACAATTTGATTTGATTTGATTTAATCTTGAATGACAAACCAAGAAACTGATCCTGGGACTGTATTCTTGATTGACAAACCATGAATATGATCCTTTGAGTGGGGGGTGGGGGGATAATTTCATTGGATCTCAGTGGGGGTAAGTGCTCATCCAATCTAATAATAGGATCCTAACATCCAAGTTTGGTCTCTCAACCCTAACGTCCAACTCCTTTGGACACAATTTTACAGAGGACCCTCCGTGGGAACATCCCTAAAGGTAAGTTAAATGTCATGTCAACAGATCAACAGTGATCGTTTGCACAAATGCCCATCAGACCTCATTATGGTGTCAGCATCTAAGACTGCAAGACCACTCTGAATGATGTTCAAAAGCTGTTTTGGTTCATTTTGATCCAATCAACTTAAAGCCTCAGATCCCTGTAGCCAGGTATAAAATCCTATAAAATCATAGAATTAATGTCCATGTTCAGTCACAGTACTTTTTTCAGCATAGTTCTATGTTTGTGTGAAGTTGAGAGTCTAGTGTGTAGTATACGTTTGGCCCAAACTCTCATCTCAGACGCACTCACAGCACACAGCTGTGTGTTTCTGCTTTCGGACAAGGAACGAGTCCACAAAGCCTCTACACGTCTGAGGGTTGAGAGTCTCCTTCAGCCCCCTCACCAGCTCCTCCATCTCCTTCTTGTTGTTGTCAATTTTGTGTCCTGGTCTTCAACGATGGGCACAGCCTTGGAAACATGTTGTACAACAATTTCCCCATAAACAATTGGAATAATCTAGCATAGTGTGACCAGTCTGTCATTGTTCTCAAAGTAACCATCATCATAAGCACAGTACAATACCGTATTGAAACAAAGCCTCCAAGTTGGATGGTCTCATTGGCTCATTCCATCATGCCTCAGATCAGAGTATTCAAACCGGCTGCCATACATTGGCTTGGTTGTGTCAAACGCTTTACCTGTGACAAAGAGCGACAACAGAATCAAAATAAGAAAAACTGAGATTGCGCGATACAAATTTAAATGTAATTTCCGATTGAGCCAACATATGCATTATTTACCATGAATGCAGTCTTTTCTAACACGGGAACATTGCCTTTAAATTTCATTCACTCTACAACGCTGAACTTCCGCGATATGGATTGAGTAGAGCCCTTAGACTTGTATTGAATATGTTTTTGATATCAACCATTACCTTTGTGTTATTCAAACAATTCAATCAGGTAGCAAACTTCATCTATGATTTTCTCCTCACTCGCTTTCTTGCCCATCCCAAAGTCTCTAAGGTTTGTCAGGGCAAAGCGTCTCATCTCTTTCCATGAGTCTCCATTGGCAAACAGAATACCTATTGAAAAGTACAGTGAAACAACATTGTTCTGGTGGAGTAGTTGAGTGACATTTGCACAAGAATCAAGATCTCTTAAGAAGGACAGATTAATGAAAGTAGCATGTTTCATACAAAATCTGTTCGTTTTTCCTCATAGTTTAATATAGTCAGGAGTAGGGTTGTAAAGGGAAGGTATATAACTGGAGATTTTCTAAGTTTACCAGTAAAATACCAGCATGTTGGTAGCTTTCAATGTTTTTCATTTTATTGTATCAGATGACATCTAGTGGCCTTTTGGGGTACTTCAGATCATCACATGTATTTGTAATGATCTCTGGCCCTCGGTGTGGTCGTAAATAAGATTATGAAGAAAATGCATGACAAAGCTGTAAAACATAATCCTAAATACAAATCATCAACTTAGTGAATAACATTGGTGTTTAATATGAGGGTTTCAGTATGAAATATGCTTTATATTTATTTTGACCCACTTTCATTTATTTTACTGATATGTCTTTGTAAATGTTTTGGCCCCAAACTGGTGGTAGTTGTAAAAGTCAATAGTTGGAAGAGACGCACAGTTAATTTAAAATAACACCATGGTTGATTAGATGCTTTTTTCATTAATTAGGCTTTTCTCTTCAACCATATGGTCTATCAACTACAAACTCATGAATTCATTTTTCATATCTGTGTACAACCACGGGCCTGTAATGTTTAATTGTGGAATGAATCCTGATTGATTATTATGCAGAACTTCTTTATTAGAACTTGGATTAAGAATCTCTATTGTGCTTCCCACGCTCTCACCCGTAAAACTAAATTCCTGTTTCTCCATGCCTGAAGTAAATACCATAAACACCTAACAGGCAGGTAATATCAAGAACATTACAACCCTCCTTTCTTTTGGGGCGTAAAACAAACTACAGTATTAGTCTTTTCAATGGTGTAACTGACAACCAGTCTGTATTTACTTTTTAAAGTCAGATAACTGTGCTGTTTGACCCGTTCTTGCTGAGAGGGTATTTTCTGACTGGGGAGGGGGGTTTTCGGGGAGCAGGGGCTTGTTCTACCTCACCTACACTCCAGTCCATGTCACTCTCAGTATTGCCCCATTCTATATCCAGTGGGAGGTCTGTGCAAGGCAGTCATATGACTTTGAAGTGGGAATAGTTTCTGGTAATGACATGATTGTTGTGACCATAGGTCCTTTGACAGCTATCACCTGGTGTGGTCTTGGATTGAATAGAGATGGCAGTTTCCCTTCCTTTCTTTAAGGACAGAGAACTGTGTCACCCACTTTCAGTGTGGATGGCATGGTATGTCTTGTCAGCATGCTCTTTCATCTTCTGTTTGGCTGCAGCGTCAGCACGTCGCAGTGACATCCTGCTTTCGCCTGATGGGGGGCCCAGGCAGCTTTTAAAAAAAAAATGTATTTCACCTTTATTTAACCAGGTAGGCTAGTTGAGAACAAGTTCTCATTTGCAACTGCGACCTGGTCAAGATAAAGCATAGCAGTTAGACACATACAACACAGAGTTACACGTGAAATTAACAAAAACATAGTCAATAATACAGTAGGAAAAAAAGAAAACTAAAAGTCTATATACAGTGAGTGCAATTTAGGTCAAATAAGGGAATTAAGGCAATAAATAGGCCATGGTGGCAAAGTAATACAGTATGGCAATTAGACACTGGAATGGTAGATGTGCAAAAGATGAAAGTGCAAGTAGAGATACTGGGGTGCAAAAGAAGCAGAATAAATAAATACAGTATGGGGATGAGGTAGATAAATGGGCTGTATACAGATGGGCTATGTACAGGTGCAGTGATCTTTGAGCTGTTCTGACAGCTGGTGCTTAAAGCTAGTGAGGGAGATGGGAATCTCCAGCTTCCGAGATTTTTGCAGTTCGTTCCAGTCATTGGCAGCAGAGAACTGGAAGGAAAGGCGACCAAAGGAAGAATTGGCTTTGGGGGTGACCAGTGAGATATACCTGCTGGAGCGCGTGCTACGAGTGGGTGCTGCTATGGTGACCAGCGAGCTGAGATAAGGCGGGGCTTTACCTAGCAGAGACTTGTAGATAACCTGTAGCCAGTGGGTTTGGTGACGAGTATGAAGTGAGGGCCAGCCAACGAGAGCGTACAGGTCGCAGTGGTGGGTAGTGTATGGGGCTTTGGTGACAAAACGGATGGCACTGTGATAGACTGCATCCAGTTTGTTGAGTAGAGTGTTGGAGGCTATTTTATAGATGACATCGCCGAAGTCGAGGATCGGTAGGATGGTCAGTTTTACGAGGGTGTGTATGGCGGCATGAGTGAAGGACGCTTTGTTGCGAAATAGGAAGCCGATTCTAGTTTTGATTTTGGATTGGAGATGCTTAATATGAGTCTGGAAGGAGAGTTTACAGTCTAGCCAGACACCCAGGTATTTGTAGTTGTCCACGTATTCTAAGTCGGAGCCGTCCGCCGGCAGGTGCAGGCAATGATCGGTTGAATATCATGCATTTT